>NC_134544.1:84359800-84669175 GCF_050624435.1 Tenrec ecaudatus | reverse complement strand
CCACAAGTGATGGGATATTTCTTGTGAGATAGGATCAATTGGACCTGCCCTTCCTTCAAAACACAAATGATCTTCCCTGCAAGGTGCTGATAGAAGACCTGCTCTGATTATCCATGCTAGATGTTGCTGATGTTCCTTGCAAGATTCTGTGAGAACACCTGCTCTGATCTTCCTCAAAAGATGTTGCTGATCATCCTTACAAGCTGCTTAGAGAAGACCTGCTGAGGGATGAAATAGGGGAAATCACAACAGACCCCAATGAGATTAAAAGGATAATCACAAAGTATTATGAAAGACTGTATCTTAACGAATTAAAAAATGTGAATGACATGGACAAATAGGTGGAAAAACCATCCTTCCCTAGATTATCCCAAATAGAGTTCAAGAACCTCAAGAAACTTTCCCATAAGAAAAGAAATAGATCTGGTTATCAAGAATCTACCAACAAAAGAGGCCCCCGCCCAGAGAGCTTCACAAGGGAATTCTATCAAGCATTCATTGAAGGGCTCTCACCTATCATCAACAAATTATTCCAGAGGATAGAAAAGGATGGCAAACTTGAAAACTTCCAAACTCATTCTACGAAGGCAGTCTAACTTTGTTATCCAAATAGGGTAATGATCCCACAGGACTAGGGAAACTGACACTGAGGGAAATATGACTAGGACTATAATCCCTAACTTATAACAGAGGGAATTTGGAAAGCTAGTATTCCACGATAGGAAAGATACCACTTTGGTACATTAGAGATAAAGTCCTGGTACATTATCCTACTTTCAATATCATTCCCACAGATTCTCCCCTAACAGCTATGCTGCCTTAAAGTGAGCACATGGTTGATCCTATCTCCCTATAGAAATGGACATTCTTTTGTTACTCCTCCCATCAAGTAACCCATAACCCTCATACCTTCCTCCAATGCAGGAATTGTCTCCTCACCTGTGAGTTCAGGTACCTTAATGTGGTTACTACCCACCTTGTGAATTATGTAACTACTGAATGTGCATGTTTTAAGGATACCTATAAATATCCCAAAACTATAAAGACTCACTCTCTCTTCTCCTACCTCCACATAAACCACCAAGAGGGGATGAGGTGAGCATGCTACTATAAAATGTGTCTGACCCCTTTATTTTACTCTCTCTCCTATCTTCTATAACTTTACTACAACCTTTACATATTATCACTGTACAATTGTGCCAATGGACCCTTTGGTTGTTAGAGGCTGGTTTCTTCTGACCAGTGACGCCTAACATGGGGATGTAGGAAAATAATTCTTTTGAGTTATACCCTGTGTAACAATTGTACAACCTCTTCAGACAGAGAGGTTAAATCAGAGAAATTTCAGTATTTTTAGAATGACTGAGATATGGGTCAGGTGAAGAGCAAAGATACAGAGTACCATATCACTCTTAGCCACCCCTTAAATAAACAAAATGTAGTGCCAACAAATTTTTTTAAAAAGGCATTTCTTCAAGTAAAGAAGATGTAAAGAAATGTAAACCTTGTTTTCCAGAGTCAGGAGCCTTTGATATGGAGATCTGGGACATGGTAGCTAATAACCTAAGAAACGTTCACAGGGAAGGACAGAGCATACCCATGTATGGCTTTTCCTTTTTGCATCATTAACACACAGCCTGACTCACAACACCCACAGAGAGTTCAAGAACATCATCATAATTCCTTCTCCTTTAAGCTACTAAAAGATTTCAAGAAAGTGGTTTCTAGTTGTGGCCCAGCTCCTCTTCTGTAGTTAGCATGATTAAAGTCTTTGTCAGTCTGAACACAGGATCCCTGTTGACTGGAGAGCTTTGACAAAAAGTGTGCCTCTCTCCTTCATAATTCCTTCGAGATCAGATATTGTGGAATGAAGCAGTGCATGCACAAGATCTCAAAATTACTGAGGATGGAATAGATACTGGAATTCATCAGTTGCTAGGGGATAAGAATTGTATCACAGTAGAGTCACAACTAGTTTTCTGGACAGTCATTCTCACAGGTACACTAGGTTCGCCCAAGGGACAGGGAGAAAACAGCACTATTAGGAGGCAGATGGCCCAATTACACTGCAGTGAATCAAAAAAATGATGAGCCTTATCTAGACTTTATCTCCAGATTGCAGGATGCGGTTTGCAAAAATGTGGCTGACTCAGGGGCTGCTGATAATCTCATTCTTATATTAGATTTTAAAAATTTGAACCCATCATGTCAATCTGTGATCCACCCATTCAAGGAACAGAGCTCACTCTGATTATTTCAGAATATGCAGGAATGTAGGAACAGATGAATACAGAAGTAATCTATGGCAGCTCCCTTGGCAAACTACACCAGGTATAAGGGGAAGTGCTTTATAGGTGGGGAAGAGGTAAATTTTAAAAGATAATGCCTGCAATTTTCATGAAGAAACAGGGCAACTCACAGCAGACAGGTACCGGGAAAAGAGGTGGGTTCCAGAGAACCTGGACTATGCCCCATTGCAAAAGGGGAGATCATTGAATAAATCAATGTCACTCAAGAGCCAACAGTGAAGGAATCCAGTTGGTAAGCACTTCCCAGTCTGGAACCCTCTAAGGGGGCATGCTCCAAGCCCCACCCAAGAGAGCCTGAGGGAATCTGTTGCTAATAAGCCAAGCAAGAAATGCACCAGAGTCCAGCCAGCTTTATCAGACAATCACAATGCTGGGTGAAGATTTTCGATAGATTTAAACAGCCAAGAGGAATTCCAGCTTGTTCAAGACATCCCGCCAGAAATTATTAAAACCACAATGTTGGGACTGCTAACTAAAGAAACCATAGGACTTTTATTTGGAAATAAAATAAGTATAATATATTACTACTTAGTAATATCTCGAGACAGTAAACAATTGCTCTGTCTTCTCTCACCTCCACATGGGCAACCACGAGAGGCTAAGGTGAGCATGCTATCAGGAAATGTATCTGACTCCTTTATTTTACTCACACTCCTATTTCTCCTATCTTCTACGACGTTACTATATGTTTATATATTATCACCGTGCAACTGCACCTATGGACCCTTCAGTTGTTAGAGAGAGGCTGGTTTCCTCTGACGTGATATCTGTAATGAACACAGATGCAAAAATCCTTAACAAGATATTTATAGGCCAAGAGAATACACAAGTATATAAAACATCATTCACCATTATCAGGTAGGAATCATCCCAGGGATGCAGGAATGATTTATCATTCAAAGATCCATCTATATTATACCCCATGTTGATAAGAAAAAGTATAAGAGCCACATAATAATATTGATACATGCAGAAAAAGCATTTGACAACATCCAACACCCCTTCCTAATTAAGACACTCATGAAGATATAGGAACAGAAGGAAGATTCCTCAAGTTAATACAAACTACCTATGAAAAGCCAACAGCCACATTATAGCCTATGAATGAGAGAGGAAAATGATCCCAATGAAAAAGGAGACAGACAAGGATGCCCTTTCTCCCTAATTGTATTCAATATCGTACATGAGGCTTTAGCAAACAACGTAAGACAGTGGAAGAACATTAAAGGTGTCCAAGTGAGACAGAAAGAGGTAAAACTCTCTCTTTTTGCAGACAACCCGATTGTGTATATTTTAAATCCCAAAATAACTGACAGCAATAGCAGAATATGGAAGAGTGACAGGATACGAGGTCAACAAACAGAAGTCTATTGGTTTGCTATATACATTCGACAGGACCATGGAAGAGAAGATCAAGAAGGCAGTACCCTTCACAATAGTCAAGAGCACATTGAAATATCTAGGAATATGTTTAACCAAAAATAATCTGAAGTCATACAAGGAAAACTACAAGACCCTACTACAAGAAACCAAGAATGACCTCCACAAATGGAAGAACATTCCATGTTTGTGGACTGGAAAACTCAACACATGGAAGATGTCAATCTTACCCAAAGCACTTTATAAGTTTAATGCTATCCTGATTAAAATACCAACAACCTTATTCAAAGAACTGGCCACAAATTTTATATGGAGAGGGCAGAAGCCCAACATTAGCAGAGAAGTCCTCAAGAAGAAAGACAGAGGGTTTGGTGAGCAAACAACTCCACAGATAGGGGAACAACTATAGAATTAAAACCAACAACAACATAGAGATTCTATGGATGTTGGAGCAACAGCAATCTGAGAGGAAGTACTAGGAGTTGGAAGAAGGGGGAATGTGATGGTGGGGCAGGAGGAAGACAAAAGGAAACACAGGAAGACTATGGAAAGCAAAGCTATCAATAGAGGTATAGGCAGAGTTATATACTTAGGTAAATACATTAATCCATAACAATAGAGGGATTGGCCTATGCACACATATTTATAAGGCAATACACTGTGGACAGACCTTGGAGCTCAGCTCACACACACCCTAACACAAAAATACTTTGTTCTAACAAACTAGCATTTGCTGATGCTCACCCCACAAACACAAACACACACACACACAAACACAAACACCCACAAAATTGTTGAAGGCTAAATGGGTGCACAAGCAAATGTGGTGCAGAAAGACGGTTCCCAGCTATTAAAAGATACAGCGTCTGGGGTCTCTTAAAGACTTGAAGTTAAGCAAGCAATCATGCAACAGTGAAGAAACAAACCCACATGGGAGAAGTACCCCAGCCGGGGTTATCATGAGGTGTCATCAGGACTGTAACAGGTATCAGAAGATTCATAACAAACAAACAAAAACACATTGTTGAGAATGAGAGAGGTTGGAGCAGAGACCCATAGGTATCTGTAAACAATGAAGCATCCCAGCCCCAGAGGGGTCACAGGGAAGGCATGAGTCAACCAGGGTGCAGTAGAGCACCAATGGATCACATAATATTCTTCTGGTTCCTTAAGTCTTCCTCAAGGCTTCCTCACTCCCCACTGTCATGACCCTACTGCTGTTTCTCACTCTGCACTGGACTGGGGCATGTACACAGGTGTTGATAAGAGATAAAGTTCATGACACATGGGATGAGAATAGCAATACCAAAAGGGTAGGGGGAAGGTGGGGAGAGGAGGGAAGGATGGAAGGACCAATCGTGATGACTGGCACATAGCACACATACCCCTCCAGGAAGAATAACAGCAGAAACCATTGGGGAAGGAAGACAACGATGGGTGTGAGATATGAAAATAATAAAAATTTATAATCTATCAAGGGGCCACAAGGGTGGCAAGAGGGATGTAAAACAAGAGGAGCTTATACCAAGGGCTCAATAGGAAGTAAATGTTTAAAAAAGAATGAAGTCAACATATGTACAAATATGCCTAATCCAATTGATGTATGGATTGTAATAAAAGTTGTAAGAGCCCCCAATAGAATTCTTTCAATTAAAAAAAAAGTTAAGATGAAAGAGTTGTAGAGGATAGCGTGTCAGGGCTGATATAGCACGGTGGGAGAGCAGGTCCCATAAATGATGAGGGGATTTAATATGCATGTTCTGGCCAAAAGTAATTTTTGAGCTTTCTTGGGCTAGGAGAGCAGCTTCTGCCATGGCCCATAAGCTTGGAGGCCACCCCTGTACTTCTGGATCTAACTGTTTACATATATAGGCTGCTGGAGCAAACGTAGGTCCTATTTCCTGGCCTTGGACTCCCACAGCCACCAGTTTCATGAACATGTAGAATGAAGGGGTTAAACCAGGAGGGAAAAGTGCAGGAGCTGATAACTAGGCACATTTAAGTGCTTTGTATGGTTTATCAATGAATGTTGTTGTTTCTAAAGGTTCAGGGCTTGTCCCTTAGCTGCTTCATAGAGGTTTGGCTAACCCACTAAAACTGGGAATCCACAGCCTTGGCTGTGAATCAATCAAGCCTAGAAAGGAGAGCATTTCAGTAGAGGGAGTCGGGAGATGAGGAAGAAGCTGTTTTCTATCAACTGTATTATCTATGGAATTCTTTCTGAGTCGGACTTCCAGATACATTGCAGAGGTGAGAGAAAGCTGTACCTTGGTGGGAGACACTAGGTACTCCTTATCTGCCAGGAAGTTTAAAAGACTGTTGGTGTGATTTGGGGAATCTGAAAGGGAAGGACATCAACAATGTGTTGTTTGTTATGACTCTTTTTATTCATGTTATTGGGGGCTCGTACAACTCCTATCACAATCCATCCATCCATTGTGTCAAGCTTATTTCTACATTTGTTGCCATCATTTTCAAAACATTTTTCTACATGAGCCCTTGGTATCAGTTTCTCCCATTTCCCCTCCCTCATGAACCTTTGATAATATATAAATTATTATTATTTCATAGCTTACACTAACTGATATCTTCCTTCACCCACTTTTCTGTTGTCCATCACCTTGGGAGTAAATTATAGGTAGATCATTGTGATCAGTTCCCGTATCTCCCGTCACCTTCCCCTTCCCTTCCCCCTCCTGGTATGACTATTCTCAATAGTGTTTCCAGCTCTTGTCTGTACCTGTATACAGATGCTCTGGCTAGATTTGTAAGGTAGAATTGGGGTCATTGATAGGGGGGTGCATTAAAGAATTAGAGGAAAGTTGTATGTTATGAATCTTCTGATGCCTGTCACCTACATAGTGGAGGATGAAGCTGAGGAAAAGGTCTAGGGACAGGAAGTCAATCGTCAGGGTTTGACTAAATAAGTGGCTCCTATTTAAATAACCCTGGAGCAAAACACCCCAACAGAGTTGTTGAGAATGTAAGAATTAACTGCCCAGGTAAAGGTGAAGAGGTCTTGGGACCTTTCATCAGAGGGATAATAAAGGAGGCAACCGTGTATGTTTAGTATTACACGGAATGGTAGAGAACAGAGTGTTATGGGTTGGGCATGAGTGAATGAATAAGCAGGGCAGCAGGATTAATGGCCCTAAGGTCTTGGATAAATCTGTAACTTCCATTGGGTTTAATAACTGGCAGGATAGGCATGTGGTAAAGAGAGTGGGTTGGCCTTAACAGGCCTGCTGTAAGTAGTTTTGAGATTATAGTTTTGAGGCCTTGTAAGTGTCGGAGGATACTAGATAATGGGGCACATTAGGAAATTTTGAAGGGTCTTTTAACTTGATGTAAACAGGCTGATGATGCCTAGCAACTGAAGGATGAGTGACATCCAATACTTGTGAGTAAACTAGATCAGGTGGTAAAGGGAAAGACCCGGCAGGGGGTGTGGTGACACTAGAGTCACTTAGGGAGGAAGTGAAGGCAGGCAAGTGTCTGGCACTGCTTGTAAGAGAAGCAATAGGTCTGGGGCTGGTGGGGCCTCTGGTAAAAGCAAACTTACTACTGCTCTTAATTTTAGCAAGAATATCTTTTCCCAGTAAAGAAATAGGACAATTTTGGAGGACTAGAAATTGATGTGTAAATTGCACATTATACAGACTACATAAAAGTGGTTGTGTGATAAGTGGTTGTGGAGTTGTACCAAAGACTCCCACAATAGTGGTGCATGCTAATTATATTTACCTGCTTGTTCGGGTAAGAGTAAGTGACCCCTAAGTCTAAAAGGAAAGAAAGGCTCTCTTGAGATGGGTGATCTTCAGTGGGGCCTTACACCCTGGGTATCGATTCTCCAAGGCCAAGCGAAGCAGCCCTAACACGGAGGCATCTTGAGCAAGTTGCTCTGGAGGTCTAATGGGATAAACTATCCCTCCCACTCTGTGAGTGGGACAGTCATTTCCCCAGGGACCTTTCTGTTCATAGTATGGCTTTCTTGGAGGTCACAGATTAGGGCATACATTTATTTGCGCACTGCCCCAATTGGGAGCATTTGAAGCAGGGTCATCATGGCACACTCATATGTGGCCCAATACCTAGTTTAGACACACCCACTCTGACCTGGAGGGCACTGACTAACATTTGACATTCAACCTTATCTCTTTGTAACTTATATAACTTGTCCTGATCCTCCCTATTGTTGAAAACTTTGAATGCTGCACTGAGAAGATCTTGCTGTGAAGTCTGGGGTCCATAGTCTAACCTTTTAAATGGTCTTTTAATATCTGGAGCTGATAGTGAGATGAAATTTGAGTGAAATACAATCATCCCTTCTGGTGTAGTAGGATGTACTTTGGTACATTTAAACCTCCTGAAAGATGTGAGAGAAATGTGGCAGAATTTTCTTTTGGTTCCTGAAAGATTTCCTTAACTTTGTCATAACTGACTGCCTTAGTTGAGGCTTTTGGCAAGCCCTCAATGAGATACAAATAAAATAACCTTGAAGAATACAGTCCTCATGACCGTCTGATAATTCCAATTAGGTTTCTTCTGGGGACTGCCTTGAAGTCCATGGGCTTATCCCAGTTCTGGGCATGCCCTTCATCACCTCTCTTTATGCAGCTCTCCAGATTATCTCCCTTTCTTCAGAGGTCAAGGTAGTTGTTAACATCCTATGGCCGACATGACAGGTAACATATGTCTGAGTGAGTTATTTAAATTCTTTAATATAAGTGTCTGGCTCTGATGTATAACATCCAAGACATTTCCCTAAGACTGATATATAATTTAACAAGAAAGGGATATGAACCTTTACTAGCCTTTCTGCTCCTGCGACTTCAAAGAGGGGGATGAGGGTGGCAGGATTTAGGAATGGATCCTTTGGGTTTCATGGAGCTGTCTTTGTGGTGGAGAGAGCTGAACACAAGAGGCTGGGAGGAGAAGATGGTGCTGGCAGAAGGGGACAGGTATAAGATGTCTTAGAACATGGCAACTGTGGGAGGGAACTGGTGACAGAGGAGAGGTGGGAGGAATAGACAATCACGGTATGGGCAAGGGAGAAGATTGGGTAGAAATTATATGATGTAATAGGGTGGGGTAGTAATAGGGTAGTGGTAGTAGACCATCATGGTATGGGCAAGGGAGAAGTTTGGGTAGAAATTATATGATATAATAGGGGAGGGGTAGGCTTGGAGGTGGTGGGACCAGGTTGAGACAAGGCAGGAGTGGGAGTGGTGGTGAAGAGGTAGGCTGAAGAAGAATGGGACACTATAGTAGGAGATATAGGTTTACACTCTGGCAACTGGGAGAATGCAGCAGTGTCCACGGGTGGTTGGAGGGACATGAAGGGGTTTGCCAGGGGTGGGGGAGAAAGAAGGCACAGAAGCAGTTTTCTCAGAGACAATAGGCACTGAAATTGGCAGCAAAGCGAGATCAGATGGATCAATGACTGATTCTTAGTCTGAGAGAGGAACAATTTCCTGAACCAGAAGGATTTTCATAATGGAACAATTCTGACATAAATGAGGTTAAGCATGGAGAGAGAAAACTTGGATATATGGAAAATGAGAATATATTTTGTAGATTAAAAAGAAATTATTGAGAACTTGAGTAATTTTAAATCAAATATACTACCTGGTGGCCATCCTGAGTTATTGTCCAATTTGTGCTCTGGTCACACATTACTATAGAGGAAAATAAGATTTCCCCTTTGAATAACTGATTTAAGACCCAGAATATTGAGGCTTGCTAGTAAACAAACTAGAGGTGTGTTATGCCCATTGCTTACTGTGGTAGTTATATAATCAGTTGTCAATTTGTCAAGTAAAAGTGAAGAGGTGGAGTCCAGTTGGTCAATCATGATAGAACCAATGGCCTTTGTGTATGCATGGCCTTCTCCTGACAATTCCAGGAATTCCTGAATTCCCTCTTTGGAGGCAGGAGACAGACTCTCTCTCTCTCTCTCTCTCTCTCTCTCTCTCTCTCTCTCTCTCTCTCTCTCTCTCTCTCTCTATTTCAACTCACTCCCTTGGAGACGCTCTACTGACCAGAAACTTGGCACTACGCTGATAGACCCCATGCCCTGGGAACTGGAAAAGCCACATGTAAACCCCTGCCAATGCTGAGATGCTTACCCCACCACTGGATCCAATTACTCTCTATGCACTGGCCTGTGATCATCCTGCATTCAGCGTCACTGCATGTGTATTGGACATATGGGCTAATATCAGATTTAGGGGATTGGATTGGATTTGGTGGGATGCTTTCTTAATGTACAATTACCCTTTATATAAATCTCTCTCTTATACACATATGAATTTCTATGGATTTGTTTCTCGAGCCTACCTGGACTAACATACTTAGAATTCTTACAACCCATTTTAAAAGGCTGAGAGAAAATTTGAGCTCTCTTAAATGAGGTAGTAAAACAGGAGAGCATCCTTCCACTGAATAATTACCACCTAAGCCCCTGGGGTGAAAAGGCCATCTGACTTAGCAAGACTACTTGTATGTGGACATTTTCAGACGGCCATGGGAAAATGAACAGATGGCCATGGAGTAGGGAGCTTTGGATTTAACATTCACCCTCACCGATGCATTGTCAGAGGGTCTTTAGCCAAAGAAGTGGAGATCTCTTTGCTAGGCTCGCTCGAAGAGGTCCAGAAAGGCTGCTGGGGACTTTAGTGGCTAAGGAAAGGAAAGTGCCACTCCAGTCTAACATAGAAAGACTCTTTGTACCGGCCATCATGTATTAGGTCTTAGGGAGACAAGAGACAAAGACCTTTAATTTTAGATTTATTGAGGGAGTTTAGGTTTGTAGGGAACAGGATATCAAAGGAAAATAGGTGAAAGGGGTTAAGGATAGTAAGATTAAGAAAGGTTAGAGCTGGCCCTTCATCTAAAGCAGAGAATTAGCCACACGAGTATATACTCATATATAAGCCGAGTTTCTCAGCACATTTTTTATGCTGACAAAGCCTCCCCCTCCCCCCCGGCTTATACTGAAGTGAGGGTCCCACTTACCTATTCTCCGGTGCAACCTGATTTCTCCCACTCATCTGAGAGTGCCTACAGCCTCTGTGGGTGGTCCATGACTGTGAATATCACAGTTCTTTTCTCCTGCATGCCAGAAGCCTGTGTTTTCTGTGCCATACTGGGCATGAACCTGCCCACTTCTGTGTGCTGGTACCAGAGGCGCACTGCATCCTTGTCATATGAATGCTGGATATGGCCGCTCTTCTTCTCCCACTCTTCTCCAGGGCTTGACCAATGATGTAGCCTTTACAGTCTTACCCGTGCTTTGTCACGCCCCTTTGCTCCACCTAAGCATTGCTGACTACAAATACTGGAAGCTCTCTGGTCTTGGGTATACACTATGTTTATTTACAGTACTTATTTTATTTTTTACTTTCTTATTAACCCCTATCTGGACCCAGGGTTGACTATGCTCGCATAGAGCAGCCGGTGGTGGGGCTCATAATATACACGCTGCATTGTGTACGCACTGTGTTACTGCATGTGGTGCATTAGCACTTCCCATGCCTAGGGGGCGACGCTGTGTAGTATCACAGCACATGCAGTAACACAGGGCATACACAATGGTGTTTATTATGAACCCTAACACAGGCTGCTGTATGAAAACAGTCATGTCATCTTATTCTGGAAGATCATCTGTCTGCCTTAGGCCTTAAGCCTTACAAGCTGCCTTATGTACATGCAGTACTGCAGCGCATGCAGTAACTCAGCGTGTACAGTTATTACTCATAACATATGGTTTTTATTCACCCTCTTTTCCACTTAGAGCTGGTTTACTATTTTTCTTTGAAATATTCAAAAATATTTAACCTGCTGATGCCTCAATTGATTTTATTGGCATGTATTTTTATTTTGGAATTTATCAGTAACTGTTGCATTTCCTAGCCTAGGGTTATACTGGAGTCAAGAAGTTTTCCCAGTTTTTGTGGAAAAATTACGTGCCTAAGTTTATATTCAGGTCGGCTGATACTCAAGTATATAGGGTAAATTAAAAGGTGTAAAGTCCATTAGACCTGCTATTTCATAAAGGAAGGGAACATCAGGTTTAATAAAGACCCACGAACTAAAGCAGAATTTGTCGAGGAAGGGGTTACACAGCTCTAATGTCTGCTGCAGAACCAGCATTAAGAGTGTAAGTGGGAGGGAGAGCCAGACTTAGGGGTAGAGAGGGGTGGGGGTGGTGAGAGGCAAGATAAGTCAGAGTAGCCAGAGGGTAGAAGGTGCCCAGTCCAAGCGAGCAAAGTATCAATTCAGGTATTTAACTCTGTGGGATGTCTCTAATGCTTAGACAGGAGGGTTCCCCCACATCTTTCTGGTTGATGTGGATAACTCCAATGGGCTGGATGCTGGCTTCTGTGGGCTCACATCTCTTAATTGGACAGGAAGATGGGCAGAGTTAGCTTTGTAAAGAAGAAACATCTATGATATCCTTAGTAAATGCTTCCAACAGACCCTAGAAGAGGGTCTCGCTCTTCCACAGAGACCTGTAAGCTTTCCCAAAGAAAGACTGGACATCCCTTTGGCTGAGTTCAAGGTTGAACCTCATCTTTCTAAAGCTGGGCCTGTCTCTTCTTTGACTTTCCAGCTGTCAGGCCACACACCAGCTGACACGAAGAGCCAGGGAGGTTCTAGACCTTGACCTGGGGTTCTCACCCTCCCTGGCTCCCAGCACACAGCTGACAAGACTTAGCAAATCTCCGGAGGAAGCCCTAACATTTGTGCACCAGCTGCAGCCACTCTTCTTCGTAGTGAGAGAAACAACAGACTCGGGGCTCACCTTTGAGCTGACGAGGTACAAGGTGTCTCCGGGAGAAGGCACCGCTGGGTGGAAATGAAACAATGGAGGGGTTAGCAGAAACCCTCAAAAAAACTAACCTGGGAACCCCGAAGACAAGAACACCCAGCCTGGGTTTACCCCTTCTCCAACAGGGATTCCTACCATGAGCCCAAATCAATCCAAAAGCTGGGGGATGGGATCAGCCTCCTGGAGCACCCACAAACCTTTCACCACGAGTAGGGTGCTGCATGGGAGAAGGGGAGGAGGAGAGAAAGGGGGCATGCACCCCAGCAGGGGTGCTGGGTGCACCAGGGTGCTCCAAAGTGGCCGCTGGCCACAAACAAGTCCCTGGAGAAGAGCGCCCTTCACCTGGGAGCACTGGCTACATGGTGCTCAGGTTGCGGCCGCTTCTCTGCACCCACTTGCAATGCACAGTAAGTAGGACTCGCCCAATGAGCCGCAGTTCCGGCTAAGACACCAACACTTCTGCCCCCTTTCAAAGCGGCCCGGGGTGGGAGGAGCCGGCGGGGTTAGGGTGTCTGTCTTCTTTTCATCTTTGAGGTGGCATCTATGAGGTGGCGGTGCTGTTTGGGCCGGGGGCGGAGCCTGGGGCAGCGCGGGAAGGAGGAAGGGAGAGGGAGGTCAGGCAACAATGGGCCCTCAGCCCTGGCTAAGGCTGCAGCTGCGAAGGCTCAGGTAATGATGGCTGAGGCACGTGCGGGCAGAAACGGTACTTTCCCCAGCGCCGAGAGCGTTCGTGGGGGACATAAAATGACGTACAATGTACTTGTGTGAGCTTGTGATCAGACTCCCCGGGTGGGGCATCCTCTTAACTAACGGGAACCATCCAGCCATCCAACCCTGCCACAGTGTTAATGGGGCTGACGCAAGAACCGAAACTAATGACCTTTGAGGCGAAGGACCACTCTGCGGCTCAAAGTACTGACATATATGACTGCCTTTAGGAAAAGAGAAGTAACTGGCATCATATGGTCTAGGTAAACTATGTCTGCGTAACAAAATTTAAAAATGAAACTTAAGCAGGATAGGTACCCGAAAAAGTGATGGGAGAGGGGGGGGGGGGTGTTGGTTGTTAAGCTTGACTATTCTTAGAGTTGGAGTTTGTATTTTTATCTTGTTTTATTTTGCTTGAGTGCTATTGAGGCAGTTAAACATGATAGTTCAGTTCAATGATGCTTATCATGATTTCTACACTCTGCTAATTTATCACTCAAAAGAGGTTCTATCAATCTAATGGTTTCAAGTGCATGGGCACAATGTTCATAGAGACTCTTCCAAATTGAGAGGTGTGGAATTTAAATTTACTTCCTCCAAGTAACTCTTGGCGGGTGGGTCTCTCAGAACAAGTGCTGATGGGACAGCTCAAAGTGAAGTGTTTCCCTATGAATTTGCAATCATAAGGATTATGCTTCTTTTATGTCTGATACATTAGAAAATTCCTTTATGAAAGTTCTATTCAGATTCCAAAGTTGCTTTTGAAAATGGAGATATGATAATTGCAACACTTTATTACATTTTCCAATATGGTCAGATAGTTCCACAGACGATACGGAAAACTCTGTGTCATTTATCAACAAATATTTACTGATTTATGTTCCCAGTTCTGGTGGAGCCACCTTATCCTTAGATCTTGGGAAACAGAGGCTAGATTTTGCAACTAAAAGGGGACATCTCTTAAAATACCTGCCCTGTTACACTGGGTAGGCTAGAGAAACAAATGCAGGGACACTCAATGTGTAAGGAGGAGCTTTATATCAAAGAGTAATTGGATATCAAGAAAACATACCAGCCCAGCCCCGATGAAGACCATAAGACTATGATTTTTTCCCCCATGGATAAATCATGAACTTTATAAATAAATAAATAAATAAATAAATAAATAAGTAAATAGATAAATAAATAAATAAATAAATAGGTAAATAAAAACAAGCAAACAAAAAATCAACCCACTACAGTCAAGTCAATGTGAACTCAGTGATGCTGTAGGACAGGGTACAGTCCCCCTGTGAGTTTCCAAGACTAAATCTTTGCTGAGGTAAAAAGCTCCATCTTTTCCTGTGGCGTGAATGGTGCTAGTCATACAGTTAGCAGCCCAACTCGTAAGCACTACACAAACAGGGCCTCTTATCTATCAATGTAGCTCTACCCCTGATAGCATGCAAGTAGAGTCCAAAAGGTCCCCTCAGTTATGCAAGCTACTTTCCATTGAATTGTTAACCTAATGTTAGTGATTTATCAGAACCAGATGTGCCCAACTACCACTACCAAGGGCTCGAAAAGGAATCCCATTAGAAGATCATAGATAGAGTAGGAGGAAAATGTGGGCCAAAAGTCAAATCACCAAAGAGACCCTCAACATAATGGTCTTTAGTCACCTTTCAAGTCCAATCTTTGTGTAAACAAGCCTGTGACAATCACGGGGTTTGTAGTTGAAATTGTATGGCTATGATATACAAAGAGCATAGTAAAGTCATAGAAGATAGGAGAGAGAAAATAAAATAAAGGACTCAGACACATGTTATGGTAGCATGCTTTCCTCTGGGACAGCCATGATCTCAGCAGCCAGGTCTACGCAGAGTAAGGGAGGAAGAGAGAGTAAATCTTTACTGTCTTGGGATATTTGTAGGTAGCCATAATACATGCATATTCAGTACTTACATACATCACAAGGTGGGTGGTAACCACAGTAAAGTCTCTGAGCTCACAGGGGAGGAAACCTAATACCTGCACTGGGGAAAGGCCTGAGGTGGGATGGGTTCTGCAGTGGGAGGAGACATCAAGAATGTTTACTTCTATATAGAGATAGAAGCTCACTTTAAGGCAGCATAGCTGTTAGGGGAGAATCTGTGAGAATGATATTTAAAGCAGGATAATGTACTTGGGCTTAATCTCTAACATACCGAAGTGGTGACTTTCCTACTGTGGAATACTAGCTTTCCAGATTCCCTCTGTGATGATTTAGGGAATATAGTCCTGGTCATATTTCTGTAAGTCTTATTTTCCCACAGTCCGGAACTGAACTCACCCTGTTGATAGACTAACCATCCATGTAATTAAGATCAAAAGGACAGTACACACCCAAGGAGAGATTTAGGAAATGTGGAGGAACAGAAACAGGAAAGCCTTGACGAGATTGAGATGAGTGATCATGTGCTCTTGTTGTTGATAGATTCCCTCAATTAGGTTCCAGCTCCCAGAGAACCCATGTACAACAGAATGAAACACTGCCAAGTCCTGCTCCATCTCACAGTAGTTTTTCTGTTTGTGCTCATTGTTGCAGTCAATGATTCAATCTCTCACAAGGGTCTTCCTCTTTTTCACTGCCCTTCTACTTTCTCAAGCACGATATGCTTTTCCAGGGACTGGTTTCTCCTGATAACCCATCCAAAGCACATGAGAAAACATCTCACCATGCTCACTTTTCAGGAGCATTCTCGATGTGCTTCTTCTGAGACAGATTTGTTAATTCTTCTTGAAGTCCATAGTTCTTTCAATCTTCTTCGCCAAACAATAATTCAAATGATGCAGGAGGTATCAAAAGAGGATGGAAGGAATACACAAAGCAAGAGGTAGCTTATGATCAAGAACCAGTGGTACTGAAGGAAGAAATCCAAAGGGTACTGAAGATATTAGCAAAAAATAAGGCTCCAGGAGTGTAGTATGAGGTAGGGGGGCAGCCCCCCACCACTAGTTGTGGGTTCAGTAAGCACAATTGTACGGTTGAGATAAATACATAAAGTCATCGAGAGCATGAGATAGAAGAGGCATAGGGGATATTGCACTCAAGGGGTCAGACACATTTCATGGTAACATTGCTCACCTCAGCCCCACTTGGTGGCCCACGTGGAAAGAGGGGGAAGGTAAAGAGGAAAGGGGGAAAGGGAAACAAGGGAGGAGAGGGAGCCGAGGAGAGAGGTGGGGAGAGACCAGAGAGAGATGGCTCTCTATAGCTAACCCAGGCCTATATAACTTTTGGAGGCATGCAAGCCCCTTGATTACAGGTAAAGACATACGTCACAGGAAGGGACTGCACTATAGGTTATACAGTAATGGGAGGGGGTGGTCTAGGGGCATGCATGCAACAGGAAAAGGAGGGATAGGGACTATACATGTGACAAGATGGGCAGATCCTAGAGTCAGGATGGCAGCTTAAATTTGACCTGTTCTCTGGATCTCCATAGGAACCTTTATCCGTAGGGTATAAACCCCACCTAGAGGAACCAAGCTAATGGTTGTAAGCTTCAAGGAGAAGTAACCCATTTTCTCCTACAGCAGGGAGCAGGCCCATCCTGTGGTTTGGGGAGACAGCAGTCTACCTCCAGGGAGGATGTCTTAGAAGCTGACCTCCCTCCACAAGTCCCCCTTTGTTTTATATAAAAAATTCAAAAGCCACATGGGCTATATGGTTATTTTCTATACATTAAAAGTTGTCCAGACAAAACTTAATGGTCCAATTGATGCAGCCAAAAATTCAGGCTTACACCTAACATTTTGAATCCAGGCACTGGGGGTAATGTCCCCTAATGCCCATCTGCTGTTGGAGGAAGGTATGATAGAGGCTGGATATCATGGCGGGAAGAAAACGAGCAAACAGGAATGTCTGCTTCTATAGGGAGAATGAATCAACCATGTGCTCACTTTAAGACAGCACAGCTTTAAGGGAGAAACTATGGAAATGATAGACAACCGCAGGAACGTATACCTGGACCATATCTCCAACTACCCGAGTGGCGGTCTTCCAGCCATGGAATACTAGTCTTCCAGATTCCCTCCACACCAGTCAGGGAGTAATTCCTGTTAGGTAGCTTAGCCTAGGGAATTGGGAAGTCCATTTACGCATGCCCAAGAGAGCCAGCAAAGGACAAAAGCTGGATTTTCCCGCCGATGGGCCCACATGGGCGTTACACCTGGAGCATCCCACCTGGGCCAGGTGACTGCAATTCTGCCAATGGGATCAACCTGGGATCTTTCACCACACCTCCCCTGGGAACCCTTGAAAAGGCAGGGACCAGAAGGGAGAGGGGCATTTTGGTCTGGTCTTCGTGGGAGGAGAGAGATTCTTGCGTGACTTGGGGCAGTCTCTGCCAGGCCGCATGGTCAAAGGAATCCTAATGGGTGCCGTGTAAAACCTGATGCTTCTTTGAACTTTCATTAAATTCACTTGGATCACGAGCCCGGCTTCAGCGTGAAATCTTTCTCGCGCGGAGCCAAGGACTGAGGTTGGGATCTAGTCCCAGAGAGAGAAACCTAACAGTCCCAGTTTTATTTCCCTACAGTGCTAGTATCCCACATTTCCCCTGTCTGCATTATGTTTGAGATTTAATAGCGTCACGGGAGCTACATGGTCTCTCTTCATATCTCTTAGCTTCCTATAGAAGCAGCACGAAACTGCAAGCATAAAATATATGATGAGTAAATAATACAGTCAGACTGGAACTTAAGCTATGTGAGATACTTTGAGCCCAAGATGGAGGATCCAACCCTTCCATGCCCTCACCAACTGCTTAATCACATCAGAGTCAGGAGATGCCTCAAGTCTGTCTTTGAATGTATAGAAAATATCCTCTTTAAGCTGATCAACATCTAATGAAATGTTTCCCTTAAACCCTTGCTAATGTTTCTTAATCAAATCCTTGTCACGCAATGTTACATTATATAGGTAGGGAGTTACACAGAAATCAGTTACATTCCAATCACATTATAACATTAATTCACAAGTCCAAAATCTTGATCTTTCAGCAAAACAACAGTCTGGAGTAATAGTCCAGTCACTATTGTATATAATGTTCCTCTTTGATGAGAGTCTCAGAGTTTCTCTTAGACAGCATCAACAATGGAAAAAAATGTCTCAACAGTCAGCAATCGCCATTCTCAGGAATCTGCCAAGTCTTCTTGACATTTTGGATAACTTCAGTAACAGGACAGGGAGGTCACACACCAGATTCCCTGCTTTCTTCTGGGCCTTGCTGGCTGAAGAGAAATCCACCGATCTCCTTGGCCTGTGAAAATATAAACAAATAGCCCCTCTCTTCAGGGTGTCAGTGACCTGGAGAAAGAATTATGATTAAGCTTTTGGGGTTCCTTCGTGTCCTTCATGTCCATCTTTCTCCCAACGTGGCTGTGTCCTTCTGAGGGAAGCCCATCAGCTTTATTCTACAGAAACATAAATGCACTGCCCTTTCTCCCAGTGAGAGATGGACCCGGTTCCCAAACGTGGTTTCCTTCATCCTGGGATTTCTTAGGATCAGTTTTCTCTGTAGAAGTGAAAATGTGTTTCTCTGCCCTACCTTTGTTTCAAGCTTTTAGTAAGGAGAACTTTTTTTGTTAAATTGACCAAATGAAATTTGTTGCACATAAGATTCCTCTTCTCCTCCTTCTGTTTTAACAATGCAGCTTTTAAAGTATTGCTGGCAATCTCAGTTACCTTGCTTGGTCTTGAACCAGTGAAACAACGAGTTAGACAGCCTTCGTTGTTATGTAAATACTGGCTCCCAGCCCTCAGAGAATTAAGAGAACTGACTAATTACCATACTTTCAAAGACTGAAAAAATTCTCAATAAATTTATTCAGCTGTTCCTGAAGTAACTTACTAATCAGACTTTTTTTTCCTCCAAGTTTACCGGTAAGGTTACAGGCTTAATTAAGCCTTTTGCTCTTCAGGCTTCTCACACTGTATGATTTTACCATCTTGCAATCATCTCTCTTACTTAACTTCACTCATTCCCTCCACGCTGGCTTCAGGGGAAGTTAATGGGACAGTTTTAGGCCCACCTGACTGCACTAAAGAAATGATCCCCGGGTATCAGCTGTGCGTGGAGCAGGACAGCGTGTATATGAGTCAGTGGGGGACATGTGGCTCTGGGGGGCGCCCCATGGGGCAGGAAGCGTGTGTGTACATGGGTGTATGGGGTGGTGATTTGCAGTTGAGTGAAGGCTTGTATGCCTGCCTCTGTTTCAGACCTTCAAAGTGATTCTTTGGGGTTCAGCCCACTGCACCCCACATGCAAAAAAAAAAAAAAGAAATTACCCCCCATCCAAAGTTTAAAAGCCTTTTTGCTTCAATTTCTAATTCCATGTGGTGGCGCTATTGTTTCACCACAAGAGCATTCCAGAAGACCCCTTGATTTAAACCATGGTCAGATTTCTCAAGCACTCTTTCCTACCAACCATAACTTTTAACTCTAGAAATGCAAGGAAGCAAAAATTGGCTTAAGCGATCTTCCCTTTTTTTTAAGTTTTTGGCTCTCCATTATATTTTGATCCTAGATTTTTATAATTTATAGTTTTGAAATATTTTAAAATTGTTTTATTAGGGGCTCATACAACTCCTATCACAATTCATATATACATCAATTGTGTAAAGCACATCTTTACATTAATTGCCTTCATCATTCTTAATACATTTGCTCTCCACTTAATCCCCTCCCTCATGAGCCCTTGATGACTTATAAATTATTATTTTGTCATATCTTGCACTGCCTGATGTCTCCCTTCACCTACTTTCCCATTGTCTGTCCCCCAGGGAGGAGGTCACATGTAGATCCTTGTAATCAGTTCCCTCTTTTCAAACCACTCTCCCTCTACCCTCCCAGTATCACCACTCACACCACTGGTCTTAACTATATCATCCACCCTGGATTCCCTGTGCTTCCAGTTCCTGTCTGTACCAGTCTACATCCTCTGATCTAGCCAAACTTGCAAGGTAGAATTCAGATCATGATGTGGGGGGTGGGGAGAAAGCATTTAAGAACTAGAGGAAAATTGTGTTTTTCATCGATGCTACACCGCACCTTGACTGGCTCCTACCCTCCCCTATAGGGGATCTCCAGTGGCTGACATATGGGCTTTGGGTCTTCACTCTGCAAACCATGGTATATCAGAATTCATAACTACCTTTATTTCTTCTTTATAATCTTGACCAATAACTCCAGCAACACCTTGAGAATTTAGGTTGGACTTTCCTAATAAACATCTTAATTTGTTGTACATGAGCCAGACAAGAATAACTGAGATGTGAGATTGAAAGAAATAAAAGTTTTAATAACAAAAGAAACCTGCGCAGGGACCAGCCAGCCCTAGACAAAATGCGGCCATTGGCTGGTCCCTTTCACTTACAGACTTGGGTTTTTATAAGGCTTCATTAAATTGCTATACTGTGCAAGCAGGCTGGTACACAAGCAGAAATTGGGGTTGAACAGCGCGACTAAGCAGGCTGGCATGGAAGCAAAACTGGCCGTTAAGCAGCGTAACTGAGCAAGCAGACTTTGAGGTTGCACAATTTCCTGGCACAGGATAGCCTTTTGCTGGCTTTTAAGAACAAGGGGCTAGTTGGCCTTTTCTTTTTTTGAAAATGTTATAAGGCCTGAGGTTGCACTTTAGGACTGGTGCAGAATGATTGCTTAATATAAAATGGTTCTACAAATTAGCCCACATGGAAGAAGCACACCGGCCAGTGCGATCACGAGGTGCCCAAGGGACCAGGTATAAGGCATCATGCAAAAAAAAAAAGATATAAGTGTGTGTATGTATGTGTATATGTGTGTATATGTATATATGTATATATATATCATATTAAATGAAGGGGAAAGTGCAGAGTGGAGACCCAAGGCCCAAGTGTCGACCAATGGAGATCCCCTCATAGAGGGGTTTAGGAGAGGAGATGGGTTAATTAGGGTGTGAAGTAGTATCGATGAAGAACACAGCTTTCCCCCGGATCCTGGATGCTTCCTCCCCCCAACTACCATGATCTGAATTCTACCTTGCAGGGCTGGATAGGACAGAGGCTGTACACTGGTGCATATGAGGGTTGGAGGTACAGGGAATCCAGGGTGGATGATACCTTCAGGACCAAGGGTGTGAGGGCCGATGCTGGGAGAGTGGAGGGTGAGTGGGTTGGAAAGGGGGAACTGATTACAAGGATCCACATGTGACCTCTTCCCTGGGAGAGGGACAGCAGAGAAGGGGGGAAGGGAGACTCCGGATAGGGCAAGATATGACAAAACAATGATGTATAAATTACCAAGGGCATATGAGGGAGGGGGAATGGGGAGTGAGGAAGAAAAAAAAAAGAGGACCTGATGCAAGGGGCTTAAGTGGAGAGCAAATGCCTTGAGAATGATTGGGGCAGGGAATGTATGGATGTGCTTTATACAATTGATGTATGTATATGTATGGATTGTGGTAAGAGTTGTATGAGTCCCAAATAAAATGTAAAAGAAGAAAAGAGAAAAAAATGATTAGGGCAAAGACTGTACAGATGTGCTTTATACAATTGATGTATGTATATGTATGAACTGTGAAAAGAATTGTATGAGACCCAATACATTGTTAAAAAAAAATAATAAAATGGTTCTATTTAGGCTAACAATCACAATTAGTTCTTTGGTAGTGAACACCAATTACAGCTCTTAATAATTTCTAATTTAATCACAGCTTTTCGCTTTTCCTCCCAACTTTTATCAACTCCAGTATCAATTCGAATTTCTTGAGTACTTAGGTTAAAACTTCCTGATAAAAATTGTATTACTTTTTCCATAAGAGGTTCCTGCTTCTAGAATCAGCAAACTGTTGTGAGTGCTTCTGAGAGCCATCTCTTGGCTAGTCAAAACAACTGCAGGGAGAACAGAGGCTGGGCTTTTGCAAGATTGGTTAGGTCTGGTCTCCTGCTGTGAAGCTGGGTGATACCTGCAGTTTCTCTCTTCTTTGCTCTGGCAGGCAGACACCTTGCCTCCCACGCTTTGCTTGGCAGGGTCTGTATCAAGCTCCTTCCAATATTTTCCCGCTGGGAAGGCTTGGCTAATGAGTTCCCTTCCTACAGCGGGGCAGAGTTCAGGTTCCATTAAACCCGATCTTGATGGCCCTGGCCCATGCTCTGACATAGGCCGCAGCCTGCTCTGCCTACACTCTCTGTGAAGATGACCTGTCTTCCCACAACTAAAACACTTTTTTCTAGGTCTGATATAATTTGCCAGTGCAGATGCCATGAGGTCGGCCTTGTATTCCTCTGTCTCTACATTCCTGCATATCCTGAGATAATCTAGCAGAGTGCCCTGTTCCCAGTGGAAGGTATTTTTACAGTGTTTATTGGAGAAATCATAAGATAGCTTATGCACTAAGTCTCTTACTGCCTGGACATTCTTTACATATTTGGAAATAGAACTTTTGGAACACAAAGTCAGCATAGGATTCATCAATCCGCTGTCTTATAGCCATGCAAATCGGCTTTCTCTCTCCTGATGGAATTATCTTTTCCCAGGCACTCAAGCAAACCTCACGTATCTATCCTATTATCTGTTGAGTAAACTGTAGTTGAGACTCAACTGTAATATAATTCTCATCCTCTAGTGTTGGATTGGGGGAGGGAACGCGAGCTCACCTTTGGCGCATGGAAGAATTGTGACCAGTTGAGATGCAAAAGGAGTTTATTTGCTAGCTCAAGCTAGGGCTTCCCTCCCTCCACTGCCCAACACAGTGGGGACCCAGCAGCCAAAGGGAATCAGCCCTGAGTTCTTTGTTCACTGGGCTTTTATGGGGCCAGGGCCAGGGGGCAGTCCAGTGTTGCTGTTCTTTAAATTGATTAGAGAAAACTTCTGGTGCCAGCATTGTCCAGTGGTGGTTGGCAAGCAGTTTCGCATGTGTTTTCTTGACTGGTCAATCGGTGGGGGGTGGTCACTGCTCCTTGCTGTAGAAAAATTATATCTAACCCTCTACGATTTTGTAGGACTACCTCAGAAAGAGAGCTTACAGATTTTTCTAGATGCGTTATTGCATCTTCTAGTCTGGCTAAATCCTCATTGGTTAAACTCTAGAGATGGGTCAGTCCATTATTTTGGTTGCTTAGAGCAGCTATTTCTGTGCCCGTTCCAGCAGCGCTAACTCCAAGTAACAGAGCGACAGTTAAAACAGTGACAGGAAAAGAGGACTTGATGCAAAGGGCTTAAGTGGAGAGCAAATACTTTGAGAATGATTGGGGCAGGGAATGTGCGGATGTGCTTTATACAATTGATGTATGTATATGTATGGATTGTGATAAGAGTTGTATGAGTCCCTAATAAAATGTTTAAAAAAAATCAGTGACAGGTTCTCTTTTAACCTTCTGGTAGTGCTGGTTTGACCATTGTAAGCATACATCTTCCCACGAATGGTAAATAACCCACGGGAAAAGAATTATATTTACACAGAATTCTGTAGCATTAGTGGAGTGTAACAACTTGGTATACAGGCAAGGGGAAGGGTAGGAATTTGAACATATCAACAAACTACCTTTAGTAGGAATTATCTACTTATTGCTTTGGCTGACCTGAGAATTTATATGTATACATGAGGCCTCATATTTTTTTTGGAGTTTTTCCCACACACGCTCCAATTCCTTGAACATTTTCTATTGTGAAACTTTTTTTCTTACGGCTATTCCAGTCGCACCTTGCATCGGCCTCCTGAACCAAAGATCTGTTTATAGCTAAGGCATCATAATATGGGGGTTCTATACTATAACAAAGCCAACAACTTTTGGTAGCATTTGGGTTAGTACTGTTTAAAGCATTATACGTTGATACTATTAAATCAAACAAAGGAGAACTGAGATGAACCCTGTTCTGCGTGTGTTCTGGACCAGCCGTTGATGTTACAGTATGTAGGACTTTTAGGACTGGGGTGGCTATTATTTCAGAAGGCCCACGTTATTCCTCGGATCAAGGTCTCCCAGTGATGATGCCGGCTCTGGATGGTGATTTTTATGGTATTATTGGCATCAGCACTATTACTTGACACAAATTTCATTGACACAGAGTCTTCTTTAGAACTCCATTTCCAGTCACCATCATTGGTGGTTACACAAGCCCATTCAGAACAATAGGGCCATCATGCTTTCCTGGCTACGTCCCCACAACTGCTGCAGGCTACGTCCCCACAACTTTCCTCTGTCAGTGCCCTCAGGCCAGGTCGTAGGGCACACATGAAACCCCTGTTTCCTCATGACCAGTTTATTATTTAAAGGTGTGCTATACCCGACATGCCATGCCACTCGGGGGCTGGGACCAATCCTTCTTTCTTGCCAGAGCTGTTCAAGGCTGAAAAATATTTCAGGATACTGCATTGCAAATATTGGATGTGTCTTACTTACTGTTGCCAGAATGTCTCCGGTGACTAAATTTTTTAGAGTCCAGGTGTGAATCCAAGGTTCATGTTGGTTATAATCGCAGTTTACCTTGATAATCGCAGAGAGGAACACCCAGAGGGCTGCCAGCCACAGGATCATGATGGTCTACTGAGGCACACCCAAAGGGGGTTGGTGGGATGCTGAGTTACCGTCCACACCTTTTCCGGAGGCTCCACTAGGCGGGTATGGCTTTTGTGAAACCAGGCAGCTATCCTGCCCTCCACCTTTAAGGCTGTAGGAGAGGTTAAAACAACCTGATAAGGCCCCTTCCATTTGATTTCTAGATTTTTGCTACGGAACCTTCGAACCCAGACCCAATCTCCAGGCAAATGCTGATGTTGACTTGCAGCTGCATTTGCCTGCTCAATGGCATTTTGGTAAACAGCCTGAATGGTGGGTCAAACATTGGCCTGTATCGCCTGCAAGGCTTGTATAGCCCCTAATATCTCAGGAGGCCTGCATAGGGTGGATTGAACGCTCTAGGGATAATGGGAGGTGGTTTACCATACACAATTTTAAAAGGTGTTAATTCAAGCATGGGGGAATTCCGCACACGGAATATAGCAAACGGCAGGAGAGTCACCTAGTTTTCGCCAGTCTCGTAGGCTGATTTGGTCAAAGTCTACTTTAAAGTTCTGTTCATTCTCTCTACTTGCCCAGAGCTTTTTGGGTTGTATGCACAATGCAGTTTTCAATTTGTCCCCAGAGCCTGAGCTAAATTTTGAACGACCTCAGTTACAAAAGCAGGCCCATTATCAGATTCAATTGTTTGAGGCATTCCATATCTTGGAGCTATTTCTTTTAACACCTTTTTTGCTATTATCAGGGCTGTCTCTCTTTTAGTTGGGAAAGCTTCTACCCAACCTGAAAAAGTCTCAACGAGGACTAACAAGTACTTGTAACCATATTTGCCTGGCTTGATCTCAGTGAGATCCACCCCCCAATGTAGCCCAGGTTGCTTACTTCTTTCTCTAGCCCCTTGATGCATATTTATAATTTTACCTGGTTTCATTTCTTGGCAGACAAGGCATGGGATCACCAGCTGTTCTGCAGTCAGTCCTTGGCCTTTGAACTGTAGTTTGGCAGTTTGCAACAATTGTAGCATCTTTTTTTCCCCTAAATGAGTAGTACAATGTAAATTGTACAGCATCTCGCGTCCCACCTCAGCGGGGAAGATAAGATTGTCCTGGGCCTTTAGCCATGGCGAGCCCTCTTCTATTAGGGCTTACAGCTCTTGTTTGACCCACAGTTCTTCAGCTGTGTAGCCAGGCACATTGGAATGGACCCCTTTCCTGGAAGAGAAAATGGAACAAGGCATACCTGCCCACCTGGTTCTCCAGGTCCATCTCCTTCCTTTTCTTGGACCGCAGCCTTTTGCACCTCCTTGTCTGCAGCACGATTGCCCTTAGCTTCCATGGAGTCTCCTTGTTGATGGCCGGGTGTGTGCACAGCTGCCACCGCTTTTGGCAGTGTTACAGCTTCCAGTGGCTGCATCACCTCAGTCTTATTCTTTATTTCTTTTCTTTTAGCAGTTATGAATCTTTCTTTTTACTGTGAGTACTGATATTCATCCTGGTTGGTGGTGTGGAGTAGTTAAAAGGTGTCTTTTTGAATCCGTCAAGCAGACTTGTTCGTTTTAAAGTATATTTGGGCATTTAACTAGGTTAAAATGTCTCTTCCTAGCAGGGGCGTTGGGCACTTTGGGATGAGCATGAACGAGTGACTTACTTGACCCACACTGAGGTCCATTTTGTGCGTAGAAGTCCATCGGTAACAGGTGGTCTCCGTGACACCTTGCACCCAGGTGGTACGAGATGACAGTTTTTCATTGTCGTGGGTGAGGACCGAGTGTTTTGCCTCTGTGTCAACCAAGAAATCAACCATTTTCCCCTCCACCAATCATGGTACCCTAGGCTCAGGGAGGGATTCTGAACCCCGAGTTCCTCATTCTAGGTTCTGCCTTTTTTTCCCCCGCATAAAAATAGGGGACATGCTGTCTTATGAAGATTGCGGCACCTGTCAAACTGGTGTCCATCCTCCTGGCAATGCCAGCACCATATCATTCCTTTCAAAAGCTCTTTTTTGAGTCAATCTCTGCCCCAGTACTCTCTTTCCTCGCAGTAACTGCACTGATCTTTTCCTAGTCTAGCCTCCCATTTCTATTAATGCCTTCCCTTGTTCTCCCTCTTCACTTGCAGTAGCTGCCACTAATACTTGGGCAATTTCCCTAGTCATCTTCCTAGTTTCACCTGCCTGGATCCATCGATCTTCCATCCGCTGTCTTTCTTTCCAACAAATCCTTCAAAGTTTTTCTCCCAGCCTTTATACTTTCTTTTGACATCTGATGCACCTTGATTAATAAAAGCCATTATTACTGCAGCCCTACTTTCCTCTGATGTCAGATTTATGGGGGTATACAGCCTAAAAGCTTCCATGATGCGTTCTAAGAATGCAGCTGGACTTTCCTGGGGCCCTTGCCTTACATTACCTACCTTGGCCAAATTAGGCGGCTTTTTTGCTGCCACTCAGAAACCAGCCTTGAGAACCTGGCGATAAATTCGGAGCCTCTCCCTACCTTCTGGTTCATTGAAGTCCCATGCAGGTCTTTTCTGGGGAAGTGTGGAGTTGGGGGAGGGAGAAACTAACAGCAATGGTGACTGTATGAGACCACTCAAAGGGAACAAACATCAGAATTTCAGGTGATAGGATGCAAGGGGTGGTGGAAGTTACAGCAAAAAATAGATAGATAGATAGATAGATAGATAGATAGATAGATAGATAGATAGATAGATATTGAGGGTTCTGCAGGGGGGGTGGTTCCAGGGTTGGGGCGGGAGTGGATAGGGGGAGCTGATATGAAGGTATCGAAGTTGATAATAGCAGTAATTGTACATTTATGTTTGATCCAATAGAACTATAGATTTAAATACATAAGCTGCCACATAACTACACTTGAAGGAATATTTTAAGAGATTTCTTGTTAACTTCTGTAGCAAAGTTCCACCAGAAACAAAGGAAATATTTTCAATACTCCCCTTTTTTCCTTTCACCCCTTATACAATTTGCTTATAGGGTATTAATATCTATTCCATTCTCTTAAATAACTCTTAGGTAAGGTGGCAGTAACTTGTAACCCTTTGAATTCTCTATAACATGGAACGAAATTAAATATCCCAAACCTTCAATACAATGTCAAAGGATTTCCAGAGTCAGGTCTGATTTTTAGTGGCACATCTGTACTTCTTGATATTATTACATGTCTGAAATCGTCACCCCATATTTTCTGACATGCATTAAAAATGTCATAGCTATCGCCGACCGCAAATACAGGCACTGATGAAAACTGCGTTACTCTGATTTTTAATGCATCTTTTTCATGGTCTTTCCCCCACGCTGTTATAAAGCTATGTACTACTGCTGGAACAGAATAGCCTGGAACAGGACCTTTTGTTCCATAGTATTTTTTATTTAAAGAAATTCCCACTACTTGATGTGCTCCTGTAAAGCAGTCGTTCACAACCTTCCTAATGCCACGACCTTTAATACAGTTCCTCATGATGTTGCTGACCCCAACCATAAAATTATTTTGTTGCTACATCATCACTGTAATTTTGCTACTGTTATGAATCATAATGTAAATCATAACGTGTTTTCCGATGGTCTTAAGTGACCCCTGTGAAAGGGTCGTTCGATCTGCCAAAGAGGTCATGATCCACAGGTTGAGAACCACTGCAAAGTTAACCAAATGAGCAGAGGCTCCAATGCCAGCAGTCACTTCAGAAGATAATCCTTTGTAGTCAAAGTCATATAATTTCTATTCAAGACCATTTAAGTTGCAGATGTTTCTAACACACATTTAGCCAATATTGTTTTCTGTTCCCTTGACTTTGTGGCTACTGGGATTGGATCCCAAGACTACACAAGTATAGTCTCAATCCAGTATTGTAGATGTGTCTACTGATTCTGAGTGACCTTAGTACAATGTTGTATGGCAGCAACTGAATGTTCTTCTAGCCCTTGCTTGAAAATCTGACCCCAGTTTAGATGAAATATCCTCTGTCAGAGAGATTTTTAACACGTACATATAAAGCAGGTGATTTATGTTCCATGAGCACTTGGCAGGCTCTCTACCTTGTTGCTTGGGAGACCAGCTCAGAATATTGCACAGCCTGAGGGTAAAAGCCTTCCTTCATCTTGGTGTTTAGCAAACAATAGTGGACACATACTATATTTGTCCTTTTGTGATCAACTAATTGCATTCAGCATAATGGTTTCCAAGTCCCTTCACATCATGTGGTGTTTCATAATGCCATCCATCCCTGTTTTTCAGAAATGCATGATATTCCACTATGTGTATGTATCAGAGTTTATTTATCCAGTCTCCTAATAATAGGTATTTGGACAGTTTTCAACTCACCCAACATGGCAGAGTCTTTTACAATAAAATTTCCTAGGATAACCTTTACTACTCTCAAAGCATTGACATGTTTTGTGTTGTTATGTAAAGTCAATCATCATTGACATTTTTCTTACCAATGCAATTTTCAGTTTTCTTAGCAGGATTAATCCTTAGCCCCATGACAACCATATGCCCACCCAGAAATGACACAATATAAAACCTGTACAACAATAAGTAAACAAACAAAAATAAAAGCAGTCCCACCATTCTCCATAAACTTCTGATCTGACCTCTACTTGGAATCTATCTTTGAGATCTTCAAGACCTTCCTTAAAATGCTCAATTCATCTAAAAACCACCATTTTATATCGAGCAGCCAAAGTTTCATGTCCCCTTGAGTTTCTTAAATACGCGATAATAGCCTTCGGTTCAAAATACTTTTCTTCCACACAGTACAAAACACAGACCGTGCTTTTCATTCTTTCTTTCTTTTTAAAGACTCTCTAAGGAAACTAAGACAACTGTATTGCTTAGAGAACTTGTTTGCAGCAATCCACTGATTAACCAATCATATGCATATACATTTTATTTGGAATAAACCCTTGCATACAGAATCTGCTTTGCTACCAAGCTCACTGGCTCCAACTGGATCCTAGGCTCTTCTTCCCAATGGGAAAATAAATAAATCTGTAAGGGACCTTTGTCCCCCTCCCGCCTCCCTAAATTTTTATTTTGGGCGACATGCATTGGGAACTGTCTCAAACAACTTAAGTAAATACATGTTTGTTTTTTCTTTTTGTCCTCTTGATTACCCAACTGAAAAATTTGGCAGCCTGTACCTTGGTGGACTATCTTCTGTGAGCCCAGCACAGCTGTCTCACTGGGTTATCTCACTGAGTGCCTTCATACAATACTCAGAACTCAGAACTCAGACCATTCAGCTCCATGCAGGCTGTGCTTATGACTGTTTCCCTGGTCATGGTGACTCTGCCCTGGAACTTTGGTGGGTATCTTGTTCCATCATTACTAGTGAAGATCTCTCCCATCCACTCAAACCTGTGTCCAGGGGTCTGCCTCACGCAGCCAATAAGGTAACTGGTGAGTGAGTGTCCAGAATTTTTGCAGGAGATCTTCACTGAAGCACCCTGCTTCTTCAATCCAGCACCAGATTGGACCAGCTGGACCTCAGAGTCACTGCCTGTTGAGTGAAGACAGGTGGACAAAATCAATCTAGAGTAGCTACAACCACTTCCTCCTCCCTGAGACCGGTGACTTCTTGCCCGGTAGCTGCCACCACCAAGAAGAGGATTCTCAAGATCCAGTCCATGGTGTGAGAGCTGTCTCCTCAGCGTTTCTGTCGGGGAGGGTATGCTAGTTAAATGATCCTTCGGGAAACACAACATACTCATATTTGATCTAGTAGATCTCTGATTATTTGCATATTCATGTGGTGGAGTATTTAAAAGTAAGGCTTGTGATTAATAAATTACTTGTCATGAAGAATTCTATCTATCATGCAATCCCTAAAATTCAATCAACAAAGTTGCATTTTGAAACTTTTGAATCTTTGTGACAACTTTTTTAAAACTTTGTATTTCAATCACTAATGGAAATTATAGTGACTCCTGATTTTTCATGTGATTAAATATTAGAATGCAGCAGTTCATTAAAAATTTTCATTTTTTCATCTTAAACTTCAGTAAACTTTAAATTAGTCTTCTTTGGCAGTCTATGGATATTAACCTTTCACTGACTTTGAACGTTGTATTTCAGGATGAAATGATTTGGACAATGACTACAAGATCATTTTTTCTTCAATTTTTCATTCCAGAAACAGTAAACCATAGATTTATGGATTCCCAAAACATCAATCCATTTAAAGTTTTGCATACTCAAGATATCAATATTCAGCATTCTAGTGATTTATGAAAATTCCAAGTGTATTGGAAGCATACTTCATAATTCCATAGTCTTATTTTATAGACATTAATTTCTTTAGCATCTTATGTTATTTAGTTTTTACCTTGACTTGGATGAATTTTAACAGAGCAAATCTGCTTTCCTCTCAACAATCCATACCCATTTTCTTATATGTCATGGATTGCAATCCCCATAATACAATAGCACTTCTCCCACTTACCCCCTGGTTTCCAATTTGTATTACTTTGTTTTTACTACTTCTTCTGGCAGAGTATTTTGTACTTGGATAAATGCTGCCATTTTTTTTCAAATGGTCAATCATCCTGAGTGTGTGCTCCCTTGTGTTTTTTTTTTCTCACCATGCTATCTACAGTTCAGTGAAACATTGAACAACTGGAATAAGTATTGTCCCAAGCCTGAAGGGTTACTGAGGTCTAATCGCTCACGGATTCCACTAGTCTCTATCCAACCAGTAAGCCCTGTCTTTTTAAAATGGTGTTCTACATATTTCACCACTTTATCCAGGCCTCCTAAGGTAAGGGTAGGGAAATGTTGATTTTGTTTTATCCTTCCAAGGGCCATTTTTATATTTATGACATTATTTGTGGGCCATAAAATATGATTAACTTAAAAATTAGCCTGCTATAATTGACCAAACATTTACTTAACCCATCACTAATGTGATGGTAGAACCTATACCCCTTTGCTTATTTATTTATTTCTCATGACCCCTCTTAGATTGGTCGATAATGGTAGGCAGATGGCATCTTCTTCTGGCCTCAGGATTTTGTAGGCTGATTTCTGTATGGCGCATTATTTCATTGGATTTAGTGTTTCCACGCTATTCCATTGGATTTAGTCTGTGGTCACCTCGACTCTTATTTGTTCGGGGGAAGAGACAGGTGAATGGCTGCACCTTAAAAGAATCCTCACAAGTTCTGAAGACTTCTATCACTGTTCAATAATATAGAATTTACCTCATTGTCTCTGTGGACTTCTTTGTGCCAACTAACCTTGATGTCCCAGAGACTGATCCCTGAGTGGGTCATTCTTTCTGGTATTTCTCTAAGCCTACGGAATGCCCATAATTTTGTCATGCATACTACAGCTTCTCGCTTTAGTCCTATCACATCAGCAATGAAAGTCCTGAAACCGTTTCTCCATCCATGTCACCAAGGATGTCTTTACCTTGAGGAATCAGCACTTTCCAGGTTATATTTTGAAAATATTCTGAACTTGTGGCTCAACTTCCAGCAGCATACTGGATAATGTTCTATTGCTACCCATAAAGTTTCCATTAGCTAATTTTTGAAGAGAAATCATCATGAGTTCTTCCTAGACTGTCTTACTAAAGGAAAGCCATTAAAATTCTCCAATATTCAACAATATTATAACTTCCAGAATCAAAGCAGTATTCAAGTCACCAGAAAAAACTAAGGATTGTTTTCATAACAATACTAGAACTGACTGATGGGTGGGAAAAACAGATAAAAAGAACATACTTATGTTAATTTGTCCTAATACATTTAATTTTAAAAAGAGTATAACAAATGTTTACTAGTAAATTTATAGTTCAAATTAAATGCAATGCCGCAAGATAAAAAAACTACCAGAAGTTCACATAAGAAGAAATAAGATACAAAATTTTGTGTATGTAGTGTTTATTAAAGAAACATTACCCATAAGTGAAGTGGCACTGAATTATACTTTTTAAGGAAAACCATCTAATCTGGAGGAGAAAACAACAGGAACGATGATTCCAGGGGAGGGACATAGGGAGGGACATAAGGAGGGACATAGGGAGTGAAAATGGGTGTTATCAATGCCAGGGACAAAGGAACAAGAAGTTATCTAAAATCGATGGCATTGAGGGTGTAGGGCTTGATCAAGCAATGTAACCGAGAAGAATTACTGAAACCCAAATGAAGGCTGAGCATGATAGTGGGACAAGAGGAAAGTAAAAGGAAATAGAAGAAAGGGCTAGGAGGCAAAGGTCATTTATAAATGTCTAAATACAGGCATGTACATATGTAAATATATTTATGATGATAGGGAAATAGATCTATGTACGTATATTTATAGGTTTAGTATTAAGGTAGCAGATGGACATTGGAGCTCTACTCAAGTACTTCCTCAATGTAAGAACACTTTGTTCTATTAAATTGGCATTCCATGATGCTCACCTTCCCAACATGATTGCTGAAGAGAAATCAGGTGCATAAGCAAAGGTGGTGAAGAGAGCAGTTGTTGCCTGGCTATCAAAAGATATAGCATCTGAGATCTTGAAGGCCTGAAGATAAGCAAGTGACCATCTAGATGAGAAGCAACAAAGTCCACATGGAAGAAGCACACCAGCCTGTGTGATCACAAGGTGTCAAAGGGATCAGGTATCAGGCATCAAAGAACAAAAATCATATCATTGTGACTGCGGGGGACTGCAAAGTAGAAACCCAAAGCCCATCTCTAGCCAACTGGACAACCCCTTACAGAAGGGTCGCTGGGAGCAGACAAGCCAGTCAGGGTGCAGTATAGCACCAATGAAACATAAAAATTTTTCTCTCTTCCCCCCTCCGCCATATGATGACCCCAATTCTACCTTACAAATCTGGCTTGACCAGAGCAAGTACATGGGTACAGGTAAGAGCTGGAAACACAGATAATCCAGGGCAGATAAACCCCACAGATCAATATTGAGAGTAGCCATACTAAGAGGGGAAGGTGAAGGTAGGAAGAGACGGGGAACCAATCACAATGATCTACCTATAACCCCCTCCCAGGGGACTAACAAGAGAAAAGTGAGTAAAGGGAAACATCAGTCAGTGTAAGACATGTCAAAGTAATAATAATTTATAAATTATTAAGGGTTCATGAGGGAGGGGGTTGGCGGAGTGAGAGGGGGAAATGAGAAGCTGATACCACGGCCTCAAGTAGAAAGAAAAGATTTTGAAAATGATGATGGCAACAAATATAAAAATGTGCTTGACACAATAGATGGATGTTCAGATTGTGATAAGGGTTGTACAAGCCCCCAACAAAATGATTTTTAAGAAAAGAAAAACATCTATTCTTACATACAAGTCCAAAAATAATGGCAAAAACAAATAAACAATGCCTTCACAACAGGTCTGGAATATAAACACTTTAGATCAATGTCACCCTTTAAGCTCAAGTAATTTTAAACAATGCATTGCACTCATGAGTGTTTACCTGCCTGTGTTTCCATTCATTGTTAGACGTTTTTACGTGACACGTAGGATGAGAATGAGAAAGATAATCTGCTTGTCAAAAATAAAAATAAAATGGGTCATATAGAAAGATAATTAAGGGTCAGAGTCATGTTAATATTTCTACTGCAAACAGAGTTTACTAGTTCCTCCTTTCAAGTTAGCAGTGATGATTAGAAAATGTAGGGAAGAAATGAATAGTGAAAACTGTCCCTGGAGATGCTGAGAGCCAGTTAGAGAACATGCAGACTCCAACAGGAAATCCTCCCGACCGCTCTTCAGTGCCTGTCTAGGGTGGGGACCTGTGATGTTTTGGGTCTTTAGTGCCTCCTGCTGCTCTTTGCCTCCCTTTCAGGGGAAGTTTGTGTCTGGGCTCACATTGAGTCCCCACAATGGATGTGTACCTTGCACAATAACACAGGGCTGTGTTATGTACCGTCAGGGAACTCAACAAAAGGGAGAACTGGTTCTTGTAATTGTCTTTGGTGATTAGAGAGTGGACTTCAGAAGGATGAGTGATACTATGTATCACCACCATAGCATATGGGGCCCTACCACTGCAGACTCTTCCCCAAGGGCCAGCTCCAGCAGTAGCTACTGGTGATGGAGTAACCAGAGACCATACAGGTGAGGGAGAACAATAGGCTGTGCTTGACCAGACCTAGAAAAGACTCCTGAAGCAGCACCTGGGACAGTACACCTAGAAATAAAGAGAATAAGTTCCTGTCAGTCACATGCACTCACCACAGGCCCCATAAACCAGCTTTGCTATCTGAGACCCTCACCTTGGGGAACTGTCACCAGGCACAGGAGAACACAGAGCAATAGCGTCTTTGACCACAACTCTGCTTTTTCAGAGGAGTTACAGCACTGCCTGAAGATGTGCTGGCTTTCACAGACCAAGGGTGGAATGTTACCTCCACATTTAGGGCTTGTCATGGCCACTGAAGTGGCCTTACCCCAGGTGAAATGGGTGCTTGTGAAGTCTGAATATTCCTGCTCAGTCTCTCGAGTTGTGGTCTGTGCATGGCCACTGAATAACTGCTCAGAGAACTCACCTTGAATTAATTAACCAAGCTCACAGATTGATCCAGTTTGGAAAATTATTCATAGTTTTGACAATGCAAGCAGTGACACTATCTCTGAAAGTGCCATTTTAAAGCTTATTTCCCATTTAGATTTCTCCTTCATGTCTATCCCTCATATCAGTGTTTGCAAAAAGTTCCAGACTAAGAGTTGACCTCATGTATTTTCCTTCTTACTTGTAACCACAGTATAATCTCTAATATATTCTAATTTTTTAAGGTTGAAATACAATTAAAGAGTGGTACTCAAATGGCTTCTTTTGAGAAGATTCTGCTGAAGGGATAAGTAATGGCAAGGTTACAAAAACAACCCAGAGGTTTAGTCAATATCCAGAGATTCAAGCACAGGACAGTCTCCCAGTTGCCAGTTGGAGATCACTGAATTGAGTATTTTCTCCCATGTAGGCTGGAATGTAATCATTTGATCCTGGTCACTTCAGCAGACTGCCTGTCATCTCATGGCATCTGGGGTTGGTGGGTGTCTGATCAACATAAGATTCCGACTGCGTGTATCTCTGCACATTAGTCCAGGTCACTTTCTTTCTTTTCTTTTTTTCAGTCCAGGTCACTTTCATCTCTGTGTGTATAAGAAGTAGATTTATATACAAGAACAATTGAACATTGAGAAAATGGCCCAGCCCAGTCCAGATCAAGTCCATAAGTCTGATATTAGCCTATATGTCCAACAGCAATCTATAAAGTCTCTTCAGACTCACGAAACACATGCAATGATGCCGAACGTAGAAGATCACAGGCCAGTGGGTAGCAAGTCTTTGCATCCAGTGTCATTGGAAACATCTCAGCTCTGGCAGGGGTCTCCCAATGACTTCCCCAGTGCCCAGGGCTGCACAGGATGGGTTCATGTGTCCTCTCAGCTGCTATGTCTCCCAAAGTGTGAAGTAGTGAGAGAGAGTCTTTCCTGCCTCAAAGGAGGAAATACTGGATTTCCCAGAATTCCCATGAGAAGGCCATGCCCACACAGAAGCCTCATTGGCTATGATCTGATTGACAGGCTAGACTCCACTCCTACATTCTTAATCCTCAAATTGATAAATGATTATATAACTCCTGGAGTATCCCTTTGTAGACGGCGTTTTTAATCACGTGCTGCAAATTATCCATATAAGTTGGCAGTTTCCTTCCACATTGAAAAAAAAACTTGGCTTGGGCTCTATAATCCACGATATGTTGTTTTTCTTTTTGTCCCACTGCTCCAAATCATGAAGTGATATTTGGTCAGTAATTTAATCAATGTACCCACAGAACTTTCAAATTTGTGGAACTTGGAAATTATAGAAAAATATGGGCCCATGAAAGGGCAATTAAAATTATCCAGTTTTCTACTGTTGTAGAGAAATCAGGCATAGTTCTTTGCAGCTTAAACTATTACAATCTTGGCAATCCACAGGGTCTTATAGGGTTTCTATGAATTGGGTGCTTTCATGTTCATTCAGTCCCATACACCAATCCAGGATATAAAATCCTTAAATACATGCCATAGCTACCAATGAGGCAAACAGCATTTATTCATAAAAAAGGTATACTTGCACACATGCGATTTAGTGTATGAATAAAATCTACAAATTAATGAAAATTACAATATCTTTGGGGTTTTTTATAAATATTAAGGAAGAGGTCATTATTGGAGCAAATATTTTGGAGGGAACGGAAACCTTAGAGGTTGGCAAGATGGTCCTGTGCCTCCCCATTGCTCTGGCTCCAGAAGTCTTATCCCTGTGTTTTCTAAAACCATGTGATCCCTATAGATCACTGTCATTATGTCAGGGACATTGTGTTTGTGACGGCACTGAGTCCTCTCACTGTTGCTCTCACACAGCAATGGACCGCTGTGGCCTCGGGGTCATTGTGCTCAGCTGCAGCGAGAACTGCTTGGTGGGCATTCTGGAGCTTGAGCATCACTTCCTTATGGATGGGTGGGGTTTCTTCTAGTAGAATATATCGCTCACAAACTACTAAAACCTCTTCTGCAGGTTTTGGGAGTTCCAGCTCTGGCAACATGGAGTCATCAGGCACCGTGAAGCTTAGGGAGAGGATCTGTGAGGGATTCATCACTCCTGGGTCCAAATCTTGGACAACCGGGAAAAGGGAAAATAATCACTGATGACAAGTAATGGAATCCTATGGCAACCTATTTTTGGAATCTTGACACGACTAGTGAGAAGTGACCACTAGGCAGAAGACTTTCCACAGGAAATTCATGACTTATGGACAAGGTCAGGGATCCTACAGAACTCTGCTCGTGATGTAACATTTTTCACTATGCTTGAAATTTCACCTGGAAATGGATGAGGTACTTTGCATATTAGAAGCCCATGGAATAAAGTACAGATGTTCCTAGCCTTCTCAGACACTGAAAAGCGAAAGGATGACCCCATCATCTTCTTACCAACGTGAAGTTCACTGCCATACAGCTGATTCTGACTCATAGCGACTCTAGAAGATAAATTATAATTTTATGTTGAAAAGCACTCAGGAAAAAGAAATGTGTGAAAAGCATGCAGGAAAGGGGGAGCTGAGTACAAGGATCTACATGTGACATCCTCCCTGGGGGATGGACGACAGAAAAGTGGGTGAAGGGAGAAGTCAGACAGGGAAAGATATGACAAAATAATAATTTATAAATTATCAAGGGTTCATGAGGGAAGGTGGTGGGTAGGGAGGGGAAAAATGAGGAGCTGATGTCAGGGGCTTAGGAGGAGAGCAAGTGTTGTGAGAATGATGAGGACAATGACTGTACAAATGTACTTTACACAACTGATGTATATATGGATTGTGATAAGAGTTGTAGGAGCCCCTGATAAAACAATTTTTTAAAAAAAGAAATGTGTGACATGGTACCAACATGACTCTTGCTGAGAAACAAAGACAGGAGCTGCATGACAGTGACAGGGGTCTGCTTTCCTTGGAGCGAGCAAGGACTGAGCAGGAAGATTCCCCAAGGTAAGCTCCCGAAGAAGACAGTGGACCAAGTTTACAGTTTTAGGCAACTATACCAATAAATTGGTATTTATAGGATGTAATGTATAGGATGATGAATGTTTAACACATTTCACAGGGATGGTCAGTGAATACAAATTAGGGTGGGGTTACGATTCTTTACAAGATAGGGTCTTTGTAGTTCTTGGTTCCAAATGTTGTCTTATTTGGTCTGGTGACGTATCTATGGTGACTTTTGGTTCCTTGAACAAAGTTCTTCTCTTCCATGTGATCTGTGACCTGAAGGTGGACATGCTAGCCTGGCCAGGGATAGTGAAAACTGATATGTATGTGGTATAAAGGGATATTTTTCTGAGGAAAGGACTCAACAGAGGCAGAGTCTCAGGAAAGAAAATGCAGAATAATTCTAGGCAATAAATGAGGTATTCCGACATTCTGTGACAACATCCCATATCCAAGGGGAAGCTCGACAAATTGTGGGATCTGCACTTTTACACAAAGTTAAGCAGGTTGGGGAATGGGCTCAAACAGATTGTTCAATGTTCATGATTGTTCTTACTCTGTAGTCAGATTCCCTCTAGCTATTTATTATATTTACAATAAATAGAATCTTGCCACAAAAGATTAGTTGTTGAAGGCATAAAGATAACTTTTCCCAGAGATGGTAAGTCCATTGTTATTGTTCCTTTTCTCTCTCTCGTTCTTTCTTTTTTTTTAAGGAATTTGGCAGTGATTGGTAAATATCATTTCTCAAGAAATGTACATAGTATTTCCTTTTTCTCTTCCTCCTTCCAAAGACCAAACTGGAGTTTGAGTTAATAATCAAACAGTTTATTGCAGGAACCACGCAATCCTGGAATGGACAATAATAATTGTAAGGATCCACAAAGTACTGCAGTGAAGAACTTTTTCAGAGTTTAAATTCCAAAAGATCCTGACACTTCCAAGAAAACTCCAATTGTTTGATATTTATTACTTTTGTCGCAAATAGAAAAAAGATTGAGTACTTTGAAACGTTTTAATTTATTTTGTTTTTTAATATTGGGGGTGAGAATGAATGCTCTTCCTCACTGCTGTTGTGAGAGTAACTGGGAGGAAGGAAGGAGGATGACTGGAGGTTTCCTGAGCTATGCTGATTTAAAAACTCAGTTCAAAATAAACAGTAATCATATATAACTAAAAAAGAGTTGGAAACTTGCCTGCATCTTTTGTAAAAGCCTTTCCTTGTTTGAAGAGAGCTCTTTTGCTCTCTTAACAAGGAAAAATAAAGTGTTGATGGGGAGAGGGGGCTCACAAAATCATGGCTGGTGGCAGGTTAACTAAACACGGTCTCAGGTTTGACTTCCAGAGGAAGCAAAGGACCATGATTAGGATGGGGACAACAATGAAATTTTAAAACCCAACAGGATTGAATCACAACCTTCTCTTTTCCAGATGTGAATCATGAAATGTTAGCCTACTACTCCAATATCTGTCAAACGCAATCCAGGATACGTAAGCTCCAGAGAAAGTGCTATAATGAGTAAGTCTCTCCTCTTCCATCCAGAAGAGACTCACCAATACCCTTCAGAACTTTACATGACCTTTTTTACATTGCAGGTCAGGGGTCAGAAATAAGCCATCAAGGCTGAAAGCATGGAGATTCAAACTGAATTTAGTGGGCTCATTATGCTCAGGTGAATGAAGGTACTAGTAAAGGGTGCTGCTAGTACTATGGATTTCCAGAAGAACAAACAGATGATCTTTGGGTTCAAGGATGGCAAGACTTTGTCTCATGTACCTTGGACATGCTCTTGAGAGAGAAAGTCCCTGGAAAAGGACAACATGGACGGAAAAGCTGTACAGCAACTCAAAGAGGAAAACCCCCAAGAAGATGAATGGACACATTGGCTACAACAATAGGCTCAGACTGAGCCACAATGTTCGGGATGATGCAGGACTTGGCAGTGTGTCAATCTGTGAGCATAAGGTCAGTGATTCAGACCTGACAGGAGAGCACTGTGTTAGTCTGGGTAGACTAGAGAAACAAATCCTCATAAACTCATATGTATATAAGAGAGAGTTTTATATAAGAGCTGAGTGTACATTAAGAAAGCAACCCAACTCAGGTCAGTCGAATCCCACAAGTCCGACCATTAGCCCTTATGTCCGACAACAGTCTACAAAGCCCTGCTCAAACTCACAAAACACACGCAAACGTGCTTCAAATGCAAGCAGGGTCACCCAAAGAGAACACGTTTCAGCAGGGTTTCCAGACTAAGAGGAAACCACTGAGAAGGAATCCATTGCCACTCCAGGCCCTGAGCCGCACCTCCAGGCCCCACCCTCCAGGTCGCCCTCATTATCTCCAGGCCACGCCCCTTCGCTCAGACACCACCCCACCCCCTCCCAGGTGATGCAATTTCCTGCTGACCCCACTTCTTCTGCCTGAGAAGGAGCCCAGTGAGCGCCCCAGGAGTTTCTACCAGTGGGTGAGTTTCTGCATTTCTGTGCGGATCCCAGGCGCAGAATCCCCGCAGGCTTGGCGTCCCCAGCTGTGTCCGGCTTCCCGCGGACTTTATGCTTCCCGCACTCTGTCGGTCAGTGTTTTAGGTCGCTGCTACCCCCTGGGACATTTCCGGTGAAACCCTTTCTGAATTGGGTGCAGGCCTCACTTGGGTCTGGAGACTGCTGGCCGCTTTTCTTGCTCAGAGCTCCTCCTGCACCCTCACCCCTGGCTCCAGAAAGGTGCGATTGGGGCGGGTTCTTGCCTGGGCCCTTTCCCTCCACGTCAGGTCTCGGGCAGGAGAGCAGGGGACCCCGGAATGGCCTTTACCGAAAGGAGAGGCCAGCCTTGCAGTCATCAGGCCTCTCCACTGCTGACCGAGGTCTGTGTTAGAGCTTAACTTCTCAGCACCTTCCTTTGAAAAACGGTACCGTAGCAGTGATGGCCCCAGATCCCCGCACAGACTGAGTCCTCACTGGAATTGCAGAGTCCCACATAGAGTAAACCTCATTGAATGCCTTCTGACCAGGAAGCAAAGTTGTAGGTAACTTGACCCTCAGGCAGAGGGTGTTAGCTAGCGAGACCCTCCCCAGTCCACTCACTGAAACAGAGATGGAAACGTTAAGGCTTTATTCAGACAAATTTGAATCTGGGCTCTCACCAGCAACTGAGGCAGGCTCAGTCTGTAAGGCGAGAGCACCGAACAGCTTCAAAGGGAAGTTATTATACTTCCTTGTGGGGCGTCTTGCCAAGCAAGGGGAGGGGGAAGGCCAGTTCTTGTGTGAAACTGGCAAAGCATTCTCAGAAAAGTGAAACAAAACAGTTTTTAAGTCTAACAAAATAAGTTTACATTTAAGGTCAGTTTGAACCCAGTGGTCTGCCAAACGATACTGTAGGTAGGCTAGGCTGCTTCTTGGAGCGTAAACATCCTGGGCAGGCTGCAATTTAAAGATTTTCCATTTCTGACAGGGGAGGGGGGTGTCCTGCCTGTTAGTGTTACATGGCACCCATTCTTGACTAGGCCGGGGTGGCCTGCCTGTTATTGTTACAGGGCACAGTGTCACAGAGGGCTTTGGAGAGTGTTTTTGGAGTGCGGCCAGCTCCAGTAAAACTTTCCATTCGATCCTTTTCGGAGTGGTCCTGATTAATCCTCAGACCTCCATAGAACAGTTTCTTGGGACCAAATTCTAAGTATGTAAATGATTTTTATCCTGTTGGATTTTTTCATATGTTAACTGTTTTTTTTTCATTTTCTTTGAATTTACTATGCAAGAACTGTGCCCTATTAATAGCAGCTCATTTTAAAAATTGTGTCATAATCATTTCTAATAAAAGGCAACATCCAAATATATATATATAACTCATATATAGTAAGAAAGGATCTTATTTAAAATCTACCATTTTCTCTGTGCCCCACTGCATGGTAGTGCTTGAATGTTCTAGCCTTTTATCCACGTGTTCTTGATAAGAGGCTTGTTTTGTCCACTGCGCTACAGTGGGTTCTGTGAGTGATGCCATAGCACCTTACACTCCTCCTTAGGGTTTCTAGGCTATAGTCCATGTGTTACCAATGGCCACCTCATGGAACACAACTGCTTTCATTTCATGGAGCTGCCAGTCCTCTAACCACTGGAGCAAGATCGCTTCTTCACAGACTAATTTAGATGGGCCACTCTGACATGTTTTTCATTATAGACATGGCGATTCTTAATGGGAATTATGTTTGTTATTCTGATTTAGTCATATTTCCAGCACACTATCCATGTGCATACATAGACATGAATATGCGATCATCATGTTCAATTTCCCCTTTGGTTAGGTGCCATGAAGTTAATTCCATCTCGTGGCTATGTCATGTGAGTTCCATAGTGTTTCTGGAGCATCATATTTGTGGAAGCAGATCTCCTGTGCTTCCACAGTAATGCGGGCTGTTTACCCCATCAAGCCTCAGTGGAACAGTCTAGTGCAAGCTATTTGTGCCACCTAGAAACTTTCATTGTCCCTAACCCGCCAAAATAAACTCACTGCCCCAAAGTCAATTCTCACTCATAGTGTTCCTTTGTAGGTGTGCGAGATCAAAATCTGTACAGAAGCAACCAGCCTCATTTTCCTCTTGCAGATGTGCTGGTGTGGTTGAACTGCCAGCTTTCAGGGTAGCAAATGAAGCCAGCATTCATTTTCCCCCCTAGAAATGAACCAAATCAAGCAGATGCCCTGAAACCCACACCAGCTCCTGCAGACTCCATGTGAGTCAGAGTGCAGGGATGTTGCAGAGGGGTTTGTGTGACTGGTTTCTCAAAGTGCATCACCCAGGCTTTCTTCCCTGGAGACCCTGAGTAGACACAAACTTCCAATCTCTTCTTGAACACCTATCCATGTTAACCATCTGTAATGCTCAGGGACACCAAAAACTAAGCAAGGGACACGTGTGCAAATACACACACTTAGAAAACCCAGAACCTATATAAGTTGGAAATCTTTCAGAGAAGGAAAACTCAGACTATAAAAAACTATAAAATGAGGTTGAATTTCTAACTATAACATGAGAAACCACACAGTTGAATTTGTAAAATTTGCAGGACCCAGAAAAATAGTCATTCCGTTAATTTTCGGATATCAAGTTTTTATGTGAATTGTACAGATATACTGTAACCTAACTGATCTCTTTACCATAGCTAGATAATAAAATCAATATCAACTTTAATAGATCTTCAAGAGAGATGGTATATGTAAATAGCTTAATATTCTTCCTGAGTTTTCATGGAAGATGAACAGGTATCCTAAAGTTTTTTAAGATGTACAATATTTGAGGAATTAAAAATGTATTACATTATTCTATTTAGCATGATCCTGTACTGTGTAGCATAATCTATTAGGAACAGATATGCAGTGGCTTAAAAGGTTCATGGATAAAGTCCATTTTTATTCCATTTTTCCTTAACCTTTTTGAAAGCCCCTTGTGCATTCATGGCATAAAGGATTGGCTCCAATGAGCTCCTTGAATCTCAATTAGATAATACTTGATAAATACCACTTGCCTATCATTGGATTTCATATGGTGACTGTATGTGGTTTCAGAGTAAAACTATACTCCGTAAGATTTTCGTTGGCTAACTTCAGAAGTTGGTCGATTTCTTCTAAGGTTGCCTTCATTCTCCAATATTTTATTTGGTAGCTGAGCGCTCAGTTGTTCCCACTACTCAGGGACCTCCTTTAAGGACCTACATCTTGAAGTGTGAGTGCTTGCTGTCAGAGCCCTGTGTTGTGTCAGGAATTAACGTCCCTTACAGATTGGTGGGCCTTTTCTGGGGCTTCTTTTCTTTTTCTGTTGGTCTTTTATGTGTTCCTGTAATGATACTTTATTGTATGTGGGATATATGAACAAGGGAACTTTTTTGTCCCAGTGGGTTAAATATTGGGTTGCTGACTGCAAGGGTAGCTGTGCAGACTCACCCAAAATGTGCAGAAGAAGATGAGTCTGCCTGCTGCAGTAAAGATGGGCAGGTGTGGGAGTCCTACAGGGAGTTCTACACTGTCTGATAGCTCTGCTGTGAGTTGGCCGGATGTGGTGGGAGGGTTATGTGTGGACAGCGCCAGGCCTTGTTCTTGACCACTTATTAGCTATTTGAGGCTAAATGCAATTAGATTCACCTTTGGTGGACTGTTGTGAAGTGCGAAAAAAATTTTTTGGTGACAGTTTTGGGAACTGATCTATTGGTGAAGAATAGTTGTTGTGGAATATGCTATTTTTAAAAAAATCATTTATTGTGGGCTCATACAACTCATCACAATCCATACATACATCCATTGGTCCGAGGTCTCCCTTCACCCACTTTTCTGTTGTCCATCCCCCAGGGAGAAGGTTAGATATAAATATATATGTAATTGGTTCCCCTTTTCGCCCCAGCGTCCCTCCACCCTCCCAGTTTTGCCACTCTCAGCACTGGTCCTGAAGGCATCATCTGTCCTGGATTCCCTGTGTTTCTGGTTCCTATCTGTACCTGTGTACATCCTCAGGTCTAGCCAGATTTGTAAAGTAGAATTGGGATCATGATAGTGGGGGTGGGGAGAGGAAGCATTTAGGAACTAGAGGTAAGTTGTATGTCTCATCGTTACTACACTGCACTGTGACTGACTCATCTCCCTGAAATTCTTCTGTACGGGGATGTCCAGTTCCCTACAGATGGGTCTTGGTTCCCAATCTGCATTCACCCTCATTCACAATGATTTTATTTTTTTGTTCCGATGATGCCTGATTGCTAATCCCTTCTACAGCTCGTGATTTCACAGGTTGGTATGCTTCTTCCAAATTTGGGGCTTTGTTGCTTCTGAGCTAGATGGCCACTTGTTTACCTTCAAGCCTTTAAGACTCCATATGCTGTATCTTTTGATAGCTGGGCACCATTAACTTTCTTCATCACTTTTAATGATGTATCGATTTGTCTTCAGTGATCGTATTGGGAAGATGAGCACATAATGGTATGATTTTTTTGGAACATGCTACTTTTTTATTTATTTCAGTCTTTTTTTATTTCTTCATTGAAGTCTCAATGACACACCTTTCTGGCGTCCTTTATCCTTATTTAAATTTATTAGATCAGCCTGGGTTTGACTATCCTTAAAACAAAATAAGTACTTTCCTTCCTGATAGCCTGTGGTCTGGTATTTTCTCCTCTAGGAACAAACTCTTTTGGGCTATCCATTAGTTAATTCCCATCATATCCTTCAAATCACTGTTTTCAATGAATTCAATTAATTAGACTACTGAGGGCAGATAACGAAAACCACCACTAAGAAAAAGGGCCCGATAGGTAGGTACGCAGAATGATTTCACAATGGAAATCAGCTGAGAGAGTGCCTATGTTCAACCCCCCTCTGTTTTCAACTTGTGCACTCATGGTAGTGTAGTGTGCTATGTGTTCGGTTGGTACCCACATGTTCAGACATTCAAAACTGCTAACTGGTCTACAGTAGAAAGATGAGGCTTACTACTCCCTTAAAGCCTCGCAGTTTCAGAAACGCACTGGGCCTGTTCTACACTGCTCTATAGGAATGATTTGAGTCCGAATTGACTCAATGACAGTGATTTTTATTTTTAATGTACAACAGAAAAACAAAACAACAACAAAACATGCCCTGTGACCTCCGTACTCTGAGTTCAACATGGTCAGCTTTTTTCTCTGAGACTGAAATGGTGAGTTTGGGCTCATCACAATTTTGTCATGAACCTGAAAGTCCTCATTTGCATTTCTTGTAATAACGCCACTTTTGTTTTACTTTCTTGCTAGTGCTTCTTCATGCTCCATTTATTTTTCCTGTGTGGGATTTCCAAGAATACTTATTGCTAATGAGCTTTTCATTTGGTGGGTGATCATGGAACTTCCCTCTCCTGGCCATGAAGACCTGGGTGCTCTGAGACGCCTTTGCTTGTACGTTTGAGAAAGGAAATCAAGCTAAGTATTTGCAAACTCATCACAGAACCCCCCTACATTGTTAGAATTTCCTCATCATGCTAAGGTTCACTGGCTAGTTTCCTAAAGTGATCATGATTGGTCATGGTTTGCTTTGATTTGCTCAATGCTGTGTCTGCTTTGTCTGGGTGTTATATTTCTTCAATCAGTTGAATAAATGCAAGAGCCAGTTACATGGGCCTGAGGTAAGCAGTATTGTTTGAGACTCATGGCTTTTACAGGAAAATGAGTTCCAGTTATCTGAACTGAATACAATGTTTTCTTCATCTCCTCCTCGTACTACACAGATCTCTAGATAATCTCTGTAACCGATGACTGACAGAATAACAAACTGTCGGTGTATGAACAGAAATGTAGTTGCCAGGCACTTAGTTGTACGTAGACATGGGAACTTGTATGCTGACTCGATTCAACAACTTACCATTTGAGCAGTACTGAACATGTACTTAATGGTTCGTGACTTTCTTCAGCTATATCCCATTGGAAGCAACATCTACTTAAAAGAGACAAGAGACTAAATGAGCCAATGTGGCCATATTTTGGGGGAAATTGCTTCAAAATCGTGGTTGCGGAATAAATGCAGTGTTTTATCATGAACATGTTGTGTGGAAGAGACTCTAGTGGTTCATTGGTTGAATTGATTGGTTGCAGGCCATACCCTCTGTGGCTCCAGCATACAGGGCGCATCAAAATAAGACAATGAGGCTGCATGACGTACAGACTGGGAAACACTAACGAGTAGTTTCACTCCCTGTTAAATGGTCAAAATGAGTTAGAATGTACTCGACAGCACTACATTTGGTTTGGTTCATCATGAAGGAATGGGAAGGCTTTAAAACATGGCACCTGATGCACTGCTGTGGATGAGATTTTGAAAGACTCATTGGATCGACATTAGGTTACACTGTTGTAGCAGAATTGTAGAGTGACGGGGGCAGGTCATGTGACTTTATGTTATAGCTAGTTGGCGATGCAGTGAAATTTTATCATGAAAGTGAAACCTTTTCTATGTTGTTTTTAGGTGGCATCATGTCCATTCCAACCCCTAAAACCCTCTATTTAACAGCATGAAACACTGTCCTGTCCTGCACCATCTTCACAAATGTACCCACGTTTGAGCCCATTGTGACAGCCCCTGTGTCGATCCATTTTGTTGAAGTCCTTTCTCTTCTTTGCTTCTCTCTCCCTTACCAAGCATGATGGCCTTCTCCAGGGACTGGTCTATCCTTAAAAAATGTGGGAACAAAAGTCTGACAAGTCAAAGAGGCCAGTCCCACAGCTGAGAGAATGCTAGTGGTCATCATGTTCAGCTAGTCTGCCTTCCATGACCTGCAAATGTGAAAAAGTCTTTAAAAAATCTAAAATGTGAAAACATCTCAAAGCCTGGTGTGTGAGTACTAGGATCCTAAGACAGTTTACCAATCAAATGCATTGAAGTTCAGTCTACTTATACGAAAATTGGAATCGAACTATATTTTCCAAATCAGCAAAAAGAAGGACATGCTATTATGATATTTCATAGATTGTGCTCTTTTGTCAGTATATCCTGTGAGCTTGGAGTATATTTATGTGTATGTCCAGTGTTTTTTGAGGGGAGCAGTCCATAATAATTACATGACAGTAGCTTTGTGTCTCAGAGTGGGAATACTTGGAGGATACGTATTCTTTTTGTTGAGATTCTTTTTTAAAAAAAAATCTGTATATTAGGGGCTCATAGAACTCTTATCACAATCCATACATACAACATATGTGTAAAGCACATTTGTACATTCATTGCCCTCTTCAATCTCAAAACATTTGCTCTCCACTTAAACCCTTGGCATCTTACACTGCCCGAAGTCTCCCTTCACCCCCTTTTCTGTTGTCCTTCCCCCAGTGAGGAGGTCACATGTAGATCCTTGTAATCGGTTCCCCATTTCCACCCCACCCTCCGGGTATCTCAACTCTCACCATTGATCCTGAATGGATCATCTGCCCTGGATTCCCTGTGTTTCCAGTGTACAGGTGATATCTATATTTTATTGTTACCTTTCACTCTTGCCCCTTTCCCTTTTTTTTTTTTTTTTTGCCCTGTTTCCCTGCTAACTCCAAGGTTAGCGGTTCAGAATTACAAGTCACCCTGGGGAGAAAGGCAGAGTTTCCAATCTTGTAAAGAGTCACAGTCTCAGAAATCCACAAGGAGACGTTACACCTCCTTTTAAAGGGTCGCTGTAATCAGAATCCACTCGCTGGAACTGAGTTGGGCTTAAGGTTTTTGTTGCTGATGACAGTGACAACTCTGTCCATTTGCTGCATCCCCACTTTGATTCAACCTCCATTGAATTCTTTCTGATCATTAACCAAGAATGTTGATCATCTTCCCCTTGGGGAGAATGCCTTAGAAAATAGATTGTCTGCACTCCTCTCCAGCCAGTTCCTTCCCAGGGCCTGCCTAGATGTACCCTTGATGGAGCTCACCTTACTGAGGACAGCACAGGGGCCGTTGTTATGAGTCTGGCCTTGATTGCCTCAGTTTGAAGGCCCTGGACCAATCTTTTAAGTCCTTCTATCTAATAATGTGCATGTCCCAATTATGGTCCCATTCCTGCTGCTACTGCTCTGCCTGTAGCTGTGATGTATTGATCTGCCACCAATCATGATCTGTGACATGGTCTTTTGTTCTGTGCCCTGTTTATCCAGGGTCTCGACTGAATCCTCAGTTGCATTTGAACTGCTTATGGCCTCCCTTATCCATATGATGTATGTGTGTGTTTCTTTTGTTGTCTCTTAAAGTTTAGTAAATGTTCTCCTTAAATTATATTTGACAAAGGGGTTACTTTTCTACCCTAAAGCACAATTTAGTCATTAGTGACTCAAGGTACAGTTCTTTGAGACAGCATCTTGACAGCCACCCTGCAGGTGAGGTCAGGCCCTGCAACCCCCTGGCTTCTGTCCTGAATGGGCATATGTTACAAAGGTCTTTTCGTTCTGCGGATAAATGCTCACTCTGCACATTAGCCTTACACCAAACACACTCATCTCTATGTGGGTTGGCAAATCTAGTTGCCCAGATAAGTACTCGGATGTACCCCCAGTTCACCTCCTAACCTCCTGCCCAAAGGCACTCGGGTTTCTTCTGTGGCCTGGGAATTGCACTGCTCTGTTTCGTCTCTTGGTTCTGCTGCCACCATGTGTCTGTTGCTGTTTCTCCCCATCACTTCCTCTCTTGTGCCCCAGCTCCCTGTCTTCTGAATTGAAGAATTTCTATGCAAGAATCTAGGATACAAAGGCTCCTACTTCTGCTTCTTCTTTTTATTTATTTTTTCTGCTTCTTCTTTTTTGATGGTAGTGAGATCCCAGTTTCTGTCTCTGAAATGACTCAATTAGTCCTAACATGATTTCCAGTGTGACTAATCCTCAGGTTTGGTTTCAGACAGTTTATTTACATAACCACAAGGTAAAAAGGTACCAATATATTGTTGGGTAAGCTGACCAGTCCTCTTGAAGCAAAAAAAAAACCAAACAAACTCACTGCCATCAAGTTAACACTGACTCATAGCAAGCCTATAGGACAGGGTCGAGTAGCCCCCATGAGTTTCCAAGACTGTAACCCTGTAGCGGAGTAGAAAGCCATGTCACTCATGGTAGAAGGAAGCCCCATCCTGCTTTTGAGGAGAAATTGGTGGTTTCCAACTGCTACCTTGCAGTTGGCAGCCCGACAGTCACCACTATGCCACCAGGGCTTCTTTGGAGGAAGTTAAGGGGACATAGCTAGAAAGACTGTATACTTGTATAGGCCAACTGTCTAACTCAGTGATTTTCAGCCTTCCTAATGCCGTGCCCCTTTAATGTAGTTCCTCATGTTGTGACCCTCCAACAATAAAATTATTTATGTTGCTACTTCATAACTAATTTTGCCACTGTTATGAATCAGGCGACCCCTGTGAAACAGTCGTTCCACCCCCAAAGCAGTCTGTACCCGCAGGTTCAGAATCGCTGATCTCACTGCATTAGGAACTACAAATAATGCTACATTAAAAACGTTGATCTCTATTGGGATTCAAAGTATACTTACTATTGGGGGAAGTATACTTCTTTATTTCAAAATATATACATAAATTTCAGTCTAACATGTCATGTGTTTATTATGGAGCCTTGGCTTTGACATGTGCTAACAGTTGGACTGCTATCCTCAAGGTCAGAGGTACACAGCCATTAGCTTCCTATCCTGGCTTTAGAGTCTCGGAAGCCTGGGCCCTATCTGCAGATTATATGTCTAACTCTACTTGATGGTTAGTTTTAAAGTGTTTCTAAAGTGATTTTACGATTTATAGTTCTTCTATGAAATAATCTTTCATTTATAATAGCTCTTTATATATCCCATTTTAAATGTTTCCAGATACTTTACTTAACATAGTCATCTTCAGAGTTCATTGATTTGTTATTCTCCTGGAGAGTCACACAGTAAGGAATTGGTAGTTCTGTATGGGGTGAGGTAGGTATCCAACTTTTTGGTTTCTTCCTTTTTGACATTTATATTTGATTGCCCAATCTCTATTTGTTATAAAGTCATCTTATATTCACATGTTTGAAAATTTTGAGTTTTACATTTATTGCTCATTCAGGGGTCCTCACACTACAGCCCGTGGGCCACATGTGGCCTGCCAAGGACATTTTTCCGGCCCGCCAGGTGTTTTTGCTGCCGCTGCCTATCCTGCTTAGCAGCTGACTCTCCCAGTGTGCCTAGGAATTTGTTCAAAGTTTTTTTAAAACTATAGTCCGGCCTTCCAATGGTCTGAGGGACAGTGAACTGTTTTAAAAGTTTGAGGACCCATGGCTCATGTTATAAGCATGCTTTCCATCACTCACTAAGGGCATCATTAACATTATTGGGGACTTGGTGTAAGGAGAGGGACAAAAAAGTAACTGCATCTGGACCTACAGGTTATGTATTACTCACATTGTATTCTCTCATCAACCGGCAGATTGTGCATCACCAGGAGCATAGAGAAAGGAGGAAGAAATGCCTGATTCAGATGTTATTATTTTGGGGAGATCCTCATAAGAGATTGTAATTTGTGAACATAATTGAAGCTGATCAGATGGGACAAATATAAAGCATCCCAGTTGCCGGCAGTGTCCTAAGGACCTAAGAAGATGACCAAGGCCCAGGTGATTCTGATGTGTTTTATCTTTTTCTGTATTAACTACTAGGAATGTAGAAGCCTGGATAATACTGATTCCGCTCAGTGGGAAAGTCAAAATTTGAAATTAGAGATAAACTTTGACTCTGACTTCAACATTTGGATGGAGAAGATTGAGAATATTTTGATCATAGGATTAATACATCAATGACGATTCTTTGGATGACACTATCTTCCAACTCATAATGCATCATTCTGTGGCCAGCTCATGAGAAGCTTTCAAATGATATGCTGTACGTAGTTTTTAAGGTGAAATAAAACCACGTCTTTAGGAGAATTCCCTATTCCATCGGATTTTTGTCTGATTAAGTGTCTTTAACGCTTCTCTTTGAAGGTGATATTTACATATTTTCCTGAACAGCAGCATTCTCATTAATTCATCTAAAATGGGCCTTGTAGCGATACTGGTTTAAAATTGGTTTACACCTTCTCACCTCCTGTAACTATTACCTGCAGGAGAGAGGATCAACCATCAGCAGCAGCTCTGATTCCTATATGGGAGAGCTTAAACATACCTGTACTCTCCAGTGGTTTTCCAGTTCTGACACCAGTATCTTTGCCACAGCCCTCTCCTACTCAGCTCATTAATTTTTTCCAGTGGTCATGGCCTAATTGCAGCTCAGAGTCACAGGTACATGTTTTATTCAGTACCAGAATATAATTTGGTGTCAGAATCAATAGGCTACACATTGGGATTCATATTACAGAACCATGTAGGCAAATTTGATCTTCTTCAGGGTAGGTTTGTTCTCTCTGTCCCTCTCAGACATTTTACCCCCTGAAGTTAGGCTCATTTCTTACTTCCATCTGTATAGGCTCCTCTCAGCTCCTTGAGGATATCCTCCTCTTCATCTTGCCTGCCTGCCCCACTATGTTGGCTGAAAATCTGTTCTGGACCTGCCACCATTGGCTCCGTTGCTGTGTCTTTTCTGCCCTGATCAGTATCTGCATTGGTACAGCTCTTGACCCATGCATAGTACAGTTCATTTTGCAGGAGCAGCAGTAGACCAGTCCCTAGGAGGTAGAGGTTTAAGCTGTTCTATGATTTTCCCTGCAGTATCTCAGAAAACTAAATAGCCATCAAGTAAATAACTCTTCAGGATGTGGAAGCTGGTGAGTCCCAAATCTGTATAGAGGTCAGGGATCAGTCTGTAGTGTTCTCCTCATTCGTGTGCTTGCCATGGATGATGAACCAGATCATCAGGGCAGAACTCAGTCCACTGCCTCACAAAGTGAAGTTATTGAATCTGGTCAGATAATAAGTTGTAGCGGCTGAGGAATCCAAATGGGAATGTCAGGCAGCAGGCTGTTGGCTCATAGAGTTGAGGGAGCTCTCAAGTCAGGTCACGTAGGCAGCTTGCAGTTGCCATTCAAGGAAATGGCTCATGAATTTCTGGAAGCTGGCAAATCTCTAATCCAAGGGTTCATTCTGAACTCCGAGACTGTAGGGGCTAACAAAACCAAATCAACAGATCAAATGACAGGCCAATGTCTCTGTCTCTTCTCAAACCATGCCTGCAGGCAGTTCTCTCTCTCTCTTGATATGATGGCTTCTTGGGTCAACCTAGCGCCTTCCCTGCCTAGGCAAGGTTAGGAGAGCTGCAGAGGTCGAGCCAGTGGAAGAGAACTGCAAGGGAGAGCATGTGGTGAAAGATGGCAGGTCCAAGAGGACCTTGCAATTAAAGCTAAGGCAAAACTGTGTGAAGGTGACTCAGAAGAATTTGTCCTAAGGTTGTCAAGAGGAGCTTGTGCTCCTCTTAAGAACTTAAGAACTTAGAAAGTCATTCTGCATTCAGGAAGGGAGATATTGCCTCTGAACATTCTGCTCTTGGTTCGGAGATAGAGCTTCTTGTTTCTGATCCCAAGGTGTACCTGTTCATTAATAGACCCCTTTGAGCTATTTAGTTTTGTGTGGCCATAGCAACAGATTTTCAAACCCAGAAGTGAGACAAAGAGTGGTGTGGGAGGAATGACTTGGGTAAGAGTTGACTAAAAATATTGGTGAACTGAGGTGTGTTTGACCGCCCCCATCTGAACTGCTCCTGATAATCATTGCCACTGGAGATACCGAGCCTTTTATAATGATGATAGTGCTAGACCTCCCAATTCCATTTCACAATGTACTGTAAACTTGTTTGTTAATATAAACAAGTGTGTGAATATAAATCTACTTTGTGTGAATATAAATCTCAGCTACTTCTAGCACATTCAGATAATTTCACTGGTATTCAAAATTCTAATTTTATGAGTGGGTGCATTATTTTGGGGCATGGAGGTCCCCAAGACTTGAACGGTGATCCTCAGGAGTGACATTGCAATTGTGGCAAATATTAAAGACAGAGCAGTGGGGCATGGGGCTCCTCATCCTATGTCAGGACTGAGAAAGTGAATGTATTTTCCAGTGGGTATATGTACTGGAGTTTACAGATCTTTCCATAAGGCGTACATGCCATGCAATTAGTGTATACATAGTCAATGGGTAATAATATCATAAGTGGGTAACATAATAAGCAAGACTGTGATTCACCATCTTGACCTAGTGCTAGTTGACTTGAAACCCACCCTGTGCCCTCCCCAGGCATTTGCTACATTTATGGTGGGTTGGCTACAGAACCTGATTGCTCTGATCTACAGAGAACCTTCAGGCACAGTGAAGTAGCCAGGCACAGAAATGATTCATCTACTATGAGATCTCCTTTAAGACTGCTCCTTAATGGAGAGCTATTGTAGGGGGTGGGGGTGGGGCACATTATTTGGCCTGGAGAATGTGTATTTGAAAATATTTATCAGAACAATGGAGATCTTTCTGAAAATAGGGCTAGTTTTCCGTCCCATAATTGCAAATGTAGAAATAAAGTTAAATACTTTCTACCAAGTCCTCAGTTTGCCACACATTATGGAATATACAGTTTTTACTACTGTTTTGCTTTCTTTACTGTAAGATAGTTTTAAAAAATCTTCAAATGGAAAGTACACCATTAAATCGACTCCTCTTACTGTAGGAATCACTGACATTCAACGATGTGGCTGTAAAGTTCACCTGGGAGGAATGGCAGCTCCTGAACCCTGCTCAGAAGACCCTATATCAGGATGTGATGTTGGAGAACTATCACAATCTGGTTTCCATCGGTGAGGAAAAATCTGAAGTCATTGGCTTTTCCTAGCTTATGTGTTCAAATCTTTGTAGTGTCTGTGGTGTTCTCAAAGAGGGAGATTCCTGTTGCATTCTCTGGTTCTAAGTTAGTAGGTAAGGTCTCCTATGCTTGAGAGAACACCCTTTGCTTTGTTCCCTTGAACATGCTTTTCGTAGAAATACTGTATTCTGCACGCTTTACAAACTTTAGGTTAATTTTTGCTGTGTCTAAGATTCTGTAATTTCTCATGAACAGGTTATCTAGTTGTCACCCCAGAAACGTTCTCTCAAATGGAACAAGAGAACTGTGGTCGGTATTAGAAACAAGCTGTAGTGGGATTTTTTTCAGGTGCATGGTCAAAATACCTTAAGGGGAATTGGCTGGGGGCGTTGATTCAAGTAGTAGAAGGCCTCACATCCAAGACAGGTGTCGGAAAATGCATAAAAGTGTGTACTTCTTTGAATAGGAGAACTCACTTTTCCTAGAAGTTGAGAGAAGTACTCCTGTAGCTCTTGAGATTAGATTTCCATTTATTTGATTTATAGTACTGTTTGTTTGCTTCCCTAATTTTCTGTCTTTAAGATTCTCAAAACCTACCCTTTTTTATATGCTTCTATCTTACTATGAAAATCCATCTTGCAAGCCTCTCTCCAAACAGAGAACTCTGATTTTGTAACTGGCCTCGGAATACAGCACATTCCTCCCCTACTGAGTAAGAATGGCTTGCCCTTTTGTTGTTCGCAACACAGTCTAGGTTCTTGAACTCCCACCATGAATGAGTCCGTCTCCTTTGGGCTTCCTTAGCTTCCCCCTTGGAGTTTCTCTAAAGGTTTTAGTGTCCATTTTCTCATTTGTTTTCCTGTTTCTTTAAAGTTTTCTTCATTCTGGTGAAATAAATTCTTTCTATTTTCCTATAGAGATGGTCAAATTGCCTTCTCTGTTGGAATTCTTCAACAGACATGTTTCTCCATATTTTGCTCCTGTTGGTGAAACACGTTTATGGCTTCTGTTATTTTCAGGTCTTTAAAATCACCTTTCTAACAAGAAAATTGTTATCAGCTTAGGATATACTTTAGCTCTCTACCTCCAATTTTGTTCTACTTGGAAGATTTTATTTTATTTTTTTACATTTTTGAATGCTCGGTTTATTCACTGCAGACACATATCACACCATCCAAAAATTAATAACTCAAACTACTAAAGATAAAAGGATTGGAGCAAGTGTGATCATAAGTATGAGCATAGTATCTACTTGTAAGATTTTAAAAACATTTCTGTTCCTCCGATAATTTTTAAGTGGAAAGGACATTTTAACATCCTGAGTTGTTGGTTTCTTCATTAAACACATATCTACTATATATTCCTTACTGTGCAGTGTGCCTTCCTTAGGCCCACCCCGAAAGATGACTTTTGATGCTTCTAAAGAACATTTTTTTCTGTATGTTCCAACAGATTTTTTTGTTGTTATTCAAACAATGCATAGTATATTCAATATTGCTCTCTCTCTTCTGTCTTTTGAGTAGCCTTTTGGTTTTCATATGTAAGATGTCTTTCGTGTTGTCCCACATCTCATCTCTTCTCAGTCATTAGTCTTCTTTCAGCAGTCTTTTTATTTTTTTAGTAATAGAAAAATCCCCAGAATTTATTTTCAATTTTGGTCAGTGAGGATGTAAATAATAAAGAAAATCAACCAGTCAACAGAAGTATCAAAAACAGGACAGTCATTCAAATATACAGAAGATATAAACAGTATAGATTCATTTCCACTTGATTTAATCCTATTTACACATTTAAAATACAAAACAGAGTTTAATTGTTCAAGGATCTTACACAATTTGCACCAGGAAAGGAACTTTAGTTCATTACCACGTCCTCAGTATCTTGGCACAGAAAGAAATCTCATCTAATCGATATGTATTACCATCAACAATTAAAAAAAAAATCTGGAGAGTAATTACTGTCATCCCCAATTCCCCGACGATGCAGAGGGATCCGTGTCTTCAGCTTGATGGTGCTACTTGATGTTTCGGACAACCCTCCGACAGTGCTTTGTTTTCATCTCTCCCAGTGCTTGTTCCAGCTGCTGCACCAAATGGAACAGGGTCACTTGGTACAGTCTGCAGAACTCTGGTGGTGTGATCTCTATTCTGATGAGGTGTAGCTTTATCGTCACTGATGACTTAATCTGTTGCCTGAGACTTCTGCTTGCGAGCTGTGCATCTAATCTCCATTCAAGGCTGTGGTAACTGGGGAGCCTTGGTGCCAATTCGCTCAGAATCGTTCAGATCTCCTTTCGGTTGTCCAGGTAAAGCTGAAGCAACAATCTGTTCAGTTCTTCAGAGAATCCCAGAACAAACACAGAGTCCTGGAAATCCAGTTCGGAAGTCATGAGCTTCGAGCTCTCATTGAGGAGATATGTTAACCCTTCCACAATATGCTGGAAGGTGTCCCTACTCACGTTGAGTTTCCTCGCGGCGCCTTCGTCGATCTTGGGGTTTGACCCTCACCACAGGAATTCCACCGCGATGCGCCCGAACTCGGTGACCACTGTGAGGGAAGCCAGCGCGCTGGATCTGTCAGCAGTCTTTTATTCCTCAAGTTTATTCTTTACATAGTCTCTCAGCTCTGTGATCTAGCTACTTTTCCTAACTTCTACTTGGATTTGAGCAATTGATGATCTGTTCCACAGTTAACCCTTGGGTGTGTTTTGACTAATGAGCTTCTCCACCATTTCTTTCTATGGATATGGTGGATTTGATTTTTGTTTGTTCATCCATATGTATAGTTTCCACTTCTTTTGTTTAATAAAAATTTGCTTTGAATTCATCATTAGTCTCAAAATTTTATCGGTAAACTTGTGTGTCATTTCTGTCACTAAGGCTGCATTTTCCAATTACTTATATTGTTCCCAAATTTTACATTCATCTGTGTACATGATTGTATGTATGGTTGATCAATGTCAGGCTGCAAAAGGTATGCAAAATTTTCTAGTGTATATATATTTATTTAGTTAATTGTATTGATACTACCCTGGTTTCAAAATATTTTCTTCTTGAATTCCTTGATATCACCTGCCCGTATTCCCTCCCTCTCCCACCCTCAATTTCGTTATCGTGGAAAACAGAACCTGGATGAAAGTGTAAGCAACCTTACCTCTATACTCCTGACTTCATGGCTTGGGAGACCAGTACTAGTGTTAGAAGAAAACCTCCAAGCCCCAAGGATAAAGCTAGAGCTGAAATGCACAATCTCCAGATAGAGTGGTCTCCACAACTGCTCTCCAGTAAGATGTTAGAATATAGCTCCTACAGGGACCTGACTTCTTGCTACTCAGCTAAAAGATGCCTAGCTTTAAAAGCAATCAGGTTCCCTTTGTTGCTATCACTCAAGCAATCAACTATCACTTTGTCTCTTAAATTCCCTCTGGATGGGTCTTAAGGGATGGTTGTATAATTGAAGGGCAGACATAAAAAGGCTTTGTATTCTTTCACCAATTTTTATAGTGTCAGGGCATGCAGCCCCGCCCCCACTCCTTACTCACAGTGATGCCTACCTACTTAACAAGGTAGGCAGTGGCTTTACCCTGAAGGTCCCTGAAGTGATTGGGTGAGCAACTAAAGACCAGTGCTGAGGCTGAGGGCAAGTGAGGGAAGTAACTATCCACTGAGCAGGGAGAACAATAACAACATATCTGCTCTTATAGTTAAAGCTGCTCGCAGATGGTAATAGTCATGTGTTGTATGAGGTATCATTAAGGTAGCACTGTAATGAAAGGATATTGTGGGGATGATTTTTAATTAGGAGAATGTAATTGGGGCTCTTCTCCAACTTACAAATGTGAATGCTTCCCTCCAACCAGATACCTGGCCTTGCAATCTTTAATTCTATCTTTAATTCTGAGAATAAAGAATTGGTCTGCCTCCAATCTCTTCTTGATCTTGTTTCCCACAGCCTGATACTTATCATGAAGTGTTCTAAAAGAGTTCAACATATTCCCACATTCACATCTGTCTGTTCTGTTGTCCATGCTTTCTGGAGGCTCGCACACCTCGCTGCAATATAAACTCACTGGTAAATGACCTCACTATCTTATTACAGCATCGGAGATGAAGCCACTCTACCCCGTTTTTGCTGTCTGCTTTATCTTTCTTACTTGCACATGCTATTCCTACGAGCCTTTTGACTCTGGGACTGGACCCCACACTTTGTTTGCTAAACAGTTGGTGCACAAATCTAAATAACACTTTTGGTAACTGGTCTTACTTGCAGGCATATTAATATTAACCATCTGCTGACAGAATTACACTTAAGGGAAGATCTTCCCATATACTTTTTGATGATGAATATGATTTTAGTCTTCTTTAATTTGTCAATCTCAGCTTTATAAACCACTTGATTATCTAATTAAAAAGAGCCAGTATCAGTCTATTTAGTTGAATAATTGGCAAGCCTTATCACATCTGTGGTCTATTGGTCTCAATTTCTTCCTTCTTAGGCAAATACCAAATCTGTGTCCATTCATCACTTTCATAGCCAACCTGATTTCTACAATAAGTTAACTATTTAGATTGTTTGCACTGTTGTGTTACCTCCAATGGGCAATAAACATTAAGCATAGTGTTTTATTCATATAAAAGGGTTGTCACTAAAGATCTACTTTGTATCAATGCATATTTTAAGAGATCTGTTGTCAATCAAGATGGTGAAAAGAGTCAATGTTCTTTTGCTTTACAGAAATCCACAAAGATGATGATCATTTGCTTGAGCACTCGCAATATGAAAGTTGCATAGACAGAACAGAACGGTGTTATAAATTTAATGCATTGGAAATTATTGTTTCTCAGCACAAAAATAATTTTCCTCCAAAGGAAAATGATGAGATGTTTGGCTTACATGAAAAAATCGTAAAATCATATTTAATCATCCTGGAATTAAATCAGAATAGAAGCAATAAAATACAGAAGTCAGTTGTGCTCAGTGAAGATGAGGAAACTTTTCTCCATGTTGAACAAGAGCAATGTTGTACTGAAAAGGAATTCCCTGAGTGTGAACAATCTAGGCTCATGAAGTCACAATGCCATCAGCATCAGAAATCTGATGAAATTGAGAAACCGCACACAGGTGATAAATGTGGGACAACCTTCATCGAGGAGTCTGTGTTCTATGAGCACCGGATCACTGATACACTAGGTAAGACCTATGAATGTACTCAGTGTGGGCAAACATTCAAGAAGATTGAGGTCACTGTTCATCAGCGAACTCATACTGGAGAGAAACCCCATGTGTGTGGTGAATGTGGAAAAGGCTTTATCAAGAAGACTTCTCTCACTGTTCATCAGCGAACTCATACTGGGCGGAAACCCCATGTATGTGGTGAATGTGGAAAAGGCTTCATTCGGAAAACAAATCTCAAAACTCATCTACTAACTCATACAGGAGAGAAACCCCATGTATGTGGTGAATGTGGAAAAGCTTTTATCGGGAAGAAAAACCTCACTGTTCATCAGTGAACTCATACTGGAGAGAAACCCCATGTATGTGGTGAATGTGGCAAAGGTTTCAACTGGAAAACACATCTCAAAACTCATCTACGAATTCACACTGGCGAGAAACCCCATGTATGTGATGAATGTGGAAAAGGCTTCATTCTCAAAAAACAGCTCAAAACTCATCAAGTAACTCATACTGGAGAGAAACCCCATGTGTGTGATGAATGTGGAAAAGGCTTCACTCAGAAAACATATCTCAAAACTCATCTACTAACTCATACAAGAGAGAAACCCCATATATGTGGTGAATGTGGAAAAGCCTTTACCTGGATGACTTCTCTCACTGTTCATCAGCGAATTCATACTGGAGAGAAACCCTATGTGTGTGGTGAATGTGGCAAAGGTTTCAACCGGAAAACACACCTCAAAACTCATCTACGATTTCATACTGAAGAGAACCCCTATGTATGTGGTGCCTATTGCAAAGGCTATATCAGGAAGACTGCTCTCACGGTTCATCAGTGAACTCATACTAGAGAAACCCTATGTGTGTGGTGAATGTGGAAAGGCTTTTACCTGGATGATTTCTCTCACTGTTCACCAGCAGACTCATACTCGATAGAAACTGTACATATGTGGTGAATGTGGAAAAGGTTTTATCAGATAGAAGGACCTCAGTGTTCATCAGGGAACTCATACTGGAGAGAAACCCCATGTGTGTAGTGAATGTGGCAAAAGCTTCATTCAGGAAGGAAATCTCAAAACTCAGCTACAAATTCACAGGAGAAAACCGCTATGTATGTGGTGAGTGTGGTAAAGCTTTCAGCCAGAAAACATAGCTTATAGCATATCAGAAACTTCACACAGAAGCTAAACCCCATGTATGTGGTGAATGTGGGAAGCCTTTTTCAGGAAGAATAAGCTCATCGTTCATCAGAAAACTCACCATGCAGAGAGAGAAACCCTGTTTGTAGTGAATGTGTCAAAGGCTTCATTCAGAAAGCACATCTCATAACTCATCTATGAATTCTTTGTGGAGAAAAACCTTAATAGGTGTTGAGTGTGGTAAAGCTTTCAGCCAGACGTGATGCCTTACAGTACACCAGAGATTTCACAAAGAAAAGAAGCTCTTTGCATGAGTTAAATGTAAAAAATCTTATATGTGGAAGTCAGGTTTCCTTAAACATTAGACAGTTTCCAAGAAGAAAACCTTTCATTGGAGTTAGTGTAACAAAGCTTTCAAAAGAGAGGATGAGGTGCTAGAGTTTGGCCTGGGCCAAGCGTGGGAACAGACAATTGTGACCATATGGGGATCCATGTTCTGCATTGCTGTCCCTCTATTGGCATGACCACCCTTGTGGGGAGAAGACCCTCCAGACTTCCACAGAGTGCATAGGTACCTCATTGCTCTTCCAGTTTTCAGTACCCGAAAGAGAACAGAACCTAGTGTTTCTGGATCCACAGCTATATCACGCAGTAGAGTGCCCACCCAGATGACACTTGTACCTGCCCTACCTGCATGCTCTTTGTTAGCCACCAGAGACAGCACAGAAGTACCATAAAATAAGAATAAAGAGAATAGAAGATGTATGGGGACAATTATTCCAAAGGATGAATGGAACACAGTGAACCTCAGACTCCACAACCGTGAGACCAGAAGAACTAGATGGTGCTCGGCTTCCAGTGCTAATTACTCTGAAAAGGGTCACAAAAGAGAGTCCTGTGTCGAGTGGGGAAGAAAGTGGAACAAACCAAAACCATAAAATAGATCAGGCTTACTGGTCTGCTGGAAACTTGGAATCTACAGATTGTGGCCTTTAGCGATGTTTCACTGTTGGACCTGCACTCACTCCTCTGACTCAGCTTTCAGCCCAACTATATATAGACTTGGAGGGGAAGAATAACATACACTCCCTGGAAAATCAACCATACAAAATCAAAGGAACAGCATTTGCTTATGGCTAAAAACTTATAAAAGCTAGAAGAAACATGACAGAAGGATGAATAGTATAAAAACACAGGGAGTGGGCAGAAGTGGGAAGAAAGCTGGTGTATCTTGGGGACTGCAATCAATGTATGAACTGTTGAATAGAAAACCAATTTACTCTGTTAAGTTTTAAATCATAAAAAAAACATTTAAAAAAATTTAAACACTTATGTCTCATCAATGATTTCAGGTAGGATAGTTACCATGAAACTGCATTGAATGTGGGTAAAACTTTTACCTGTGCTTCTAAGTTTTCTTCACAGAAACACACAAAACTGAAAACATACAAAATTCACTCAAGATAGGAAACTACAGGAAGTCATGTGACATCTCATACCAGTTATCTCAATAAGAAGGAAAGCTCTGGCAATATAGTGACTTTGCAAATACCCTCTTTGGTTTCTCTCCGTGTGTCACTAGACTACATTGGGATGTTAACGAATGTAGTTCTGATTGGCTGGCCTTTAGCCCGAAAGGAGTCATGTGACAATAGAGGATTTGTACAGCAGAGAAACCATATGAATACAGGGTATGTGGCAGTGCGTATGCATTTAGTGATTGGCAGTTACTGCAGTATCCAATTATATTTTCTTTGATGTTCCCCAAAGCTCATAGGATAAACTGACGCAGTGATTGGACAGAAGGGCTGAACAAAATGTCTGTCACAGTGTATGACTGCAATGTAAATCCTGCAGGAAATCATGAATACAGCTACTGGGAAAGCCTGATAGACTCATCCTGTGTGCATATGTACCTTGATACCAAGACCAATATTTCATTTTACATTTGATCATTCCTTTGATCCATATTAACTACATTAACTGGAGATATACTGTGACCATAGAACAGGAATGTGAATGGCCTTGCTCCCATGCAGAATTCTTTGGAAGGTGGATTATTCAGATGCAGTTAAGTTAAAATATGACCCTTTATCTTTTGAGAACCTTTTTCACCCATTTTAAATCTTGCAGTTTTAAACATTCCTCTTATTTTCAACTGAGCTTTACCTCTGTTTTAGTATGTTGTTTTTAAAAATATATTGCTTTGTGTATGAATTCCATGGTGTCTAATTGTGGTATTGTTGGATCAAATGGGACTTCAAGCTTTGGTTATTTTAAGTAGTGCCACATTGATTTCCACAGTGGCTGTATGTATCTCTAAGTCCACCGCCAGTATATATGAATCCCAATCCCTCCATATCCTCTCCAGCATTTGTTGTTTTGCTTCTTTGTTTTGGGCTTGCATTGCAGGGGTTAAGTACTATCTCATTGTGGTTTGAATTTGCATCTGAAGGCTAGTGAGCATGAGCATTTTTTATATGTTTGTTAACCATCTGTATTTCATTTTTGGTGAAGTTAATCATGTGAACTTCATTTGCTTATCATTATTAATCATTTGTACTTCAATTTTTTTCATATCTTTTCCCCATTTTTTAATTTGGTTTCTTGTTATTTTCTTATTGAGATATAGAGTTCTGTATGTATTTGTAATTGTCCCTTTGGCTGATGTGCCATTGATTAAAAAAAAAATTTCCCTGTCCACGGGCTCTCATTTTACTTTTCTCATGTAGTCTTCTAATGTGCATTAGTAATGCAATTTTTATTTATGTCCAAATTGGGAGTCTTTATTATAGCTGGTGGCCTTTGGGAGGATTCAAATCTCGGCTAAATTACTCAAAGCTGAAAATTATATTCAGGTGAGTTTATAAGGGCAAAAACCGCTGTTGGTTTGGCAATTAGGAGTGGTTGAAGCTATTATAAAGCTTTCAGTGTGTATGTAGGGAAGGTTGGGGGATTCCACATTCCTTTCAGCAAGCAGTTTACAGAAGCTAAGATAAGCGTAATCTTTTTAACTTTATGAGGCAGGGTGGAATGGGGTATGGAAAATGTGCACATTCTGAGAACAGGAGGATATTGACATTTGAATAATAAAACATTGCGATGGCGCAAAACTGGGTGTGGTAGACAAAGAGGTTACATACTTTAGTGATGAAAGAGGCCAGAACAGCATTTTAAAAATTCTAAAATGGGGCATGAGTCAAGCTTAAGAGAAGTTCTTTACATCAATTATGTAAAGCACATTTGTACATTCATTTCCCTCATCATTCTCAAAGCATTTGCTCTTCACTTAAGCCCCTGGCATCAGTTCCTCATTTTACCCCTCACTCTGGACTCCCCCTTCCTCATGAACCCTTGACAATTTATAAATTATTATTTTGTCATTTATTACACAGTCCGATGTCTCCACCCACTTTTCTGTTGTCCCTACCCCAGGGAGGAGGTTATATGTAGATCCTTGTAATCGATCCCCATTCCCACCCTCACCCCTGCCACCCTCCACCCTCCTGGTATTGCCGCTCTTACCACTGGTCCTGAAGGAATCTTCCACCCTGGATTCCCTGTGTTTCCAGTTCCTACCTGTACCAGTGTATATCTTTTGGTCTAGCCAGATTTGTAAGGTAGAATAGTGGTCATGATAGTGGGTGGGGAGGAAGCATTTAGGAACTAGAGGAAAGTTGTATGTTTCATTTTTACTACACTGCACCATGACTGGCTGATCTCCCCGCGATCCTTCTCTAAGGGGATGGATGTCCAATTGCCTACAAGTGGGCTATGGGTCCCCATTCTGCACTCCCCCTCATTCACAATGACAAGATTTTTTTGGTTTGGAGGAGCAAATGGGACTGACAGTTCCAGGGGGACATGGGAGAGGGGGAGGTTGGGGGAAAGAAAGTGGTGTTAACAAACTCAGGGAGAAGGGAACAAGTGATCCAAATCGGTGGTGAAGAGGGTGTAGGAGGCCTGGTAGGGCATGACCAAGGGTACTGTAACAGAGAAGAATTACTGAAACCAAAATGAAGGCTGAATATGATCGTTGAATAAGAGGAAAGCAAAAGGAAATAGAGGAAGGAGCTAGGAGGTAAATGGCATATGGAGAGGTCTAAATAAAGGCATGTATGTATGTAAATATATGTATGAGTATGTGGAGATAGATCTGTGTACATATATGGATAGGTTTAGTATTAAGGTACCAGATAGACATTGGGCCTCCACTCAAGCACTCCCTCAATGAAAGAATACTTTCTTCTATTAAACTGGCATTCCATGATGCTCGCCTTCCTGACACAATAGCTGAAGACAAAGCAGGTGCATAAGCAAATGTGAACAAAGCTTATGGTGCCCGGCTATCAAAAGGTATAGTGAGTTCGTTCTCAAAGGTCTTAGCCTTTCAAATGGGAATGCAATTCTACTCTGTGCACAACGGGACACAGTGAATCAGAATCACCTCCATGGAATCCAAAACAGTTCTAGATTGGTTTTGTTTTGTTAAATTGTTATGAGCATATAGAAACCCTGGGTTCACGGTGGGTAGGGCATTGACCACCTGAAATCCAGCATCTGGGAAGCATGATTAAAGGGTCTACCTCCAAAAAAATGTACAATCCAGAGTCTACAATGTTCCTATGTGTTAGAATTGACTTTGATTTTGTTTATGGCATAATTGTATGATTTGAGTCCTAGAGAATGTTTCCTCCAATTTTGTGGAGCTGATTTAACAGCCCAAAACTGAAACTATTTTCAGGAAATAAAAGCTTTTTTTCACAAAGCTTTAACCACTAAGTGAAAGAAGAGGAAAAAAGGACAGCAAATGAATTGTCAAAGTCATTCACTTTGTCCTGGGTGTCTGGCATTTTCAGGATGTGAGTTTTCATTGTTTCTTGCATAGTCATAGGTGACAGTGTCCTCAGACTACAGTCTGATAATCTGAAGATAGGATGTGTTGACTGAAATGACCATGGAGGAGACATTTCCTTTTCTCAAGCCCTCAAGGAGGTGCATTGATACAGTGACTGCAATACTAATCTCAAACATAGCAAATAATGTTTTGATGATCCTTTGTAATTGTTAGGGTCCTGTAGTTATTTCTGATTCCCTGTGAACCTGCATAGAACAGTCATAAATGCTGCTTGGAGTTAGATTTGGTCAGTCATCCTCAAGGTGCACTAAACCTCCCAATATTCTGAAATGTGGAAATGATGGCAGAAAATATGATTCCAAGGATAATACAATCCAATTGGATGCAGTTGTGTTCTGTTAATTGGCAAACAAGAATAAAAGTTTACAGGATACAATTCTAACTACTGTGTTATTGTTTGGTTTTTCTGATCTTATCTAGTGCCTGATTGAAATCTCTACAGATGAATGGAGCCTTTTCTCCCAAGATGGCTTTGTCTTAAGTCTGGCATGCTGTCCTGGCTGTAATCTAGGAATGCATACAGGCTGAGGGCCAGGACCTTGATCTAGAACCTGAATCTCTCCTTTGGACTGAGATTCCACCCAACATGATCCCTGAGTGTTTCCTGAAAGTCACGAGATAAATTGAAAGTTATATTAAAAGTTACTGATTTAAATTAAAATTATGAAATAAAATTATTTCGGTTAATGTGGTCTACAACAGTGGTTCTTAACTTGTGAGTCACAACCCTTTTGGGGGTCGAACAACCCTTTCACAGGGATCTCATGATTCATAACAGTAGTAAAATTACAGTTATGAACTAGTAACTAAAACAAGTTGAACTGTGTTAAAGGTTTGCGGCATTAGGCAGGTTGAGAACCACTGCTCTAAGCGATGTGTAATGACAATGCAATTCTGAACAAGATTCCAGCATCCATCGTTAAGGACATGGAAATTATCAAGTTTAAAAAGAGAAATCAAATAGACCCAGGATAAGCAAGGTCACAACAAGCATTAAAGGATCCATGGGTCTTTGAATCTGCTGTGGCCACCTGCATCTGCCGGTCTCTGACCTGATGGGAGACCCAGCTACATCAGGAGGAGTAGAAAGGAGGTAGACATTTCTGTATCAAAGACTGACTCAGAAGTCTCTGGGATCCCCTGATTGCAGGGTGGTGAAGGTGGTGGCCTCATTTAAGTAACAAACCACAACAGGCATTTGCCTATGAGTGTTCCTGGCTGTGATACGAGTGAGGGACTATGAACAGTGTGCTAATGCGCAGGCACCACAGCTCCACCAGAAAGTGTCTCCAGAGCTGGTTGTTGAAACAAGTTGGGTGACAGAGATGGGAGTGATGTGACCCACAGGCATACCTTGAATTAGTAGGCTCCATAGAGTCCACATTTGCAATTAGAAAATTATGAGTTCCAGTGCAGCATTATTGTTTGGTTTGAACATATGCATCCACTAATGTATGCATTAATTCATTCTTTCTGAGGTCTGAGCGCTATAAACACCCCAGACATTCTTCTGCATTGAGGGAAAACCAATAGAGCAAGCAGCTGAGCTAGGAAACGAACAAGCTCTTTCTCTAAAACCAAACCACTGTGATTTCATCTTTTCTGCCTCATAGGAACCTTAGAGGACTAAGAAGTACTCATTAGGCTTTCTCTGACTGTAATTATTTACAGCAATAAACAATGTCATCTTACTCGGGGAACCGTTGGCTGGTTTGAATCCCTGACCTTGTAGTGAGCAAACAAATCTTATCCCACAGCACCACCATAGCCCTTTTTATATCTGCACCAACAGGCTCATATTACAGGACTTCTTAAATGTCCCTTTTAGAAGCCAAGTTAAAATTTTAAATATTATTATATGAATAAGGAAGGCCATAAAAATGATTACCTTTGACTTATGGTGTTAAAAAGAATGATGAAAGTACCGTGGACAGGCTTTCAATAAAAGAAACATCTGTTTCGAGTGAAATACAGCCAGAGAGTTCCTTAGAATCAAGGAGAGTGAGACTTTGTTTCATGCAACATTATCATGATCCCTCCCAGTCCCTTGAGAAAGACCTCCTCCATGATAAAGTAGGGGATCAGTGAAGAAGAAGCTACATCATGAGCTGGACTGACAGGGTGGCTGTAACGATGGGCTCAAAAAGAGTCCTTGTGATTGTGGTGCTGAACTAGGCATTCTTTAGTTCTGTTGTCCATTGACTCACGTAGAATTGGAATGCACTCTGGCATTTAACAGCATCAAAAACAAAACAACAACAAATCAAAACACAAGGTTCTTCTCAGGTCGGATAACAATGCCGGGGGAAAGGGGAGATGTTTTATGTGGGGAAACACAACAACGGGAAATTTGTAACAGAACACACTGTCTTGATCATTGCTTTCTACTTGAGCCCTTGGTATCAGCTCCTCATTTTTTTCCCTCCAACCCTGCTCCCGCCCGCCGTCATGAACCCTTAATAATTTGTAGATTATTTTGTTATATTTTACACTGACATCTCCCTTTATCCACTTTTCTGTTGTCCAACATCTTGAATATTTCTTGGAAGCATTCGAGCAAGACTTCATTGCACTCATTTGGTCATGTCATCAGGAGGAACTAGTCCCCGGAGAATGATCTTGTGCTTGGTGAAGTAAAATGTCAATGAAAACGAGAGAGACTATCAATGAGATGATTATCACAATGGCTGCAGTGATCAGTCCAAACAGAGGAATGATTGTGCGCATAGTGCACGTCCGGGCAGCATTTCATTGTGTTGCACATAGGATCTCTGTGAGTTGAAGCCAATTCAAGCATACCTAAGACTATCAACACATACAATATTATCCAGGTCACTGTAAGTTAAAATTATTGCATAAATATACATGTGTGAGCATATATGAATGAATACATCCGATTGCTTAGAGAAAATTTGGGACTCACAAGAGAGATTTTTCCAGCATTAAAGTTTCTTTAAGGATCCCTCTTGTGTAAAGTAGTTATGCTTTGGGCTGAGATCTGCACGTACACAGTTTAAAACAACCAGACGTTCCATGGCTTTTTACTCCTGTAAACAGTTATAGTCTCGGAAACTCACAATAGCATCACTGTAAGTTGGCATAGACTCTGGTGGTGTTTGGTGTTTTGGAATGTCTCTGGCTTTGACAACAAATACTAGTTAGTACAGTCAATTGCAGACATATCTTATCAAGACATATAACTGTGAACTCTGTTGTATATATGGTCAAAGACAGACAAAGCCCATTCCAATGAAAAGAAGACATTCAGATGCATGAAGTTTCCCCAGAGTGTATACATGATAATCCCTAGAGATGTGCTGAAAATGTGGGGGAAACTGCAGCTTCTGAGCGGAAAGCATCCCTGACTCCTCTCTTGCGTGGCCTGGAACCATGGCCTGATGCAGGGAGGTTTGTGCCTGGGCTCACACTGACTTCCCATTACTGTGTCTCTAGCACAGTAATACATGGCTGTGTTCTCGGGATTCACAGAGCTCAGTTTTAAATAAACTTGGCTCTTGGAGGTGTTCTTGGTGATGCTGACTCTTGACTGGAGAGACGGATTATATATAGTATGTTTTCCCATCATAAGCTAATACCCTGCCCCACCCCAGGACCTTTCCTGGAGCCTGGCCAATCCAGTGCACATAATAGCCAGTTAAAAAGAATCCAGAGACAGCACAGGTGAGAGACCGGGTCTGTGAGGGCTTCACCAGTCCAGAGCCTGACTCTTGTAGCTGCACCTGGGCCAGGACACCTGGGGATAAAGAGAAACACCGTGAGTCATGTGCTCAGATGCTGCATCCACAGACTTGATGTTGGAATCCCAGAAGCACTCACCACCCAGAGTTGCCACTAGAACGAGGAAAATCTGCACATGCTTCATGTTCTTGTGGATAAGATTCATGACACCCAAAAATTGCTCTCCGGGCTGATGAGGACTGCGCATTTTTAAGCATATGTGTGCTGTGGCTTCATCTGGCTGCCAAAGAGGAATTCGCATGTTGGAGGCGCATTTATTCATCAAGGTGGACAGGATGAAGTGAGGACCCTGGGTGTGCTCCTCCCACTCAATGCTGCTGGCAGTGCCTTTAGGATAATCCAGAGTTTTTCTGAAGTCTTCTCTTTATCCACTGCCCCGTTCTCTTAATCCACACAAGAGTGTAGTCTGTTCTGGGAGGTATATGCAGCCACAGATCGAGGACATTTTTATTCCCAGTGATAGGTAGAGACATCACTAGAGAGAGAAACAAACAGCCAAACAGAAAGGAGGATAAATGGCTATGTAAATAGATAAGAAATGAAAATATTCACCACAAACCAGGGCCATATCTCTTCTGATTCATGACACCTACATTAGTCTATATTTAAACAATGGAATGTTCTAGTGTGGCCAGACAACATACAAATGACCAAAAATATTGCTAAATTGGGTAACCATGTCTTTACTTAAATCAAATGTACTGCCATATGTCGTCATACCAAGTTTAACTCAAGTGATGGTATTTTCAATTGCTTCATGTGCTTGTGAAAGTTGAGCATTGAGTAAAGAATAGTAAAGAATCATTGCATGTGAATTGTGGTGCTATTGAGGAATATTGGAATTACCATGGACTGTCAAAGGAACCAACCATGAGGATCGCAGAGTAAAGGTTAACTGATGAACCACCAGCAGCAGACGCTCTTCAGGAGAAAGACTGGGCTTTCTACTCCTGTAAACCTTTACAGTCCTGGAAACGCACAGGGCGGTCGCTATGAGTCAGCACTGACTTAATGCTAGTGGTTTTGGTTTGGCCAAAGGAACAAGCAAATCTTTCTTGGAATAGTACATCCAGAATATTCCTTAGAAACAAGATGATGGTACTTCCTCTCACATTTTTTTTAACATGATATCAAGAGAGACCAGTACTTGGAAAAGGGTATCATCCTTGGCAAAGTAGAGGACAGTCAAATAGAGTAAGGCCCATGAGGAGATGAACTGACACAGTAGCTTCAATAATGGGCTCAAACTTAGGAATTATATTGAAGATGGCTCAATAATGTACATTATTTTTGTTCTTTTGTATACAGGGTTGTTACAAGTTGGAAATGAATAAACAGACCTAACCCAAAAAAGCACACTCAATGTGGTAGTTACATAATCTGTTGTCAATTTTAGACTTAAGAGTGAAGGGGTGGAGGTTAGCCTGTCAATCAGGTCGCAGCTTCATGACCTCATTTGTAGGCACTAAAGAGATAAATAGCTCACTGGGGGTGGAACACACACACTTCCTGCTAGACTTCACTTTTGACAAGCCCCTTGGAGAGAGGCTGATGGAGCCAGAGGCCTGGGAGATGTAGGAGCCATGTAGAGACCCTTGCCAGCACCGAGGTGCTTCTACCGCCACTGGATCCACAAGACTTTCCACCCACTGGCTTGTGATCTTCCTGTATTCAGCATTATTGCTAAGCTGCATGAGTGTAATGAAAAATTTATGGACTAGTATTGGACATCTGGGTTAATATTGGGTGTATGGACTTGATCTGGACTGGGCTGGAATGTTTCTTTAATACCCAATTAGGTTTGTATATAAAGCTTTTTCTTATACACATATGTGTGTCTATGAATTTGTTTCTCTAATCTACCTGGACTAACAAACACAATATGCTGAAACCAACATCCATTGATTCTATCCTGCAAAACATACTTACACAAATTCATACAAAGGCCTCACAGAGGATATTCATAAAAGGATTGCATATGAATGAGACAAGCATGAATTGAATAAATATTGGGAATACTGAAGCACATGATGAACTTTCATGATTCCGAATTTTACTAGTTAAACTAACTGAATACAAGCTCAATATATATACTACCAGAATCATCCCTTACTTGTGTTCCTAAAGGCAGGCTGGCAATTATTCACAAGGCGTTCGAAGGGGCTGAACGTGGAAATCATCCCAGATTTGTCATCTTTGGATTAACAGACTAAATAAAATGTGGTCTTCTCTGATGTCTTCAAAAGTGCCACCAAACTGTATGTTAAGATGGATAAAAAACAGTGATCATGTTAAGTAATAATGTTCCTGAATGGAGAGATTGAAAGGGAAGTTAGTGGTGTCCCTCTTAAAATAAATAATAATAATATCTTCAAAAAGACTTGTTGCAGAAGCAGGACAACCAGAATTCTCATTGGGAGTTAAGAGACAAGGTTCTTTCACACAGACTTTGGACACAATATCAGGAGGGACTATTCTTGGGAAAAGGACCTCATAGATGTTGAAGTACAGGGTCACCAAGGTGGACGAACCCTGTGACTATAACAATGGTATCAGACATTGTAAAGACTGAGGATGGTGCAGGACAAGGCACTGTTTCATTCTATTGTACGTAGAGTCTCTATGATTCGCAACCCGTTCAATGAAAGCTAACAACAGTCTACTGGTGGAAGCATGATGTCTTAATAAAGTTGTAATGAAAGCTTATTGGTTAAAAGTTAAGAAAACTCCAGAAATAAATAGGAAATAAATCTATGTTAATACTTGCTTTCTGGGAATAACTCCAAGTTCAGTGAACTATCAATAACGATCTTGCCCTCTGCTACTTCGACTGGGTTGGTTCGTATGTTTCAACCATCCTGTGCACCCTGCAGACTTGCCCCTTCTGAATGAGATGTTTGTGTTGATCTCACCCTGAGCTCTACTCACAGGTGTTTGAAGAACTAGCACTCATGTTTCAACTTGCTGGGTTAGTTTTTCTAGCTTTGTTACTGTTTTGTCTTCTGTTCACAAGGTAAAAGGGATACTATGGTGTGGACAGCTGGGGATGCTTGTATAGATCATTCATACATGGACTGTGACCTTGTCATTGCCACAGGTGGTAAGGTGAGGTAACTCCACCTTGAGCTTGATTAATGCGTGTGGTAGTTACCTAATCTGTTGTCAACTTGAGACTCTTAAAGAGTGAAGGGTCGCACCTTGATGACCTCATTTGGAGGAGCTAGAGATAAATAGCTCACTGGAAGTGGGGCACACACCCAATTCCTGCTAGACTTTCCTACTGACAGGACATATGGACCTACTGTAGAGTCCGGGAGCTGGAGGAGCCATGTGCCAGCGTTGAGATGCTTCCACTGACATGGATCTCGGAGACTTTCAACCCACTGGCCTGTAATCTTCTTGCACTCAGCGTCATTCCATGCTTTGCATGAGTCTAAAGAGGAATTTACAGTCTGCTACTGGACATACGGGCTAATATCGGACTTATGGTCTTCATTTGCATGGGGCTGGAATGTTTTCTTAATATACAAATTGTATAGTACATAAAGCTCTTTTTTTAAACAATTTATTAGGGGCTCATACAACTCTTATCACAATCCATACATATACATACATCAATTGTATAAAGCACACCCATACATTCCCTGCCCCAATCATTCTCAAAGCATTTGCTCTCCACTTAAGCCCATTGCATCAGGTCCTCTTTTTTTTCCCCTCCCTCCCCTCTCCCCCCTCCCTCATGTGCCCTTGGTAATATATACATCGTTATTTTGTCATATCTTGCCCTATCCGGAGTCTCCCCTCGCCCCCTTCTCTGCTGTCCCTCTCCCAGGGAAGAGGTCACGTGGATCCTTGTAATCAGTTCCCCCTTTCCAACCCACTCACCCTCCATTCTCCCAGCATCGCCCCTCACACCCTTGGTCCTGAAGGTATCATCCACCCTGGATTCCCTGTGTCTCCAGCTCCCATATGCACCAGTGTACAACCTCTGCCCTATCCAGCCCTGCAAGGTAGAATTCGGATCATGGTAGTTGGGGGGAGGAAGCATCCAGGATCTGGGGGAAAGCTGTGTTCTTCATCGGTACTACCTCGCACCCTATTTAACCCGTCTCCTCTCCTAAACCCCTCTATGAGGGGATCTCCATTGCATAAAGCTCTTATACACATGAGTCTCTGAATTTGTTTCTCTAGGCAACCCAGAATAACACCATTATCAGATGAAGATAATCAATATGGGGAGGGGTTGTGGAGAGTGCTCAAACATGCATGGGGACTTGGTGTGCTGAACTGTATGATACATACATGTGTACACAAAAAAAGAATTACTGTCATCAAGTCAGTTTTGTCTCATAGTGACCCTATGAGACAAGGTTGAACTGTCCCTGTGAATTTCCAAAACTGTAACTCTTCATAACAATAGAAAACTTATGTGTATACAGAGCTAAAATTTATTGAACTATATACATATACTTGTGCACTTTAGATATGTTAATTACTAAGGATAGGAATAAAAAGACATGAAGGTGAATGATCTAAGGCATGATAGCACTTTATCAAACAAATAGCTCTCAGGCTGAGCAGCCCACGTGGGGCCACCCTGTGTGTGGGGGGGGGGGGGGCAGAGTTCTATCTGGCAGGAAGATGGAGTGGCAGAGAGGGACGTTCCAAGTTTCTCTAATTATTAGAAGGGCACACCCCCCAGGAGGCATCACCAGGCTGTGACCTGATCGACGGGTTGTATTCCACCACTATATTTTCATACACCTTCAAGTTGACATAAATCTATGACAGATTTAAGTGACATAAGTATACCTGTCAGAGACCCACACAGTCAAATGCTTTTGCGTAGTCAACAAAACCCAACAATAAAACTGGTAGCTTTCAGTCAATACCCACCTGATGTCAGCAATGATATCTTGTTTCACATTCTCTTGTGAATCCACACTGCATTTCTGGAGGCTCCTTGTTGATGTACTGCTGCAATCATTATTAAATTATCTTCTGCAAAATTTTACTTGCATGTGGTTGTAATTTAATTAGTTGATAATTTCTACATATTTGGTTAATTTTATTTTTCATAAAACAAATGTAGATCTCTATCGTTTCCGACCGCTGGGTGCTGCCTTGAGCCCATTTGCGCTGGACCTCCTCACCTTTGCGCCGCGCCCCGCCCGGCCCGGCCCCGCCCATCCCTCGCCAGGCACTGGGGTTTGTGCAGCGGTAGAAATGGGCGGGACAAGAGCTGCCTTGAGAGGAAGTGAAGGCGGAGACCCTACTCCTCCCTGACCCTGCAAGCTCCTCCCACCCCGGGTCATGCCCAGACAGGGCCGGAAGTGGCAGTGTCCTCGCCGGGACTGCAGCTCACATCGCAGATTCTGCTGACCTGGATGCTGCACGTGGTGCCGAGAAGCGCCCACGGCCTGAGCACCCTGTTGCCAGCCCTCCCAGGTAGGGGGTTCCGGGGACGTGCGTGTGGGCGTAGGCCATTTTAGGGTGACCCTGCTGCACATAGCGGTCTGCGAGGACCCTTTGTCTCCTCCCCCCAACCGCTGCCTGCGCCCCGCTCATGGGCAGAGGTGGGCGGTGTCCCCGAGGCCGGTCCTATTTGTCAGCTTTTGGGTTGCTTGGGGTTCATGGTGGGAATCCCTGTTGGAGAAAGGAGAAAATCCCAGTCTGGGATTTTGGGTTTCGGGGTTCCCAGATTCGTCGCTTTGCGGGTCTCCTAACCGCCCCCCCCATTGTTTCCTTTCCACACCGCGCCGCCTCCTCCCTGAGATTCCTGGCACCTCTTCATCTCAGAGGTGAGCCCCGGGGTCTTGCTTCTGTGACCTCCCTCTGGACCCGACCAGAGTTTGTTTTAGGTGCAAGATCTATTATGACAAAGACGTCTTTCCTGGCTTTTAAGATGTTGAGGGTGGCCCTATTTTTACTGGTTGTATTTTTGTCGGTACATTACTATGGTTTTATCCTTCCCACACTGTTTCTTTTCGTTAGTTTCTGTTGGGTTTATCAGTTGGTGGAGCACCGAAGGAGTGGATGCCTACAGATAAGAAATGATGGGAGGGCTTATAGGCATGTCAGCTGTGGGGTGGGGATGGGGTTGCTGAGTTGGGGAGGAGGAGGGGATTTGGGGAGTAAAGAATGAGGGAAGGAGGGAACTGAGCACTAGAACAGAAGGTGACTACACAGGTCATTTGAAAGGCGATTTAATCGTGGTGGGAAAGAAGACAATGGTATGAAATAATTCTAATGATTGTACAATTTTTGTTTGAACTGTTCAATTGTGGAATGTATGGATCAAGTGCCCCAAAATGTGTTCAAAAAGAAAAGATCTCCATCACAAAAACTAACTAAATAAACTGTGTGCCAAAGAGTCAAACAACCAAACTGAAACAAACAAACCCAAAACTAGATAGTGCCAAATTTTTCGACCTTTCTGTGGCATGAAAACAGAAGTGGGTTTTGAGTACTATGTGGCTGAAGGACAGTTTATTTGGAGCTGGTGGCCTTTGGCCACTACATTCTTGGCCAGTTGGCCAGGCAGCAGTCGGTGCACGACCCCCTGGATGTGCTGGGCAGTGATGATGGTGGAGTGCTGTTTGGAATGTGCCAGTTGAGATGCCTGGCAGGTGATGCGCTCCAGTGGGTTGTTGAGCAGCAAGTTCACGGTGCCCATGGCCCTGGACTAGATGCTGGAGTCCAGGTGGACCTACTTGAGCACCTTGTACACACACACGGAGTCAGGTCTCCTTGCTGCTGCACTGGCATTTCTTGCTGTGTTTCCTCTGAGCCTTAGCTTCAGCCTCCTTGGGGCCCCTATTGTTACGTTTGAACCCAATAACTTGAATTTAAACAACAGAACAGTAAAAAGGTGTTTATTCATCCTCTCTCATGAAATTTTATTTTTAGTTTTCATCTATCTCATGAAATTTTATTTTCATTCAATCGATTATAGACCTTCAAAGTAGTCTGAAACCCACTCAACTGTCATCAATGCCTTGCTCTGTTGGATCCTCTGTGATCTTCCAGCTGAGCTCTCAGTGTAGAGAACTAGATGATTTTCACTTCCTTGAAAGACAAAAGGCCACGCACAATTGAGTGTGTTTCTCTTATACTAGAGTCCACATTCGTGAGAGTACTCTGCCATATGGCATGCTGTGTGGACCTTACAGAATTCCCTCCAGCTCACCTCCAAAAGAACGATAAAATGAGGGGTAGGTATGGATTGTGACAAGAGTTATATGAGCCTCTAATAAAATGTAAAAAAAAAATGAGGGGTAGGAATTCCTCAGTGATCTTGTTGACACTTTTGTCTGTTCTGAGTTTTTTTTTTTTTAACTTTTAAGAAACCTCTTCCCTTTTTTAATAAAATAAAAACGCTTGTGTTTAGTGTTTACTCGTGGCTTCTAAGGCTGTTGTCATGTTAGCTGTCATTGAGTCAGCCCTACCCGACAGGAACCGAGCACACAACAGAACAAAACACTGCACTCTCCTGTGCCATCCTCACAATTTAGAATGAACCCATTGTTGCCGTCACTTTTTTAATCCATTTAAGAGAGGGATTCTTTTTTTTCACTGCCCCTCCACTTTACCAAACATATAATTTTCTAATTGAAAATACTGGACTCTATGGAGCCTACTAATTCAAGGCATGCCTGTGGGTCACATCACTCCCATCTCTGTCACCCAACTTGTTTCAACAACCAGCTCTGGAGACACTTTCTGGTGGAGCTGTGGTGCCTGCGCATTAGCACACTGTTCATAGTCCCTCACTCGTATCACAGCCAGGAACACTCATAGGCAAATGCCTGTTGTAGTTTGTTACTTAAATGAGGCCACCACCTTCACCACCCTGCAATCAGGGGATCCCAGAGACTTCTGAGTCAGAGTCTTTGATACAGAAATGTCTGCCTCCTTTCTCGTCCTCCTGATGGTGCTGGGTCTCCCATCAGGTCAGTGGCAGGCAGATGCAGGGGGTTACAGCAGATTCAAAGACCCATGGATCCTTTAATGCTTGTTGTGACCTTGCTTATCCTGGGTCTATTTGATTTCTCTTTTTAAACTTGATAATTTCCATGTCCTTAACGATGGATGCTGGAATCTTGTTCAGAATTGCATTGTCATTACACATCGCTTAGAGCAGTGGTTCTCAACCTGCCTAATGCCGCAAACCTTTAACACAGTTCAACTTGTTTTAGTTACTAGTTCATAACTGTAATTTTACTACTGTTATGAATCATGAGATCCCTGTGAAAGGGTTGTTCGACCCCCAAAAGGGTTGTGACTCACAAGTTGAGAACCACTGTTGTAGACCATGTTAACCGAAATAATTTTATTTCATAATTTTAATTTAAATCAGTAACTTTTAATATAACTTTCACTTTCTTTATCTCATGACTTTCAGGAAACACTCAGGGACCATGTTGGGTGGAATCTCAGTCCAAAGGAGAGATTCAGGTTCTAGATCAAGGTCCTGGCCCTCAGCCCTGTATGCATTCCTAGATTACAGTCAGGACAGCATGCCAGACTTAAAACAAAGCAACCTTGGAAGAAAAGGCTCTATTCATCTGTAGAGCTTTTCAATCAGGCACTAGTTAAGATCAGAAAAACCAAACTAACACAGTAGTTAGAATTTTATCCTGCAAACTTTTATTCTTGTTTGCCAATTAACAGAACACAACTGCATCCAATTGGATTGTATTTTCCTTGGAATCATATTTTCTGCCATCATTTATGTTAAGGCTTGATAGAGTAAAATAAGTTGTCTTAAGTTACTCCATTTTGAAAAGCTTAAGTGCCATCCCCCGTTCTAAGAGAGGTATGTTATTTTAGAAACTTGCTTATATTCGCTTGTAAATGTAAGCAAAAAGTTTTGCAAGATCATCTGGTTCAAGATAAGCTGAGCAGGACTTGCCGAACTACCTGCATCCCAACACCCTGTGGTTTTAAACGTTTGCCTTTGCCTCCCCAGAACCTTTTCGTTCTGAAACCCAGGACACCTAAGTCTCTAAATGACTTAGTATATTCTAGACTACTGAACGAAAACCATTTTAAGAACTGAGTTGAAAGTCGTAGCATGGGTTGAAAAGCAAGGGGGAAAACAGGATGATTGGTAATAGGTTTTTTGTTTTGTTTTGTTTTAAAAGAGGGGAAAAGAGAGTAGTTTTGTCTTAAAGTAGAATGTCTGGTTGTGCCAGAATGTGAACGATAGTAAAGCTCAACTTGAGGGGATGTGGTAAGTTGTAGAAGGTTTGAGGGGAAGTGAACTTGATTTGCCTTGGTTTTCAATACCAGCAAATACTGCGTATGGAAAGAGGCGATGAGGTGTTGTGAAATCTTTACAGAGTAGATCAGTGGTGGTGGACTTATTCACAGGATAGTGAAAAAGGCTGGTGAACCTCTTCACTGCAGAATGCTATCTGACTGATAAAATGTTGACTATTGTGTGAAATATATTTGGCCAGAGGAAGTGTTCCCCAGAACGAGACCAGATTGGGACCCTAATACCTCTGCAGGAGATAGGAGCCTCACCCAATACCGCTCAACTCTATTAAAGGATCTGAAAGGTGCAGGGAAAAAGCCTACCAATTTGTCTAAAGTCACTGAGGTTAAACAGGGGCCTAAAGAAAGCCCTACTGCCTTTCCTGAAAGGCTGCAAGAGGCTTACAGGGTGTACACACCCATAGACCCCAGCGCCCCGGCTAATCAGGCGGCTCTAGTTATGCAATTTGTAGCACAGTCAGCTCCTGATATTAGAAAAAAGTTACAAAAATTAGAAGGCTTTGAGGGTAAATCTCTCTCTGAGCTCCTGGCGGTGTCCCAAAAAGTTTTTGACAACAGAGAAGATCCAGCTGAGGCATCCCGAGCTCTTACTCAAAAAATGGCAAAGGTGCTTCTAGCCACAGAAGTTGGGGTCCGCCGCCCCTGGAGCCTCGCCCCACCAAAAAAAAAAAAAAAGAGATTTCGGCCAAAGATAGCGAAAGCCCACCCAGTCGCGTTTAGGAAAGGATCAGTGTGCTGTGTGCAAGGAAGAAGGACACTGGAAAAACGAGTGCCCTAACCGAGGACAAAGGAAACCCAAGAAACCCTCCACCCCTGTCTTAGTGGAGGAGCTGGAGTGACGGGACCGGGGTTCAGCATCCCCCCACCTAAACCCAGGGTAACTCTCATGGTGGAAAACAAACCAATCAATTTTTTAGTAGACACCGGAGCAACCCATTCCAAGGACACTGCTAAAATTATTGGAGCCACGGGAAAAGTGAAGACATACCCATGGTCGTCAGCTAGAATTTCTAACCTGGGAAAAGGAACTGTGACTCACTCTTTCTTAGTCATTCCAGAATGCCCTACCCCCCTCCTGGGACAAGACCTTGCTCAGCAAGCTGAAGGCCACTATTTCCTTCAAAGAAGACTCCATGCAGGTACAAACGGGGTCAGGGCTCTGCTGGTTTCGTTTCCAATTGAAGAAGAGTCTCGCCTCTTCCTTGCAGCAGACGCCGAAAAGAAATACCAAGACCCTGGGGGACTCCTGGAAAGATGGAAAGCCACAATCTGTAATGTGTGGGCAGAAACAAACCCCCCGGGGCTGGCTAAACATCGGGCACCCATTGTAGTTCAATTACAGAGCTCTGCCACTCCAATTCGAGAAAAACAATACCCAATAAGCCAACTAGGCTATAAGGTTTCTGCCAAAAAGGCCCAGCTGTGTGCAAAAATCGTCACCTACCTAGGGTATGAGTTAAAGGATGGCAATCGGACTTTGTCCAATAGCAGAATCCAGGCCATCCAAGCTCTACCCAAACCCACCACCAAAAAAACAGGTACGTGAATTTCTAGGAGCAGTAGGATACTGCCGCCTGTGGATCCTGGGTTTTGCAGAAATAGCCAAACCACTCTATGCAGCTACTGGAGGAGCAAAGGCTGAACTAATATGAACAGAGGTAGAAGAAAAAGCTTTCCAGAAGCTGAAGACTGCACTGGTAAGTGCTCCTGCCCTAGCCCTTTCTAACCTCGAAAAGCCCTTTCACCTTTTTGTTGCAGAAGCAAATGGAGTAGCAAAAGATGTGTTGGTACAGGCTCTCAGGCCCTGAAAACGGCCCTTAGCGTACCTCTCCAAAAGACTCGAACCAGAGGCTGTTGGATGGCCTAACTGCTTGAGGGCAATTGCAACCACCGCCCTGCTGGTGAAAGAAGCCTCAAAGCACACTTTTGACCAGAACCTCGTCATCACTGCTCCTCACAATGTAGAGCAACTCCTCCGGGCTCCTAAAGACAGATGGCTCTCAAATTCCAGAATCACCCAGTACCAAGTATCTAACAGCAACAGACTGGCTGATCAGGCTGCGTGCCAAGCAGCCAGCTCCGAAACCATCCTGCCTCTGCTAGAACCCTCTAACAGCCTCGAGCCTCCCCATTACTCACAAGCTGAACAAGAACTGGCCAAAATTAGCAGAGCTCCTGCACAAGGATTATGTAATTAAAGGACTGTACCAGCTAACCAGAAGTGAAGCTGCAAGGTGCCCGTTTGTGCCCAGGTAAATGCTAATCCTGTCCCAGTTCATCACCCAGGACAAAGATACCGAGGAAAAGCTCCAGGTGAACACTGGAAAGTAGATTTTACTGAAGTCCCACGAGCACCAGGCAACTACAGGTATCTCCTTGTTTTTGTGGACACTTTTTTCTGGCTGTACAGAGGCCTATCCAACAAAGAGAGAGACTGCCCTCATTGCAGTTAAAAAGTTAGTCTTTGAAATTATTCCCAGATTCGGACTCCCCATGTTCATAGGATCTGACAATGGCCCGGCGTTCACCGCCCTGTTAACAAAATTACTAACTGGGGTGCTAAAAACCAATTGGAAGTTGCATTGTAGTTACCGACCACAAAGCTCTGGACAGGTAGAAAGAGCAAATAGAACAATTAAGGAAGTTCTCACTAAATTAAAGTTAGAACCTGGCGGAGATTGGGTTAGCCTCCTACCTTTTGCCTTGCTTCAGGTGAGATGTACACCTCAAAAGCATGGTTATTCTCCATTTGAAATAATGTATGGGTTTCCACCCTCATTGTTACCTAAGATTGGAAGTGAAGTGTTAAGCGAAATCAAATTGCATAACATGGTTAAGTCATTATAGGCCTTGCAATCAGAAACAACGTGCCGTCCGACCAGACTCCAGCCCGCGACAAGGAAAGCCGAAAGCCCCTCTTCAACCCCAACCGACCGCAGTTCCCTATTTCTAAAACCCACCGACTAGGCCTAAGGTTACTTTTATTGCAAACAAAACTAAAATTGTTAGGAAAATCCAAGCAGAAATAAGGAAAAAGTTAAAGTTTGTGCAAGGTCAAGTCAAACTGAGTCAGAAAAACTGAGTATGCCCCAGACCAGTAAAGAATGATAAAGTATGTGATAAGAATGTAAAGAGTATGTGATAAGGATGTGAAGAGCATGTGATGAGGATGTGATGTGATGGAGAAGGTAATAAAGGAGTTGAAATTATTCTGAGTGATAACGAAACTGAGAATGTTCTAGGTGGTAAGCAAGGTGCGATTGTTCTGGGTAAAACTGTTCTAGGTTTGCAAAAGAAACAAACATAAAAAGCAGGATGATCCCAACCTTGCATAAAGTTCAGCTTAACCGCTTCTGTGCCCTGCAGCTTTTGGGAAAAACTACAGCTTCAGCAGATAGCTGCCTTTAAACTCTTCAGTGTTAGCTAGAAAATAAAAAGGGGGGAATTATAGAAAATCACTGAGTTTTAACTGAAGTATATTGGTAACTCTCTGAAGATACTGTGTCTTTATGCTTTCCCAAGTTCTGAGATGCATTAAGTAAACTAGAACCATGCTGGGAAGGACCCTACCCTGTTGCCCTGAGTACCCCGACTGCGTCAAAGGTTGCTGGAAAGCAGCATTGGATTCATCACCCCAGACTAAAGAAGGGGCTGACTTTACTTCCCTCAGCCTGCAAGTTAATCATGATCTCCAGGCTCTAGAAAAGTCAGTAACTGCTCTTAAAACCTCCCTAAGCTCCCTAGCCGAAGTGGTGCTACAAAATAGAAGAGGCCTAGACTTGCTGTTTCATAAACAAGGGGGTTTGTGTATGGCATTAGGAGAAGCATGCTGTTTTATGTAAATCACTCCGGTGTAATTAGAAAAAGTATAAGTCACCTCCGAAAACGACTGCAAGATAGAGAAAAGGCCCTAACCAGTCAAGAAAACTGGTAGCAACGAATGTTTTCAGCCTATCCCTGGCTCACATCTTTACTTAGTGCCATTGCTGGGCCCCTTATTCTGTTCGTACTTGCCCTCACTGTGGGCCTGTTTGTGTTCAACGTCCTTCTCAAGTTAATCGGAACTCGCTACAAGATATCAAGTTGATGGTTCTTAAAACCAATTATCAGGTTTTAGCAAATAAAAAAGTTAGGGAATGAAGGATTTGATTTAGTTACTAGAAGAGGAGGGAATGTTAAGGCTTAATAGAGTAAAATAAGTTACTCCATTTTGAAAAGCTTAAGTGCCATCCCCCATTCTAAGAGAGATATGTTATTTTAGAAAAGCAAGTCACTGTGACCTTGCTTATATTCGCTTGTAAATATAAGCAAAAAGTTTTGCAAGATCATCTGGTCTAAGGTAGCTGAGCAGGACGTGTGGAACTACCCACATCCCTCTTATCTTGTGTACACACCCTTTCCCATTCCTTGCTCTACCCCCCTCGCCTTGCTGGTTTTAAGTGTATAAAAGGGAAAGAAAAATTTTGCCGGACGCTTCAGCTTTGGACCCTGTGTGGCCATGCTGTAGCCCAAATCCGGATTTGTCTATTTGTATTTTTGTCTTTCTGTAATAATATTTTGCTTTGTTACTTTGCAGTTGCTTGTGGGTCAATGGTCTATGTTGGGCGCGACTCCGTAACAATTTCCACATTTCAGAATATTGGGAGGTTTAGTGCACCTTGAGGATTACTGACCAAATCTAACTCCAAGCAGCGTTTATGAATGTTCTATGCAGGTTCACAGGGAATCAGAACTGACTACAGGACCCCTAACAATTACAAAGGATTATCAAAACATTATTTGCTATGTTTGAGACTGGTATTGCAGTCACTGTATCAATGCACTTCCTTGAGGACGTGAGAGAAGGAAATGTCTCCTTCATGGTCATTTCCGTCAACACATCCACCTATCAAACTGTAGTCTGAGGACACGGTCACCTATGACTATGCAGGAAACAATGAAAACTCACATCCTGAAAATGCCACACACCCAGGACAGAGGGAATGACTTTGACAATTCATTTGCTGTCCTTTCCCCTCCTTCTTTCACTTAGTGGTTAAAGCTTTGTGGAAAAAAAAGCTTTTATTTCCTGAAAATCGTTTCAGTTTTGGGCTGTTAAACCAGCTCCACAAAATTGGAGGAAACATTCTCTAGACTCAAATCATACAATTAGGCCACAAACACAATCACCGAGTCAATTCTAACTCAGGGGCATTGTAGAGTCTGGATTGTACATTTTTTGGAGGCAGACCCTTTAATCATTCTTCCCAGATGCTGGATTTCAGGTGGTCAATGCCTTACCCACCGTGCACCCAGGGTTTCTATATGCTCATAACAATTTAACAAAACAAAACCAATCTAGAACTGTTTTGGATTCCATAGAGGTGATTCTGATTCACTGTGTCCCGTTGTGCAGTGTAGAACTGCATTCCCATTTGAAAGGCTAAGACCTTTGAGAATGAACTCATTATAGCTTTTGATAGCCGGGCACCATAAGCTTTGTTCACATTTGCTTATGCACCTGCTTTGTCTTCAGCTATTGTGTCGGGAAGGTGAGCATCATGGAATGCCAGTTTAATAGAACAAAGTATTCTTGCATTGAGGGAGTGCTTGAGTGGAGGCCCAATGCCCATCTGCTACCTTAATACTAAACCTATACATATATGCACACAGATCTATCTCCACATACTCATACATATAATTACATATGTACATGCTTTTATTTAGACCAATCTATATGCCCTTTGCCTCCTAGCTCTTTCATCTATTTCCTTTTACATTCTTCTTATCCAACGATCATCATGTTCAGCCTTCATTTTGGTTTCAGTAATTCCTCTCTGTTACTATCCTTGGTCATGCCCTACCAGGCCTCCTACACCCTCTTCACCGATTTGGATCACTTGTTCCCTTGTCCCTGGGTTTGTTAACACCACTTCTTTTCCCCAAACTCCCCCTCTCCCATGTCCCCCTGGAACTGTCAGTCCCATTGTTTTCTCCTCCAAACCAAAAAAATCATGTCATTGTGAATGATGGGGAGTGCAAAGTGGGGACCCAAAGCCCACCTGTAGGCAATTGGACATCAACCCCTTAGAGAAGGATCGTGGGGAGATCAGCCAGTCAGGGTGCAGGGTAGGAAAGATGATACAACTTTCCTCTAGTTCCTAAATGCTTCCTCCCCACCCACTATCATGATCACTATTCTACCTTACAAATCTGGCTAGACCAAAAGATGTACACTGGTACAGATAGGAACTGGAAACACGGGGAATCCAGGGCGGAAGATTCCTTCAGGACCAGTGGTGAGAGCGGCAATACCAGGAGGGTGGAGAGTGGCAGGGGTGAGGGTGGGAATGGGGATCGATTACAAGCATCTACATATAACCTCCTCCCTGGGGCAGGGACAACAGAAAAGTGGGTGGAGACATCGGACTGTGTAATAAATGACAATAATTTATAAATTGTAAAGGGTTCATGAGTAAGGGGGAGTGCAGAGTGAGGGGTAAAATGAGGAACTGATGCCAGGGGCTTAAGTGAAGAGCAAATGCTTTGAGAATGATGAGGGAAATGAATGTACAAATGTGCTTTACATAATTGATGTAAAGAGCTTCTCTTAAGCTTAACTCATGCCCCATTTTAGAATTTTTAAAATGCTGTTCTGGCCTCTTTCATCACTAAAGTATGTAACCTCTTTGTCTACCACACCCAGTTTTGCACCATCGCAATGTTTTATTATTCAAATGTCAATATCTTCCTGTTCTCAGAATGTGCACATTTTCCATACCCCATTCCACTCTGCCTCACAAAGTTAAAAATTTACGCTTATCTTAGCGTCTGTAAACTGCGTGCTGAAAGGAATGTGAAACCTCCAACCTCCCTGCTTACACACTGAAAGCTTTGTAATAGCCTCAACCACTCCTGATCGCCAAACCAGCAGCGGTTTTTGCCCTTATAGACCCACCTGAATATAATTTTCAGCTTTGAGTAATTTAGCCGAGATTTGAATCCTCCCAAAGGCCACCAGCTATAATAAAGACTCCCAATTTGGACATAAATAAAAATTGCATTACTTATGCACATCAGAAGACTGCATGAGAAGAGTAAAATGAGAGACCATGGACAGGGAATTTTTTTTTAAATCAATGACACATCAGCCAAAGGAATAATTACAAAAAAATACAGAACTCTATATCTCAATAAGAAAATAACAAGAAACCAAATAAAAAATGGGGAAAAGATATGAAAAAATTGAAGTACAAATGATTAATAATGATAAGCAAATGAAGTTCACATAATTAACTTCACCAAAAATGAAATACAGATGGTTAACAAACATATAAAAAATGCTCATGCTCACTAGCCTTCAGATGCAAATTCAAACCACAATGAGATAGTACTTAACCCCTGCAATGCAAGCCCAAAACAAAGAAGCAAAACAACAAATGCTGGAGAGGATATGGAGGGATTGGGATTCATATATACTGGCGGTGGACTTAGAGATACATACAGCCACTGTGGAAATCAATGTGGCACTACTTAAAATAACCAAAGCTTGAAGTCCCATTTGATCCAACAATACCACAATTAGACACCATGGAATTCATACACAAAGCAATATATTTTTAAAAACAACATATTAAAACAGAGGTAAAGCTCAGTTGAAAATAAGAGGAATGTTTAAAACTGCAAGATTTAAAATGGGTGAAAAAGGTTCTCAAAAGATAAAGGGTCATATTTTAACTTAACTGCATCTGAATAATCCACCTTCCAAAGAATTCTGCATGGGAGCAAGGCCATTCACATTCCTGTTCTATGGTCACAGTATTTCTCCAGTTAATGTAGTTAATATGGGTCAAAGGAATGATCAAATGTAAAATGAAATATTGGTCTTGGTATCAAGGTACATATGCACACAGGATGAGTCTATCAGGCTTTCCCAGTAGCTGTATTCATGATTTCCTGCAGGATTTACATTGCAGTCATACACTGTGACAGACATTTTGTTCAGCCCTTCTGTCCAATCACTGCGTCAGTTTATCCTATGAGCTTTGGGGAACATCAAAGAAAATATAATTGGATACTGCAGTAACTGCCAATCACTAAATGCAACGCACTGCCACATGCCCTGTATTCATATGGTTTCTCTGCTGTACAAATCCTCTATTGTCACATGACTCCTTTCGGGCTAAAGGCCAGCAAATCAGAACTACATTCGTTAAAATCCCAATGTAGTCTAGTGACACACTGAGAGAAACCAAAGAGGGTATTTGCAAAGTCACTATATTGCCAGCGCTTTCCTTCTTATTGAGATCACTGGTATGAGATGTCACATGACTTCCTGTAGTTTCCTATCTTGAGTGAATTTTGTATGTTTTCAGTTTTGTGTGTTTCTGTGAAGAAAACTTAGAAGCACAGGTAAAAGTTTTACCCACATTCAATGCAGTTTCATGGTAACTATCCTACCTGAAATCATTGATGAGACATAAGCGTTTAAATTTTTTTAAATGTTTTTTTTATGATTTAAAACTTAACAGAGTAAATTGGTTTTCTATTCAACAGTTCATACATTGATTGCAGTCCCCAAGATGTACCAGCCTTCTTCCCACTTCTGCCCCCTCCCTGTGCTTTTATACTATTCATCCTTCTTTCATGTTTCTTCTAGCTTTTATGTGTCTTTAGCCATAAGCAAATGCTTTTCTTTTGAGTTTGTATGGTTGATTTTCCAGGGAGTGTATGTTATTCTTGGATGTTATTCTTCCCCTCCAAGTCTATATATTGTTGGGCTGAAAGCTGAGTCAGAGGAGTGAGTACAGGTCCAAGAGTTAAACATCGCTAAAGACCACAATCTGTTGATTCCAAGTTTCCAGCAGACCAGTAAGCCTGATCTATTTTATGGTTTTGGTTTGTTCCACTTTCTTCCCCACTCGACGCAGGACTCTCTTTTGTGATCCCTTTCAGAGTAATTAGCACCGGAAGCCGAGCACCATCTAGTTCTTCTGGTCTCAGGGTTGTGGAGGCTGAGGTTCACTGTGTTCCATTCATCCTTTGGATTAATTGTTCCCATACATTTTCTATTTTCTTTATTCTTATTTTATGGTACTTCTGTGCTGTCTCTGGTGGCTAACAAAGAGCATGCAGGTGGGGCAGGTACACGTGTCATCTGGTGGGCACTCTGCTTGGTATAGCTGTTATCCAGAAACACCAGGTTCAGTTCTCTTTTGGGTACTGAAAGTTGGAAGAGCAATGAGGTACCTATGCACTCTGTGGAAGTCTGGAAGGTCTTCTCCCCACAAGGGTGGTCATGCCAGTAGAGGGACAGCAATGCAGAACATGGATCCCCATATGGTCACAATTGTCTGTTTCCACGCTTGCCCAGGCCAAACTCTAGCACCTCTTCCTCTCTTTTGAAAGCTTTGTTACACTAACTCCAATGAAAGGTTTTCTTCTTGGAAACTGTCTAATGTTTAAGGAAACCTGACTTCCACATATAAGATTTTTTACATTTAACTCATGCAAAGAGCTTCTTTCCTTTGTGAAATCTCTGATGTGCTGTAAGGCATCACGTCTGGCTGAAAGCTTTACCACACTCAACACTTATTAAGGTTTTTCTCCACAAAGAATTCATAGATGAGTTATGAGATGTGCTTTCTGAATGAAGCCTTTGCTACATTCACTACATACACGGAGTTTCTCTCTCTGCATGGTGAGTTTTCTGATGAACGATGAGCTTATTCTTCCTGAAAAAGGCTTCCCACATTCACCACATACATGGGGTTTAGCGTCTGTGTGAAGTTTCTGATGTGCTATAAGGTATGTTTTCTGGCTGATAGCTTTACCACACTCACCACATACATAGCGGTTTTCTCCTGTGAATTTGTAGCTGAGTTTTGAGATTTCCTTCCTGAATGAAGCTTTTGCCACATTCACTACACACATGGGGTTTCTCTCCAGTATGAGTTCCCTGATGAACACTGAGGTCCTTCTATCTGATAAATGTAGGGAACTGTGTGTGTCCCCCCACCCTGGATTTAAGCCATGTACGACCTTTATGAATTTACTCTCAGTTTTCTGCCATACAATCTGCCCTGAGATTTACTGCCCTTTGTTCCATTCCCGCCAGAGGGTGGCTGCCTTGACCCTTGCTAGGATTGGTGCTCTTTCACTAGCAGCTGCTATATTCATTGGTCAATACATGACTGATGGCATCCACCTCCCAGGCACCAGGTATGCTTCATTAGCATACTTACCTGTTCGATCAGTTGCCGGCCATTTGGCTACCTCAGCTGTACCTTATATTACATGTGACATAATGGTGCCCGCCCTTCGCTGGCTATTTAAACCTCTGCTCTCAACTCAATAAACGAGGCTTGATCAGATTCCTGTCTTGCTTCCATCTCTCCGTGCCCTTACCCATCTTCATTCCCAGTCCCTCTTTCAGGTTCCCACGTTGTTGATGTCCCGCGGGATGGGACAGATAAAACCTTTTCCATATTCACCACATATGTACGGTTTCTATCGAGTATGAGTCTACTGCTTATCAGTGAGAGAAGCCATCCAGGTAAAGGCTTTTCCACATTCACCACATGCATGGGGTTTCTGTCCAGTACGAGTTCGCTGATGAACAGTGAGAGCCGTCTTCCTCATTTAGCCTTTGCCACCTTCACCACATACATAGGGTTTCTCTCCAGTATGAGTTCGTAGATGAGTTTTAAGATGTGCTTTCCGGTTGAAACCTTTGCCACATTCACCACATACGTGGGGTTTCTCTCCAGTGTGAGTTAGCTGATGATTAGAGAGCACAGTCTTCAAGATAAAACCTTTTCCACACTCATCACACTTGGGGATTCTCTCCAGTATGAGTTCGCTGATGAACAGTGAGAGAAGTCATCCAGGTAAAGGCTTTTCCACATTCACCACATACAAATGGTTTCTTTCCAGTATGAGTTCGCTGATGAACAGTGAGAGAAGTCATCCAGGTAAAGACTTTTCCACATTCACCACATACAAATGGTTTCTCTCCAGTATGAGTTCTATGATGAACAGTGAGCTCATTCTTCTGGATAAAGGCTTTTCCACATTCACCACATACATATGGTTTCTCTCCTGTATGAGTTCGCTGATGAACACTGAGAGAAGCCATCCAGGTAAAGGCTTTTCCACATTCTCCACATACATGGGGTTTCTCTCTTGTATGAGTTAGTAGATGCACTTTGAGATATGTTTTCCGAATGAAGCCTTTTCCACATTCACATACATGGGGTTTCTCTCCAGTATGAGTTCGCTGATGAACACTGAGAGAAGTCTTCCTGATAAAGCCTTTTCCACATTCACCACATACATGGGGTTTCTCTCCTGTATGAGTTCGCTGATGAACAGTGAGATCAGCCATCCAGGTAAAGGCTTTTCCACATTCACCACATACATGGGGTTTCTCTCCTGTATGAGTTAGTAGATGAGATTTGAGCTGTGTTTTCCGAATGAAGCCTTTTCCACATTCACATACATAGGGTTTCTCTCCAGTATGAGTTCGCTGATGATCACTGAGAGAAGTCTTCCTGATAAAGCCTTTTCCACATTCACCACGTACATGGGTTTTCTCTCCAGTATGAGTTCGCTGATGAACAGTGAGAGAAGTCTTCCAGGGAAAGGCTTTTCCACATCCATCGCATACATGGGGTTTCTCTCCTGTATGAGTTCGCTGATGAACAGTGAGAGCAGTCTTCCTGATAAAGGCTTTTCCACATTCACCACACACATGTGGTTTCACTCCAGTATGAGTTCGCTGATGAACAGTGAGGTTCTTCTTCCCGATAAAAGCTTTGCCACATTCACCACATACATGGGATTTATCTCTTGTGTGAATTATCTGATGTGCTCTAAGGTGCTGCTTCTGGTTGAAAGCTTTACCACACTCACCAAGTACATAGGGTTTTTCTCCTGCATGAATTTGTAGATGACTTTTGAGATGGACATACCGACTGAAACCTTTGCCACCTTCACCACAGACATGGGGTTTCTCTCCAGTATGACTTTGCTGTTGAATAGTGAGGTCCATCTTTTTGATAAAGGCTTTTTCACATTGACCACATACATGGGGTTTCTCTGAAGTATGAGTTCGCAGTTGAGCAGTAAGATCTGTCTTCCTGGTGAAGCCTTTCCCACATTCACTGCATATATAGGGCATCCCTGCCACAAGAGTTTCCTGATAGCCCTTGAGGTAGGATTTACTGTGATAAGCTTTGCCACATTGCAAGCATTTACCTAGCTTTTGTCCTTCATGGGCTTTTTGATGTTCATTGAGTTTGAACACTTTCTTGAATTTTTGCCCACACTGACTGCATTCATAGTTCTTATCTAGTGTATCAGTGATCCGGTGCTCATAGAGCACAGACTCCTCGATGAAGGTTGTCCCACATTTATCACCTGTATGTGTTTTCTCAATTTCATCAGATTTCTGATGGTGAATGCATTGTGACTTCATGAGCCTGGATTGTTCACACTCAGGGAATTTCTTTTCAGTACAATATTGCCCTTGTTCAACATGGAGAAAAGTTTCCTCATCTTCACTGAGCACAACTGACTTCTGTATTTTATTGCTTCTATTCTGATTTAATTCAGGAATGATTAAATCTGATTTTATGATTTTTTCATGTAAGCCAAACATCTCATCATTTTCCTTTGGAGGAAAATTATTTTGGTGTTGAGAAACAATAATTTCCAATGTATTAAATTTATAACACCGTTCCGTTCTGTCTATGCATCTTTCACACTGCAAGTGCTCAAGCAAATGATCATCATCTTTGTGGATTTCTATAAAAGAAAAGAACATGGACTCTTTTCAACATTTTGATTGACAACGGGTCTCTTAAAATATGCATTGATACAAAGTAGATCTTTAGTGACAACCCTCTTATATGAATAAAACACTATGCTTAATGTTTATTGCCCTTTGGAAGTAATACAACAGTGTAAACAATCCAAAGAGTAAAGTTATTGTAGAAATCAGGTTGGATATGAAAGTGATGAATGAACACAGATTTGGTATTTGCATAAAGAGGGGCATGAAAATGTACAACAAACGTAATAGAAGGGAGACATCGAGACCAATAGACCACAGATGTGATAAGGCTTGCTAATTCCAGTTGCTAGAGGTCAGATGTATTCATTTCATCAATCATTAATGAAAGACAACTAAGTATTAGACAAAGTTGGGAATGTGAAAAAATGTAGAATGTTCTACTTGGGAGAAAACTATTTTTACAGGTATATATGAAAGGTACTATGGTACAGAAACATATTGGTTATGTTTCTGGAGCCTGTATTCTAGCTGACACCACCCATCTTTCAGTGTTGTCCTGTGGTAGCTTGCATGTTGCTGTGATGCCAGAAGCACTGCCACCCAGTGTTTCAAACACAAGCAGGACCACCCATGGTGTAGAGGTCTTAGTAGAATCTCCAGAAACAAGGACTGGGAGGAAGACACGGTGATCTACTTCTGGAACATGCACCCCTCAAGTTTAATGGCAATGAAATAACACTGAAGAAGTAGTAAATCCTCAAAGTACAGTCAACAGTAATGATGTGGATGTAGGGGAGCTTTGGGAAGCTTCTGTGGTTGACATGGCATGACTGAAAATGAGAAAATTAGCTGTAAACATCCTCTAATAATTGGAAGATGGAATATATGAGATATTATCAAGAAAAAATTGCAAGTTGTTAAAACAAAATGTAATGTTTAAAAATTGATAGTGTATGAATTATTCAACTAAATAGACTGATACTGGCTCTTTTTAATTAGATAGTCAAGTGGTTTATAAGGCTGGGAGTGACAAATTAAAGAAGACTAAAATCATATTCATCTTCAAAAAGTACATGGCAAGATCTTCTCTAAAGTGTAATTCTGTCAGCGGAAGGTTAATATTCATATGCCTGCAAGTAAGACCAGTTACTAAAAGTATTATTTAGATTTGTGCACCAATTGTTTAAGCAAATGAAGTGTGGGATCCAGCCCCAGAGTCAAAAGGCCCTTAAGAATAGCGTGTGCACTTAAGGAAGATAAAGCAGACAGCAAAAACTGGGTAGAGTGGCTTCATCTCCGATGCTGGAATAAGATAGTGAGGTCATTTAACAGTGAGTTTATATAGTAGCAAGGTGTGCGAGCCTCCAGAAGGCATGGACAACAGAACGGACTGATGTGAATGTGGGAATATGTTGAACTCATTTAGAACACTTCATGATAAGTATCAGGCTGTGGGAAACAGCTCAAGAAGAGAGTGGAGGCAGGCCAATTATTCTCAGAATTAAAGATTGCAAGGCCAGGTATCTGGTTGGAGGGAAGCATTCACATTTGTAAGTTGGAGAAGAGCCCCAATTACTTCCTCCTAATTAAAAATCATCCCCACAATATCTTTTCATTACAGTGCTACCTTAATGATGCCTCACACAAGCACATGACTATTACCATCTGCGAGCAGCTTTAACTATAAGAGCAGATATGTTGTTATTGTTCTCCCTGCTCAGTGGATAGTTACTTCCCTCACTTGCCCTCAGCCTCAGCACTGGTCTTTAGTTGCTCACCCAATTACTTCAGGGACATTCAGGGTAAAGACACTGCCTACCTTGTTAAGTAGGTAGGCGTCCCTGTGTGTAAGGAGTGGGAGCGGGGCTGCATGCCCTGACACTATATAAATTGGTGAAAGAATACAAAGCCTTTTTATGTCTGCCCTTCAATTATAAAACCATCCCTTAGGACCCATCCAGAGGGAATTTAAGAGACAAAGTGATAGTTGATTGCTTGAGTGACAACAACAAAGGGAACCTGATTGCTTTTAAAGCTAGGCATCTTTTAGCTGAGTAGCAAGAAGTTAGGTGCCTGTAGAAGCTGTATACTAACATCTTACTGGAGGGCAGTTGTTGAGAAAACTCTATCTGGAGATTGTGCATTTCAGCTCTAGCTTTATCCTTGGGGCTTGGAGGTTTTCTTCTAACACTAGCACTGGTCTCCCAAGCCCTGAAGTCAGGAGTATAGAGGTAAGGTTGCTTACACTTTCATCCAGGTTCTGTTTTCCACAATAATGAAATTGAGGGTGGGAGAGGGAGGGAATACGGGCAGGTGATATCAAGGAATTCAAGAAGAAAATATTTTGAAAACCGTGGTAGCATCAATACAATTAACGAGATATACATACATACATACACATATATATGCATTAGAAAATTTTCCATACCTTTTGCAGCCTGACATTGATCAACAACACATACAATCATGTACACAGATGAATGTAAAATTTGGGAACAATATAAGTATTTGGAAAAAGCAGCCTTAGTGACAGAAATGACACACAAGGTTACCAATAAAATTTTGGGACTAATGATGAATTCAAAGCAAATTCCTTATTAAACAAAAGAAATGGAAACTATACATATGGAACTTTCTGAATGGAACAAACGAAAAGCAAATCACATCCATAGAAAGAAATAGTGGAGAAGCTCATTAGTCAAAACACACCCATGGGTTAACTGTGGGACAGATCATCAACTGCTCAAATCCAAGTAGAAGCTAGCCAAAATACCTAGATCACAGAGCTGAGAGACTGTAAAGAATAAACTTGAGGAATAAAAGACTGATGAGTGAAAATTAGTGACTGAGACCAGATGAGATGTGGGACGACACAAAAGACATTTTACATATGGAAACCAAAAGGCTACTCAAAAGACAGAAGAGAGAAAGCAATATTGAATATATTATGATTATTTGAACAACAACAAAAAAATCTATTGGAACATACAGCCAAAATGTTCTTTAGAAGCAGCAAAGGTCATCTTTCAGGTTTTCGACCTGTTAAGAAGGGGTGGGCCCAAGGAAGGCACACTGCATAGTAAGAAATATATAGTAGGTACACGTTTAGTGAAAAAAAAAATAATAACAATGCAGGATGTTAAAAATGTCCTTTCCACTTAAAAAATTATCAGAGGAATAGAAATGTTTTTAAAATCTTACAAGTAGAACCAAATTGGAGGTAGAGTGCTAAAGTATATCCTAAGCTGATAACAATTTTCTTGATAGACAGGTGATTTTAAAGACCTGAAAATAACAGAAGCCATAAACGTGTTTCACCAACAGGAGCAAAATATGGAGAAACATGTCTGTTGAAGAATTCCAACAGAGAAGGCAATTTGATCATCTCTATTAGAAAACCTCAGTAGGGGAGGAATATGCTGCATTGAGGCCAGTTACAAAATCAGAGTTCTCTGTTTGGAGAGAGGCTTGCAAGATGGATTTTCATAGTAAGGTAGAAGAAAATAAAAAAGGGAAAATTTGAGAATCTTAAAGAAAGAAAATTAGGGAAGCAAACATACAGTACTATAAATCAAATAAATAGAAATCTAATCCCATAAGAGCTACAGGAGAACTTCTCTCAACTTCTAGGAAAAGTGAGCTCTCCTATTCAAAGAAGTACACACTTTTATGCATTTCCCGACACCTACCGTGGATGTGAGGCCTTCTGCTGCTGGAATCAATGCCCCCAGCCAATTCCCCTAAAGGTATTTTGACCATGCACCTGAAAAAAATCCCACTACAGCTTGTTTCTAATACCGACCACAGTTCTCTTGTTCCAATTGAGAGAACGCTTCTGGGGTGACAACTAGGTAACCTGTTCATGAGAAATTACACAATCTTAGACACACCAAAATTAACCTCAAGTTTGTAAAACCTGAAGAATATAGTATTTCTACGAAAATCATGTTCAAAGGAACAAAGTAAAGGGTGGTCTCTCAAGGATAGAAGACCTTACCTACTAACTTAGAACCAGAGAATGCAATAACTCCCTCTTTGAGAACACCACAGACACTACAAATATTTGAACACATAAGCTAGGAAAAGCCAATGACTTCAGGATACTCACCGACAGAAACCAGGTTGCGATAGTTCTCCAACATTACATCCTGATATAGGGATTTCTGAGCAGGGTTCAGGAGCTGCCATTCCTCCCAAGTGAACTTTACAGCCACATCATTGAATGTCACTGATTCCTGCAGTAAGAGGAGTCGATTTAATGGTGTATTTTCCATTTGAAGATTTTTTAAAAATATCTTAAAGAAAGCAAAACAGTAGTAAAAACTGTACAATCCATAATGCGTGGTAAACTTAGGACATGGTAGAAAGTATTTAACTTTATTTCTACATTCATAATTATGGGGATGGAAAACTAGCCCTATTTTCAGAAAGATCTCCTTTGTTCTGAGAAAGAAATATTTTCTTTCTTTTTTTTTTCTTCTGAATGTCTGTAACAAAATTTATCCCTGAGCCGCAGCAGAGGAACAGGGCCCATGAGTTACAGTGTCTCTGTGGCAGCCTTTTGGGCCAGTGCCAGCCATGGGCGGAGCCGGCACTGAATTTGACAAGCTGCAAGAAATATTTTCAAATACACATTTTCCAGGCCAAATAATGTGCCCCACCCCCACCCCCTACAATAACTCTCCATTAAGGAGCAGTCTTAAAGGAGCTCCCATAGTAGATGAATCATTTCTGTGCCGGGCTACTTCACTATGCCTGAAGGTTCTCTGTAGATCAGAGCAATCAGGTTCTGTAGCCAACCCACCATAAATGTAGCAAATGCCTGGGGAGGGCACAGAGTGGGTTTCAAGTCAACTAGCACTAGGTCAAGATGGTGAGTCACAATCTTGCTTATTTATTATGTTACCCACTTATGATATTATTACCCATTGACTATGTATACACTAATTGCATGACGTGTACACCTTATGGAAAGATCTGAAAACTCCAGTACCTATACCCACTGGAAAATACATTCACTTTTTCAGTCCTGACATAGGATGAGGAGCCCCGTGCCCCACTGGTCTGTCTTTAATATTTGCCACAATTGCAATGTCACACCTGAGGATCACCGTTCAAGTCTTGGGGACCTCCATGCCCCAAAATAATGCACCCACTCATAAAATTAGAATTTTGAATACTAGTGAAATTATCTGAATGAGCTAGAAATAGCTGAGATTTATATTCACACAAAGTAGATTTATATTCACACACACTTGTTTATATTGACAAAACAAGTTTACAGTACATTGTGAAATGGAATTGGGAGGTCTAGCAGTATCATCATTATAAAAGGCTCGGTATCTCCAGTGGCAATGATTATCAGGAACAGTTCAGATGGGGGCGGTCAAACACACCTCAGTTCACCAACATTTTTTGTCAACTCTTACCCAAGTCATTCCTCCCACACCACTCTTTGTCTCACTTCTGGGTTTGAAAATCTGTTGCTATGGCCACACAAAACTCAATAGATCAAAGTGGTCTATTAATGAAACAGGTACATCTTGGGGTCAGAAACAAGAAGCTATAGCTCAGAACCAAGATCAGAAAGTTCATAGGCAATATCTCCCTTCCTGAATGCAGAATAACTTTATAAGTTCTTAAGTTCTTAAGAGGAGCACAAGCTCCTCTTGACAACCTTAGGACAAATTCTTCTCAGTCACCTTCACACAGTTTTGCCTTAACTTTAATTGCAAGGTCCTCTTGGACCTGCCATCTTTCACCACATGCTCTCCCTTGCAGTTCTCTTCCACTGGCTTGACCTCTGGAGCCCTGGGCAGGGAAGGTGCTAGGTTGGGCAAAGAAGCCATCACATCAAGAGAGAAAGAGAACTGTGTGCAGGCATGGTTTGAGAAGAGACAGACACATTGGCCTGTCATCTGATCTGTTGATTTGGTTTTGTTAGCCCCTGCAGCCACGGAGTTCAGAATGAACCCTTGGATTAGAGATTTGCCAGCTTCCGGAAATTCATGAGCCATTTCCTTGAATGGCAATTGCAGGCCACCTGTGTGACCTGACTTGAGTGCTCCCTCGACTCTATGAGCCAACAGTCTGCTGCATGACATTCCCATTTGGGTTCCTCAGCCACGTCAACCTATTATTTGATCAGATTCAACAACTTCACCTTGTGAGGCAGTGGACTGTGGTCTGACCTGATGATCTAGTTCATCATCCATGGCAAACACATGAATGAGGAGAACCCTACAGACTGATACCTGACCACCATATAGATTTGGGACTCACCAGCTTCCACATCTTGAAGAGGTATTTGTTTTCTGCATGGCTATTGAGTTTTGTGAGATGCTGCAGAGCAAATCATGCAGCATCTTGAACCTCTACCTCATAGGGACTGGTCTACTGCTGCTGCTGCAAAAGGAACTGTACTATTCACTGGTTAAGAGCTGTGTAATGGAGACAATGACCAGGGTAGATGGGACACGGTGACAGAGCCAATGGTGACGGGTCCAGAAAGGATTTTCAGCCAAGATAGTGGAGCAGGCAGGCAAGATCAAGAGGAGGATATCCCTAAGGAGTTAAGAGGGGTCTATACAGATGGAAGTAAGAAATTAGCCTAACTTCAGGATGTAAAATGTCTGAGAGGGACAGAGGGAACAGACCTTCCCTTCCCTGAAGAAGATCAAATTTGCTACATGGTTCTGTAATATGAATCCCAATGTGTAGCCTATTGATTCTGACACCAAATTATATTCTGGTACTGAATAAAACATGTAACTGTGACTCTGGGCTGCAATTAGTCCATGGCAAGTGCAAAAAATTAATGAGCTGAGTAGAAGAGGGCTGTGGCAAAGATACTGGTGTCAGAACTGGAAAACCATTGGAGGGTACAGGTATGTTTAAGCTCTCCTGTATAGGAATCAGAGCTGGTGCTGATGGTTGATCCTCTCACCTGCAGGTATAGTTAGAGGAGGTGAGAAGGTGTCAACCAATTTTAAACCAGTATCGCTACAAGGCCCGTTTTAGATGAATTAATGAGAATGCTCCTGTTTAGGAAATGTGTAAATACCACCTTTAGAGAGAAGCGTTAAAGACAATTATTCAGACAAAAATCTGACAGAATAGTGAATTCTCCTAAAGATGTGGTTTTATTTCTCCTTAAAAACTACGTATAGCGTATCAATTGAAAGATTCTCATGAGCTGGCCATAGAAAGATGCATTATGAGTTGGAAGATAATGCCATCCAAAGAATCCTCATTGATATATTAATCCTATGATCATTATATTCTCAATCTTCTCCAGTCAAATGTCAAAGTCAGAGTCAAAGCTTATCTCTAATTTCAAATTTCGACTTTTCCACTGAGCTGAATCATTATTATACAGGCTTCTACCATCCCAGTAGGAAAATACAGAAAAGGATAAAACACTTCAGAATCACCTGGGCCTTGGTCATTTTCTTTGGTCCTAACGACAATGCCGGCAAATGGGATGCTCTATGTTTGTCCCATCTGGATCAGCTTCAATTATGTTCACAAATTACAATCTCTCATGAGGATCTCCCGAAAATAATAATATCCCAGTCAGGCTCTTCTTCCTTCTTTCTCTATGCTCCTGGTGATGCCCAATCTGCAGGCTGATGAGAGAATACAATGTGAGTAACACATAATGTGTAGGTCCAGATGATGTTATTTTGTCCCTCTTCTTACACCATGTCCCCAATAATGTTAATGATGCCCTTATTGAGTGATGGAAAGCATGCTTATAACATGAGCCAGGGGTCTTTAAACTTTTGATACAGTTCACTGTCCCTCAGACCGTTGGAAGACCGGACTACAGTTTTTAAAAAAAAAACTTTGAACAAATTCCTAGGCACACTGGGAGAGTCAGCTGCTAAGCAGGATAGGCAGCAGCGGCAAAAACACCTGGCGGGCCTTATAAATGTCCTTGGCAGGCCGCATATGGCCCACGGGCTGTAGTTCGAGGACCCCTGAATGAGCAATAAATGTAAAACTCAAAATTTTCAAACATGTGAATATAAGATGACTTTATAACAAATAGAGATTGGGCAATCAAATATAATTGTCAAAAAGGAAGAAACCAAAAAGTTGGATCCCTACCTCACCCCATACAGAACTACTAATTCCTTACTGTGTGACTCTCCAGGAGACTAACAAATCAATGAACTTTGAAGATGACTATGTTAAGCATCTGGAAACATTTAAAATGGGCTATATAAACAGCTATTACAAATAAAAAATTATTTTATATAAGAACTAGAAATTGTATAATTACTTAGAAACACTTTAAAACTCACCATCCTGTAGAGTTAGACATATAATCTGCAGCTAGGACCCAGGAGAACTGCTGTACAGAGCTTCCGAGACTCTAAAGTCAGGACAGGAAGCTAATGGGTGTGTACCTCTGACCTTGAGGATAGCAGTCCAACTGTTAACACATGTCAAATCCAAGGCTCCATAATAAACACATGGCATCTGTCAGACTGAAATTTATGTATATATTTTGAAATAAAGAAGTATACTTCCCTCAATAGTAAGTGCACTTTGAATCCCAATAGAGATCAACATTTTAAGGTAGCATTATTTGTAGTTCCTAATGCAGTGAGATCAACGGTTCTGAACCTGTGGGTACAGACCGCTTTGGGGGTCGAACGGCCGTTTCACAGGGGTCACCTGATTCATAACAGTGGCAAAATTATTGTTATGAAGTAGCAACAAAAATAATTTTATTGTTGGAGGGTCACAACATGAGGAACTACATTAAAGGGGCACGGCATTAGGAAGGCTGAAAATCACTGAGTTAGACATTGGCCTATACAAGTATACAGTCTTTCTAGCTATGTCCCCTGAACTTCTTCCAAATCATTTACGTGGGTTTGTCTCCTGCCAATGCGAACGAGGCAAAGGAGCCTTGGTGGCAAAGTGGTGACTGTCGGGCTGCCAACTGCAAGGTCAGCAGGTGGAAACCACCAATTTCTCCTCGAAAGCAGGATGGGGCTTCCTTCTACCATGAGTGACATGGCTTTCTACTCCGCTACAGAGTTACAATCTTGGAAACTCACAGGGGCTATTCCACCCTGTCCTATAGGCTCGCTAAGAGTCAGTGTTAACTTGATGGCAGTGAGTTTGTTTTTTTTTTGCTTCAAGAGAATTGGGCAGTTTACCCAACAATATATTGGTACCTTTGTACCTTGTGGTTATGTAAATAAACTGTCTGAAACCAAACCTGAGAATTAGTCACATTGGAAATCATGTTAGGAGTAATTGAGTCCTTTCAGAGACAGAAACTGGGATCTCACTACCATCAAAAAAGAAGAGGCAGAAGTAGAGGCCTTTGGATCCTAGATTCTTGCACTAAAACTTTTCAATCCAGAAGATAGGGAGCTGTGACACAAGAGAGGAAGTGATGGGGAGAAGCAGCAACAGAGACATGGTGGCAGCAGAACCAAGAGACTGAGACAGACCAGTAGGATTCCCAGGCCACAGAACAAGAGACCTGAGTGCCTTTGGGCAGGAGGCTAGGAGGTGAACTGGGGGTACATCTGAGTACTTATCTGGGTCACTAGATTTGCCAACCCACATAGAGATGAGTGTGTTTGGTGGCTAAGGTGCAGAGAGAGCATTTATCCGTAGAACTAAAAGACCTTTGTAACATGCCCATTCAGGACAGAAGCCAGGGGGGTTGCAGGGCCTGACCTCACCTGCAGGGTGGCTGTCAAGATGCTGTCCCAAAGAACTGTACCTTGAGTCACTGATGATCCTAAATTGTGCTTTAGGGTAGAAAAGTAATCCCACTGTCAAATATAATTTAAGGAGAACATTTATTAAACTTTAAGAGACAACAAAAGATACACACACATACATCATATGGATAAGGGAAGCCATTAGTAGTTCAAATGCACAGTCGAGACCCTGGAATAAGCAGGGCACAGAACAAAAGGCCATGTCACAGACCATGATTGGTGACAGATCAATACATCACAGCTACAGGTGGGACTGTAGCAGCAGGAATGGGACCATAATTGGGACATGCACATTTTGGATAGAAGGACTTACACGAATCGTCCAGGCCCTTCAAACTGAGGCAATCAAGGCCAGATTCATGACAACAGCCCCTGTGCTGCCTTCAGTAAGGTGAGCTCCATCAAGGACACATCTAGGCAGGCCCTTGGAGGGGGCTGGCTGGAGAGGAGTGCAGGCAATCTATTTTCTAAGGCATTCTCCACAAGGGGAAGATGATCTACATTCTTGGTTAATGATTAGAAAGAATTCAAGGAGGCTTAATCAAAGTGGGGATGCAGCAAATGGACAGAGTTGTCACTGTCATCCGCAACGAAAACCTTAAACACAATTCAGTGCCAGCGAGTGGATTCTGGTTACAGCGACCCTTTAAAAGGAGGTGGAATGGCCCCTTGTGGATTTCTGAGACTGTAACTCTTTACAATATTGGAAACTCTGCCTTTCTCCCCAGGGTGACTTGTAATTCTGAACCGCTAACCTTCGAGTTAGCAGTCCAAACTGTAACCATTGTGGCACCAGCCTTTTTCAAATTGGAATGCTCATAATTTAAGTTCTAATTATAAATGGTTATGTAACCAGTGAATTCTATCATTCATGGAGATGCGCAAGTTGCTCGCACCCTGACCATTGGGGCAGCTTGGGTCCTTGTACACTGGTGCTTTCCTGGGTTCAGACTCCAGGAAGCCCAGATCCATCCTCCTTCTCCTCTAGTTCCTCTGCCCAGCGCTGCCCCCAGGAACCCCAGGGATGCTCACCCTGCTTGGTGTCAGGTGAATGAATTTGATTCACAACCCAGTTAGAAGTTGACATCCTTCCTTGTCATGCTTCAAAGTGCAAGACAGTAGTAACAGATTTCTAACTCCATTTCTCTGTGGCAAATCTTTGATCTGAAAAAGAAGAGGAGGCAATGGTGTAAAAGGCATATCAGGCCTGTACTTCTTGCGCTAAATAGTGACCACCCCCACCACCTAGGATCAAAATCATGCTCCAAGCTGAGGGTGTTTGCATTAAACAAAAGACCACTCTACCTTTAGAAAGCAATTTTACTAATTTCTCAAATATCATTATCAAGTTTGGATTCACATCCTATATATACAATATTTATTTTTAGAATAAAGTGGAAGTATTTAAGGCCTAAAGATTCTAAAGCTCCATTGAAGGTAAATATCTTCCTTTCACCAGCAATTTAACTGAAGAAAGGAATATTTTAGGAAGAATGTTCTTTACCAGCCCATACTGTACCTCAGACTGTAACCCTTGACATACTGGCTAAAGCGATCAAGCTGAATCATGCTCATACATGCCACTCCATCCCAGGCTGAGCTTGTCATCAAGTATAACCTGCCCCAATCCCCTTGCATCCTGGGTATTCTTTACAATATCTATTCTGTGTGAAGAAATGGCTAAGGTTGGGTAGCCCATTTATACACAATAGTGTGGTAAGTAGAGAAAGTTTTTGTACAGGCGGACAACAAGAGACAGAGGGACACCAATAGGACATCCTAGAGGTGCCTTGGCCAACACAGAGATATCCTAAACAAGAAAACCTGACAGGGGAATGCTTATTTGCTACTCTCTTTAAGTTCTTGGGTTTACGCATGTCCAATTTTAAAGCCTTTGGGAAAGCCTGCAGCCTACAGTCAAGGAATGGCAAGGGGTAGGTAAAGGGCAGAAGCTTAAAAGTACAGAGGGATCCAGAAAAGAGATGACTTATCAACAATTTTGTCAGCTTGGCCTAGATTCTGGATTCTGAACTTTCTAGGTAATGCTGACTGAAGGCAAACAACACACACTGTAGGAATGGGCTTATTGGCTTGGGTTCAAGGATGTCCCATCCATAGTCTCAGGTGTGAGTGACTACTTGTCTGTCAAGAGTAGTCATTAAAACATTTCACTCTACACTGAAGGGTCAGCTAACAAGACCAGAGGATCCAGCCAGAGCAAGTGATCTATGAGAGTTGAGTGGGTTTCAGAATGCTCAAAAGGTCTATAATCAAATGAATCAAAATTAAATTCCATGAGAAACTTCAAGGCTAAGTATAAGGCAGATAAAAGTTTAAGATTCTGGCAGCTAGATACCAGAGTATTCACACAATATGAATAAACACTTTATGTGTTTTGTCTAAGTTCACATTATTGGGTGAAACATAACAATGATTGTGAGAGTATACTTACTAACATTTTCTATGAGACCAGTAGTAACCTGTTAACAAGGTCAGATGATACTTTAAGAAAACCGTAGATCAATATTGATAATGGATCTACATGAAAAAGTTCTTGAAAATATTGGGAATTTAGTCAGAAAACACATGAACATAATTATATACAATGATTAATTGGAATCTATCCTACAGTTGATTTGATATAAGAAAATAAGTACTGTAATATACCAATTAATGTAAAAAATGAATAAATAATCTAAATAGACACATAAAACATACTAAGCCAAGCCAAAGGCTTTTAATGCTAAGAAAATAAACCTCTACAAATCTAATATAAAACAGATATAGCTCAATATGTTAACATACTAATATACATTCCTAAAAAGAAACAGTCAAAATGTCATACTTGAAAAAAACATCACTCTACGTCAGAAAATGGACAAACATGTATGTCCACTGTTACCAGTGATATTAAAAATTTACTGTATGTTCTAACTAGAGCAATCAGGTTAACATTTTTTTTAAGGAAGAGGCTTCCAAAAAGAAATAAAAATTCCTCTAAACATAATTTAATTATCATATCCATAAAATATTCACGATATGGCATAAATCGCTAATAAATATTAAAACGTAGTAGACTACATTTCAACACGCTGAAATAACTCTTGGTACTTATTCACTATTAATTGCTAATCAGGAGGGGAAGGGGAAAGTGGGGGGAGAAATAGGGAACCTATCACAATGATCTATCTATAACCCCCTCCCAGGGGAATGGACAACAGAAAAGTGGGTGAAGGAAGACCTTGGTCAGTGTAAGACATGAAAAAATAGTAATTCATAAATTATCAAGGGTTCATGAGGGAGGGAATAAAAATGAGAAGCTGATACGAAGGGCTCAAGTAGGAAGAAATGTTTTGAGACCGATGATGCCAACAAATGTACAAATGTGCTTGACACAATGGATGGATGTGTGTGTTGTGATGAGTTGTACAAGCCCCCAATAAATGATTCAAGAAACGAGGAAAAAGAAAATACAGCATGACAAAAATTATAGCATTTATCCTACAGAAAAGTAAAAAATTATTCAGATTAGAACCTTGAAATGGGGAATTTGTTTCCACCCATTCTGTGGTGAAAGTCATGGATTTAGAGTCCTGTAGTTTTCTGTAGTGTTGAAGGTCCTTATATACTGATGAATTAAAACAAGGAATTTCTGGACACATATAATATTAGAGTGATTATATAGTTTCATATATAGACATACATATATGTATATGATATACAGACATATATATATTAAGCTTGAGAGCAGAAAGGATTGATGTTCACCCAAAAACTGAAGTTTGGGGACTTGAACACACTGAGCCATGGATGCTTCAGCTAGCATTGGACCCATGAGCTTCAGTTGGACTGGGCTGTTATATTCTCCTGATAATAAGCTCTTTCTTATGCATGTGTAAGTGTCTATAGTTTTATTTTTCTAGACAACCCAGCCTAAGGCAGGTTCCCATCACATTAGTGTCATATGAGGGCAAAAAAGGTGTATCTGACATGCTGCTCTTGGAGAAAGGCACAGCACAAGGAGTGTGAAAAGATAATCACCAATTCCATGACACCAAGCCAATCCTATGTTCCTCTAAGTCTGTGGATTTTAGGTGGGTGAAAATCTATTTATAAGAAAAGTACTGAGGGGCCACCCCTAATCCTAACTACAAGGTCAGCTACCCCTCCCTGCATAAGAATTTACTTCAAAGGACAACAATGAGGCTACAGATCAGGGAGAGGGACATGACTGATCAGAGCATGTGGGAGAAAATGAAGAGGGAGGAAGAGAGAGTGAAACACATCCTGGCCAACCAAGCGTTAAGGACAATATCCCCACTCAGAGCAGCCAATGCAAAGAGAGGACCTATGGCTGGCCCCACTATGAGATATGACATCCCTCACTTACCCATAGTCCTACAGCAGACAACACTGGAGACACTGTGTGAGAATTGCATCCAATCTGACCCCACCACACCAAGGCAAAACACTAAGGGCGTGCAACAGAACAAGGGGAGCAGAGTGAGGAAGTCCCAAGGGAGTACCAAAAACAGACTTTTGGGCCAGGGTGTGGCAGCCCATCAGACTACACAGGAAAACACTCCTAAAGGTCAATAAACAGACCTTGAACTTTTTACAGGCTTTTCTTTTTTTGTTTTCTTTTGTTGCTTTGTTTTGCTTTTTGTGTGTGCCTGTGCATATTATCTCTGCAGGTCTATCTAGATAAGATAGGCTGGATAAATGATGCTGAGAAGAAAACAATGGGACCCATGGTTGGAGGGGGAGGGGGATGGGGAAAAAGGTGGGGTGAAGGAAGTGGTGTTATCAGTGGGTGTTAACCAACCAAGGGACAAGGGAACAATAAGTGATCCAAAATTATGGGAAACATTTCTCCCAAGTCATCTCCACAAATATATGTAAGACTTAGGATACTGCTATCATTTAATGGTAAATGATTGTCAAGTTACCTCCCTGAAGGCAATCAGTTGCCAGACTACTGTCTGGTCCCACCACAAATAGGGCCCACTCCCTGCTGTTAAGGACAATGGGCTACTTCTCCCTAAAGGCTTCAGTTTGGTCTCTGCAGGGTGGGTTTATACCCTACTGATAATGGTTTCTATAGTGAGCCAGAGAACAGGTCAAATCTGCTCAGTAACAGCCAAAGTTAGGTCACTCTTATACATTTCGGGTCTGCCCATCTTGTCAAATGTATATCCTTATTCCCTCCTCTTCCAATAGCATTTGAACCCCGAGATCACCCCCCTGCCATTACTGCATTACCCATAGCACAACCCTTTCCTGTGATGTATGTCTTCACCTATAATTAGGGGGCTTGCCCATCCCCAGAGAATATAAAAAACTTGGTTAGCAATAAATCTCTCTCTCTGCATGCGGACCACCAAGTGAGGCTGAGATAAGCATGCTACCATGAAATGCGTCTGACTCTATTATTTCAATCTCTCTTCTTTCTCTCATGCTATGACTTTACTATACTCTTTACTTATCAATACTGTAAATTGCTCCTACCGGATCCGTGTTGATGTGTTAGGGGCTGGCCTTTCCTCTGACACAAAATCAGTGGCAAGGAGGGTGTAGATGCCTGGTAGGGATTGATGAAGGGCAATGTAACTGAGAGGAATTACTGAAACCCAAATGAAGACTGAGCATGATAGTGGGACAAGAGGAAAGTGAAAGGAAATAGAGGAAGGAGCTAGGAGGCAAATGACATTTATAGAGATCTAAATACAGGCATGCACATATGCAAATATATTTACATGTGATGATGGGGAAATAGATCTATGTGCATATATGTATAGGTTTAGTATTAAGGTAAGCAGATGGACATTGGGTCTCCACTCAAGTGCTTCCTGAATGCAAGAACACTTTGTTCTATTAAACTCTCATTCCATGATGCTCACCTTCCCAACCCGATCACTGAAAACAAATGGGTGCATAAGCAAATTGGGTGAAGAAAGCTGATTGTGCCCAGCTACCAAAAGATATAGCATCTGAGGTCTTAAAGGCTTGAAGGTAAACAAGCAGACATCTAGCTGAGAAGCAACAAAGCCCACATGGAAGAAGCACAGCAACCTGTGTGATCACCAGGTGTCTAAGGGATCAGGTATCAGACATCAAAGAACAAAAATCCTATTATTGTGAATGAAAGGGAGTGCAGATTGGGGACCCAAAGCCCATCTGTAAGAATCTGGACATCCCTTTACAGAAGGGTGACAAGGAGAAGACGAGTCAGTCAGGGTACAGTGTAGCAAGAATGAAAAATATAACTTTCTTCTAGCTCCTAAATGCTGCCCCCAGCCACTATCATGATTCCAATTCTACCTTACAAATTCAGCTAGACCAGAGGATGGACACTGGTACAGATAGGAACTGGAAACAAGGAATCTAGGACAGAAGGTCCCTTCAGGACCAGTGGTGAGAATGGTGATACCAGGAGGGTGGAGGGAAGGTGGTACAGAAAGGGGGAACCGATGACAAGGATCTACATATAACCTCCTCCCTGGGGGGACGGACAACATTAAAATGGGTGAAGGGAGACGTCGGACAGTTGTAAGATATGACAAAATAATAATAATTTATAAATTATCAAGGGTTCATGAGGGAGGAGGAGCAGGGAGGGAGGGAAAAAATGAGGCACTGATACCAAGGGCTCAAGTAGCAAGCAAATGTTTTGCGAATGATGAGGCAACATATGTACAAATGTGTTTGACACACAATGGATGTATGGATGGATTGTGGTAAGATTTATTCAAGCCCCCAATAAAATGATTCTAAATAAATAATGAAAGTCATCACATTAACCTTGTAAAATACACAGAGTTCTTACAAGGCACAATGAACACATACTCTCTCTGCACCAAAGGTCAACACTCGCATTATTACGCATAAGGAAACTTAGCAGACTCATAGTCACACTTGACATAAGAAGTTATTATAACGCTAAGCTTTAGATTCATGGGGGAAATTCCTACACTTGTTTATATAACAAAGTATTCCCATTACTCAGGCCACATACTGCAGTAGCATCAATGAGTATCACACACACACACACACACACACACACAATTTTCTTTTCTAATGAAAATATTCATACCTACTGAGATCAGGTTTCTAAAAGTTTCCATCCCCACATGTCTCTATAGTTTCCTCTAAGAAAGGTCCAGCAATGCCCATTCTTCCTAAGAGAAATCCACGGCCACCTCTTCAACAGCTACAGTGTCCTAAAATATCCCATATACTCGGGTTCAGCAAGGTGCCATGCATTCCACTATGTGAAAGGATGAAGATGACAGTCCTGGGAAATAGAGACTTCATTTCACATGGATTAGACACAGGGGTCTTGTTCTACTAAAGATTTCCAACAGGGTTTAAATAACCCACTAGATCAGCGGTTCGCAACCTGTGGGTTGCATGCAACCCCTTTGGGGGTCGAAGGACCCTTTCACAGGGGTTGCCTGATTCACAACAGTATCAAAATTACAGTAATGAAAATAATTTTAGGGTTGGGGGTGACCGCACATGAGGAACTGCATTAGAGGGCCGCAGCATTAGGAAGGTTGAGAACCGCTGCACTAGACACATTTCCTCACTAATTACATGCTGTCCCAACGACTGCATGCTTCTAGCATAATGAATTTATTTCTGTACAGTTTGTCTGTGACCAACTGCAACCTTATTCCTATCTATCTCTGTTTCAGAATAGAGAACAGTCAGAACACACAAATCAGATAAATGACCAAAATAAAAAGCCTCAATTCCACATCATATCCTCTCTTCCATTGGAGGGAGGAGACAAATTCACCTCCTTGCACAGGACCAACCAGAATATTTATCAGAACATGAAGCACATGGTAAAAGCAAGATAACAACTAGGAAACACTGCAGAATTTGTACTTCTCCCTGTAGTCCCTCCTTAGCTATTGGAGAGCTACTGATATGAACTAACAAAGTAGCATGCCAAAGCCCCGGATCCATGGTAGCCTCTTGGAGAATTCTACGTTATCAAGAGCTGATGCGTTACCTGCTGACAGACATAATTATTTCAGGAATTATGAAATTTCCTGTAGTGTGTCTATGTTATTCAACTACTTTCCAGTCACTCTACTGTTGTACTCTATTGAACAGGGAAACAGAGCAAAAAAAAAAGGGGGAAACTGGCCAGAGTGAAAGTTAACAATAAAATATAGATATCACCTGTAAACTGGAAACACAGGGCGGATGATCCATTCAGGATCAGTGGTGAGAGTGGAGATACCCGGAGGGTGGAGGGAGGGTGGGGTGGAAATGGGAAACCGTTAACAAGGATCTACATGTGACCTCCTCACTGGGGAAAGGACAACAGAAAAGGGGGTGAAGGGAGATACTGGGCAGTGTAAGATGCCAGGGGCTTAAGTGGACAGCAAATGTTTTGAGATTGATGAGGGCAATGAATGTACAATGTGCTTTACACAATTGTTGTATGTATGGATTGTGATAAGAGTTCTATGAGCCCCTAATATAAAGATTTTTTTTAAAAAAGTATCTGAACAAAAAGAATATAGGTATCCTCCAAATTTTCCCACTCTGAGACACAAAGCTACTGTCATGTAATTATTATGGACTGCTCCCCTCAAAAAACACTGGACACGCACATAAATATACAACAAGCTCATAGGATATACTGACAAAAAAGCACAATCGATGAAATATCATAATAGCATGTCCTTTTTGCTGATTGGGAAAATGTAGTTAGATTCCAATTTTCATATAAGTAGACTGAACTTCAATGCATTTGACTGGTAAACTGTGTTAGGATCCTAGTACTCACACACCAGGCTTTGAGATGTTTTCACATTTTAGATTTTTTAAAGATTTTTTCACATTTGCAGATCATGGAAGGCAGACTAGCTGAACATGATGACCACTGGCATTCTCGCAGCTGTGGGACTGGCCTCTATGACTTGTCAGACTTTTGTTCCCACATTTTTTATGGATAGACCAGTCCCTGGAGAAGGCCATCATGCTTGGTAAGGGAGAGAGAGGCAAAGAAGAGAAAGGACTTCAACAAAATGGATCGACACAGGGGCTGTCACAATGGGCTCAAACGTGGGAACATTTGTGATGATGCAGGACAGAACAGTGTTTCATGCTGTTAAATAGAGGGTTTAGGGGTTGGAATGGACACGATGCCACCTAAAAACATAGAAAAGGTTTCACTTTCATGCTAAAATTTCACTGCGTCGCCAACTAGCTATAATATAAAGTCACATGACCTGCCCCAGTCACCCTACAATTCTGCAACAACAGTGTAACCTAATGTCGATCCAATAAGCCTTTCAAAATCTCATCCACAGCAGTGCATCAGGTGCCATGTTTTAAAGCCTTCCCATTCTTTTATGAAGAACCAAACCAAATGTAGTGCTGTCAAGTACATTTTAACTCATTTTGACCATTTAACAGGGAGTGAAACTGCTCGTTAGTGTTTCCCAGTCTGTACGTCATGCAGCCTCATTGTCTTATCTTGATGCGCCCTGTATGCTGGAGCCGCAGAGGGTATGGCCTTCAACCAATCAATTCAACCAATGAACCACTAGAGTCTCTTCCACACAACATGTTCATGATAAAACACTGCATTTATTCCGCAACCACAATTTTGAAGCAATTTCCCCCAAAATATGGCCACATTGGCTCATTTAGTCTCTTGTCTCTTTTAAGTAGATGTTGCTTCCAATGGGATATAGCTGAAGAACGTCACGAACCATCAAGTACATGTTCAGTACTGCTCAAATGGTAAGTTGTTGAATCGAGTCAGCATACAGGCTCCCATGTCTACCTACCACTAAGTGCCTGGCAACTACATTTCTGTTCATACACCGACAGTTTGTCATTCCGTCAGTCATCGGTTACAGAGATGATCTAGAGATCTGTGTAGTACGATGAGGAGATGAAGAAAACTTCGTATTCAGTTCAGATAACTGGAACTCATTTTCCTGTAAAAGCCAGGAGCCTCAGACAATACTGCTTACCTCAGGCCCATATAACTGGCTCTTGCATTTATTCAACTGATTGAAGAAATGTAACACCCAGGCAGAGCAGGCACAGCATTGAGCAAATCAAAGCAAAACATGACCAATCTGTTCTGAGAGGGCATGCCATTCTAAAACCAATTGAGTTCTACCCTGGACACATGAGGTGGCTATGAATTGAAAATGAATCCACAACAACTAACCAAAACAAAAGCACAAGGTTACATGGTCATAACTTGTATGAGAAAAGCAACAAAGGTGGAGCCTAAGCAGTAACACATGCATATTTACATTTCATGAACTAGCACAGGGAGAAATAAAATGATCACTTTAGGAAACTAGCCAGTGAACCTTGGCATGATAAGGAAATTCTAACAATGCAGGGGGGTTCTGTGATGAGTTTGCAAATACTGTTTGATTTCCTTTCTCAAACGTACAAGCAAAGCAGTCAAAGAGCACCCAGGTCTTCATGGCCTGGGGAGGGAAGCTCCAAGGTCACCCACCAAATGAAAAGCACATTAGCAATAAGTATTCATGGAAATCCCACACTGGAAAAATAAATGGAGCATGAAGAAGCACTAGCAAGAAAGTAAAACAAAAGAGGAGATAGTTACAAGAAATGCAAATGAGGACTTTCAGGTTCATGACCAAATTGTGATGAGCCCAAAGTCACCATTTCCGTCTCAGAGAAAAATGCTGACCATGTTGAACTCAGAGTACGGAGGTCACAGGGCATGTTTTCTGTTGTTTTGTTTTTCTGTTGTACATTAAAAATAAAAATCACTGTCATTGAGTCAATTTGGACTCAAAATATTCCCATAGGGCAGTGTACAACAGGCCCGGTGCGTTTCTGAAACTGCGAGTCTTTAAGGGAGTAGAAAGTCTCATCTTTCTACTGTGGACCAGTTACAGTTTTGAATGGCTGAACATGTGGGTACCAACCCAACACATAGCACACTACACCACCATGGGTGCACAAGTTGAAAACAGAGGGGGGTTGAACATAGGCACTCTCTCAGCTGATTTCCATTCTGAAATCATTCTGCATACCTGCCTATCGGGCCCTTTTGTTTAGTGGTGGTTTTCGTTATCTGCCCTCAGTAGTCTAATTAATTGAATTCATTGAAAACAGTGATTTGAAGGATGTGATGGGAATTAACTAATGGATAGCCCAAAATAGTTTCTTTCTAGAGGAGAAAATACCAGACCACAGGCTATCAGGAAGGAATGTACTTGTTATGTTTTAAGGATAGTCAAACCCCAGGCTGACCTAATAAATTTAAATAAGGATAAAGGACGCCAGAAAGGTGTGTCATTGAGACTTCAATGAATAAAAAAAGACTGAAATAAATAAAAAAGTAGCATGTTCCAAAAAAATCATACCATTATGTGCTCATCTTCCCAATACGATCACTGAAGACAAATCGATACATCATTAAAAGTGATGAAGAAAGTTAATGGTGCCCAGCTATCAAAAGACACAGCATATGGAGTCTTAAAGGCTTGAAGGTAAACAAGTGGCCATCTAGCTCAGAAGCAACAAAGCCCCAAATTTGGAAGAAGCATACCAACCTGCGTAATCACGAGCTGTAGAAGGGATTAGCAATCAGGCATCATCGGAACAAAAAAATAAAATCATTGTGAATGAGGGTGAATGCAGATTGGGAACCAAGACCCATCTGTAGGGAACTGGACATCCCCGTACAGAAGAATTTCAGGGAGATGAGTCAGTCACAGTGCAGTGTAGTAACGATGAGACATACAACTTACCTCTAGTTCCTAAATGCTTCCTCTCCCCACCCCCACTATCATGATCCCAATTCTACTTTACAAATCTGGCTAGACCTGAGGATGTACACAGGTACAGATAGGAACCAGAAACACAGGGAATCCAGGACAGATGATGCCCTCAGGACCAGTGCTGAGAGTGGCAATACTGGGAGGGTAGAGGGAGGGTGGGGCGGAAAGAAGGAACCAATTACATATATATTTATATCTAACCTTCTCCCTGGGGGATGCACAACAGAAAAGTGGGTGAAGGGAGACCTCGGACCAATGGATGTATGTATGGATTGTGATGAGTTGTATGAGCCCACAATAAATGATTTTTTTAAAATAGCATATTCCACAACAAGTTTTCTTCACAATTAGATCAGTTCCCAAAACTGTCACCAAAAAATTTTTTTTTCACACTTCACAACAGTCCACCAAAGGTGAATCTAATTGCATTTAGCCTCAAATAGCTAATAAGTGGTCAAGAACAAATCCTGGCGTTGTCCACACATAACTCCCTCCAACCACATCTGGCCAACTCACAGCAGAGCTATCAGACAGTGTAGAACTCCCTATCGGACACCCACACCTGCACATCTTTACTGCAGCAGGCCGACTCAACTTCTCCTGCATATTTTGGGTGAGTTTGCACAGCTGCCCTTGCAGTCCACAGCCCAATCTTTAACCCACTGGGACAAAAAAGTTCCCTTGTTCATATATCCCACATACAATAAAGTATCATTACAGGAACACATAAAAGACCAACAGAAAAAGAAAAACAGCCCCAGAAAAGGCCCACCAATCTGTAAGGGACGTTAATTCCTGACACAACACAGGGCTCTGACAGCAAGCACTCACACTTCAAGATGTAGGTCCTTAAAGGAGGTCCCTGAGTAGTGGGAACAACTGAGTGCTCAGCTACCAAATAAAATATTAGAGAATGAAGGCAACCTTAGAAGAAATCGACCAACTTCTGAAGTTAGCCAACAAAAATCTTACAGAGTATAGTTTTACTCTGAAACCACATACAGTCACCATATGAAATCCAATGGTAGGCAAGTGGTATTTATCAAGTATTATCTAATTGAGATACAAGGAGCTCATTGGTAGCCAATCCTTTATGCCATGAATGCACAAGGGCCTTTCAAAAAGGTCAAGGAAAAATGGAATAAAAATGGACTTTATCAATGAACCTTTTGAAGCCAATGCATATCTGTTCCTAATAGATTATGCTACACAGTACAGGATTATGCTAAATAGAATAATGTAATACACTTTTAATTCCTCAAATATTGTACATCTTAAAAATCTTTAGGATCCCTGTTCATCTTCCATGAAAACTCAGGAAGAATATTAAGCTATTTACATATACCATCTCTCTTGAAGATCTATTAAAGTTGATATTAATTTTATTATCTAGCTATGGTAAAAAGATCAGTTAGGATACATATATCTGTACAATTCACATAAAAACTTCATAGCTGAAAATTAACAGAATGACTTTATTTTTCTGGATCCTGCAAATTTTACAAATTCAACTGTGTGGTTTCTCATGTTATAGTTAGAAATTCAACCTCATTTTATAGTTTACAATTGTTTGAGTTTTCCTTCTCTAAAAGATTTCCAACTTATATAGGTTCTGGCTTTTCTAAGTGTGTGTATTTGCACATGTGTCCCTTGCTTAGTTTTTCGTGTCCCTGAGCATTACAGATGTTTAACATGGATAGGTGTTCATGGAGAGATTGGGAGTTTGTGTCTACTCAGGGTCTCCAGGGAAGAAAGCCTGGGTGATGCACTTTGAGAAACCAGTCACACAAACCCCTCTGCAACATCCCTGCACTGTGACTCACATGGAGTCTGCAGGAGCTGGTGTGGGTTTCAGGGCATCTGCTTGATTTGGTTGATTTCTAGGGGGGAAAATGAATGCTGGCTTCATTTGCTACCCTCAAAGCTGGCAGTTCAACCACACCAGCACATCTGCAAGAGGAAAATGAGGCTGGTTGCTTCTGTACAGATTTTGATCTCGCACACCTACAAAGGAACACTATGAGTGAGAATTGACTTTGGGGCAGTGAGTTTATTTTGGCGGTTTAGGGACAATGAAAGTTTCTAGGTGGCACAAATAGCTTGCACTAGACTGTTCCACTGAGGTTTGATGGGGTAAACAGCCCGCATTACTGTGGAAGCACAAGAGATCTGCTTCCACAAATATGATGCTCCAGAAACACTATGGAACTCACATGACATAGCCACGAGATGGAATTAACTTCATGGCACCTAACCAAAGGGGAAATTGAACATGATGATCGCATATTCATGTCTATGTATGCACATGGATAGTGTGTTGGAAATAAGACTAAATCAGAATAACAAACATAATTCCCATTAAGAATCGCCATGTCTATAATGAAAAACATGTCAGCGTGGCCCATCTAAATTTGTCTGTGAAGAAGCCCTCTTGCTCCAGTGGTTAGAGGACTGGCAGCTCCATGAAATGAAAGCAGTTGTGTTCCATGAGGTGGCCATTTGTAACACATGGCTTACAGCCTAAAAACCCTAAGGAGGAGTGTAAGGTGCTATGGCATCACTCACAAAACCCACTGTAGCGCAGTGGACAAAACAAGCCTCTTATCAAGAACACGTGGATAAAAGACTAGAACATTCAAGCACTACCATGCAGTGGGGCACAGAGAAAACAGTAGCTTAGCTTAAATAAGATCCTATCTTACTTTATATGAGTTATATGTATATTTGGATGTTGCCTTTTATTAGAAATGATTATGACACAATTTTTAAAATGAGCTGCTATTAATAGGGCACAGTTCTTGCACAGTAAATTCAAAGAAAATGAAAAAAAACAGTTAACATATGAAAAAAATCCAACAGGATAAAAATCATTTACATACTTAGAATTTGGTCCCAAGAAACTGTTCTATGGAGGTCTGAGGATTAATCAGGGCCACTCCGAAAAGGATCGAATGAAAAGCTTTACTGGAGCTGGCCGCACTCCAAAAACACTCTCCAAAGCCCTCTGTGACACTGTGCCCTGTAACAATAACAGGCAGGCCACCCCCACCTGGTCAAGAATGGGTGCCATGTAACACTAACAGGCAGGTCCAGTCCCCCCCCCACCCACCCCCTGTCCGTCCCCACGTCAGAAATGGAAAATCTTTGAATTGCAGCCTGCCCAGGATGTTTACGCTCCAAGAAGCAGCCTAGCCTACCTACAGTATAGTTTGGCAGACCACTGGGGACAAACTGACCTTAAATGTAAAACTTACTTTGTTAGACTTAAAAACTGTTTTGTTTCACTTTTCTGAGAATGCTTTGCCAGTTTCACACAAGAACTGGCCTTCCCCCTCCCCTTGCTTGGCAAGACGCCCCACAAGGAAGTATAATAACTTCCCTTTGAAGCTGTTCGGGGCACTAGCCTTACAGTCTGAGCCTGTGTCAGTTGCTGGTGAGAGCCCAGATTCGAATTTGTCTGAATAAAGCTTTACTGTTTCCATCTGTTTCAGTGAGTGGTCTGGGCGAGGGTCTCGCTAGCTAACACCCTCTGCCTGAGGGCCATGTTACCTACAACTTTGCTTCCTGGTCAGAAGTCGTTCAATGAGGTTTACTCTACGTGGGACTGCAATTCCAGTGAGGACTCAGTCTGTGAGGGCTTCTGGGGCCATTAGTGCTACGGTACCCTTATTCAAAGAAAGGTGCTGAGAAGTTAAGCTCTAACACAGACCTCGGTCAGCAGTGGAGCAGCCTGATGACTGCAAGGCTGGCCTCTCCTTTCGGTAAAGGCCATTCCGGGGTCCCCTGCTCTCGTGCCTGAGACCTGACTTGGAGGGAACAGGCCCAGGCAAGAACCCGCCCCAATCGCGCCTTTCTGGAGCCAGGGGTGAGGGTGCAGGAGGAGCTCTGAGCAAGAAAAGCGGCCAGCGGTCTCCAGACCCAAGTGAGGCCTGCACCCAATTCAGAAAGGGTTTCACCGGAAATGTCCCAGGGGGTCGCGGAGACCTAAAACACTGACCAACAGAGTGCGGGAAGTGTAAAGTTCGCGGGAAGCCGGACACAGCTGGGGACGCCAGGCCTGCGGGGATTCCGCGCCCGGGATCCGCACAGAAACTCAGAAACTCACCCACCTGTAGAAACTCCTGGGGCGCTCACTGGGCTCCTTCTCAGGCAGAGGAAGTGGGGTCAGCAGGAAATTGCATCACCTGGGGAGGGGGTGGGGTGGTGTCTGTGGGAAGGGGCGCGGCCTGGAGATAATGAGGGCGACCTGGAGGTGAGGCTCAGGGCCTGGAGTGGCAATGGATTCATTCTCAGTGGTTTCCACTTAGTCTGGAAACCCTGCTGAAACGTATTCTCTTTGGGTGACCCTGCTTGCATTTGGAGCACGTTTGCGTGTGTTTTGTGAGTTTGAGCAGGGCTTTGTAGACTGTTGTCGGACATAAGGGCTAATGGTCTGACTTGTGGGATTCGACTGACCTAAGTTGGGTTGCTTTCTTAATGTACACTCAGCTCTTATATAAAACTCTCTCTTATATACATATGAGTTTATGAGGATTTGTTTCTCTAGTCTACCCAGACTAACACAGTGCTCTCCTGTCAGGTCTGAATCACTGACCTTATGCTCACAGATTGACACACTGCCAAGCCCTGCATCATCCCGAACATTGTGGCTCAGTCTGAGCCTATTGTTGTAGCCAATGTGTCCATTCATCTTCTTGGGGGTTTTCCTCTTTGAGTTGCTGTACAGCTTTTCCTCCATGTTGTCCTTTTCCATGGACTTTCTCTCTCAAGAGCATGTCCAAGGTACATAAGACAAAGTCTTGCCATCCTTGAACCCAAAGGGAATCTGGCTGTACGTTTTCAAGATCGGTTTGTTCTTCTGGAAATCCATAGTACTAGCAGCACCCTTTACTAGTACCTTCATTCACCTGAGCATAACGAGCCCACTAAATTCAGTTTGAATCTCACATACTTTCAGCCTTGATGGCTTCTTTCTGACCCCTGACCTGCATTGTAAAGAAAGGTCATGTAAAGTTCTGAAGGGTGTTGGTGAGTCTCTTCTGGATGGAAGAGGAGAGACTTACTCATTTAGCACTTTCTCTGGAGCTTACGTATCCTGGATTGCCTTTGACAGATATCGGAGTAGTAGCTAACACTGCATGAATCACATCTGGAAAAGAGAGGGCTGTGATTCAATCCTGTGGGGTTTTAAAATTTCATTGTTGTCCCCATCCTAATCATGGTCCTTTGCTTCTTCCGGAAGTCAAACCTGAGGCCGTGTTTAGTTAACCTGCCACCAGCCATGATTTTGTGACCCCCCTCGCCCCTTCAACACCTTTTTATTTTTCTTGTGAAGAGAGCAAAAGAACTCTCTTCAAACAAGGAAAGGCTTTTACAAAAGATGCAGGCAAGATTTCAACTCTTTTTTAGTTGTATATGATTACTGTTTATTTTGAACTGAGTTTTTAAATCAACATAGCTCAGGAAACCTCCAGGCATCCTCCTTCCTTCCTCCCAGTTACTCTCACAACAGCAGTGAGGTAGAGCATTCATTCTCACCCCCAATATTTAAAAACAAAATAAATTAAAAAGGTTCAAAGTACTCAATCTTTTGTCTATTTGTGACAAAAGTAATAAAGATCAAATAATTGGAGTTTTCTTGGAAGTGTCAGGATCTTTTGGAATTTGAACTCTGAAAAAGTTCTTCACTGCAGTACTTTGTGGATCCTTACAATTATTATTGTCCATTCCAGGATTGCTTGGTTCCTGCAATAAACTGTTTGATTATTAACTCAAACTCCAGTTTGGTCTTTGGAAGGAGGAAGAGAAAAAGGAAATACTATGTACATTTCTTGAGAAATGATATTTGCCAATCACTGCCAAATTCCTTTAAAAAAAAGAAAGAACGAGAGGGAGAAAAGGAACAATAACAATGGACTTACCATCTCTGGGAAAAGTTATCTTTATGCCTTCAATAACTAAACTTTTGTGGCAAGATTCTATTTGTTGTAAATATAATAAATAGCTAGAGGGAATCTGACAACAGAGGAAGAACAACCATGAACATTGAACAATCTATTTGAGCCCATTCCCCAACCTGCTTAACTTTGTGTAAAAGTGCAGATCCCACAGTTTGTCGAGCTTCCCCTTGAATATGGGATGTTGTCACAGAATGTCGGAATACCTCATTTATTGCCTAGAATTATTCTGCATTTTCTTTCCTGAGACTCTGCCTCTGTTGAGTCCTTTCCTCAGAAAAATATCCCTTTACACCACATACGTATCAGTTTTCACTATCCCTGGCCAGGCTAGCATGTCCACCTTCAGGTCACAGATCACATGGAAGAGAAGAACTTTGTTCAAGGAACCAAAAGTCACCATAGATACGTCACCAGACCAAATAAGACAACATTTGGAACCAAGAACTACAAAGACCCTATCTTGTAAAGAATCATAACCCCACCCTAATTTGTATTCACTGACCATCCCTGTGAAATGTGTTAAACATTCATCATCCTATACATTGGCATGCTAATTTACTGGAATAGTTGCCTAAAACTGTGAACTTGGTCCACTGTCTTCTTCAGGAGCTTTCCTTGGGGAATCTTCCTGCTCAGTCCTTGCTCGCTCCAAGGAAAGCAGACCCCTGTCACTGTCATGCAGCTCCTGTCTTTGTTTCTCAGCAAGAATCATGTTGGTAACATGCCACACATTTCTCTTTTTTTGTAAATTGTTTTATCAGGGACTCCTACAACTCTTATCACAATCCATACATACATCAGTTGTGTAAAGTACATTTGTACAGTCATTGTCCTCATCATTCTCAAAACACTTGCTCTCCTCCTAAGCCCCTGGCATTCGCTCCTCATTTTTCCCTTCCCTCCCCAGCCCCCTTCTTCATGAACCCTTGATAATTCATAAATTATTATTTTGTCATATCTTTCCCTGTCCGACGTCTTCCTTCACCCACTTTTCTGTCGTCCATCCCCCAGGGAGGAGGTCACATGTAGATCCTTGTACTCGGCTCCTCCTTTCCTGCATGCTTTTCACACATTTCTTTTTCCTGAGTGCTTTTCAACATAAAATTATAATTTATCTTCTAGAGTCGCTATGAGTCAGAATCAGCTGTATGGCAGTGAACTTCACGTTGGTTTTTCCCAAAGAAGATGATGGGGTCATCCATTCGCTTTTCAGTGTCTGAGAAGGCTAGGAACATCTTTACTTTATTTCATAGGCTTCTAATATGCAAAGTACCTCATCCATTTCCAGGTGAAATTTCAAGCATAGTGAAAAATGTTACATCATGAGCAGAGTTCTGTAGGATCCACTGACCTTGTCCATAAGTCATGAATTTCCTGTGGAGAGTCTTCTGCCTAGTGGTTACTTCTCACAAGTCGTGTCAAGATTCCAAAAATAGGTTGACATAGGATTCCGTTACTTGTCATCAGTGATTATTTTCCCTGTTCCCAGTTTTCCAAGACTAGGACCCAGGAGTGATGAATCCCTCACAGATCCTCTCCCTAAGCTTCGCTGTGTCTGATGACTCCATGTTGCCAGAGCTGGAACTCCCAAAACCTGCAGAAGAGTTTGTAGTAGTCTGTGAACAATATATTCTAGTAGAAGAAACCCCGCCCATCGCTAAGGAACTGATGCTCAAGCTCCAGAATGCCCACCAAGCAGTTCTCGCTGCAGCTGAGCACAATGACCCCGAGGGCACAGCGGTCCATTACTGTGTGAGAGCAACAGTGAGAGGACTCAGTGCTCTTACAAACACAATGTCCCTGATATAATGACAGTGGTCTATAGGGATCACATGGTTTTAGAAAACACAGGGTCAAGTCTTCTGGAGCCAGAGCAATAGGGAGGCACAGGACCATCCTGTCAACCTCTAGGGTTTCCGTTCCCTCCAAAATATTTGCTCCATTAATGACATGTTCCTTAATATTCATAACAATACCCCAAAGATATTGCAATTTTCATTAATTTCTAAATTTTATTCATACACTAAATCACATGTGTGCAAGTATACCTTTTTATATATAAATGTTGTTTGCATCATTGATAGCTATGACATGTATTTAAGGATTTTATATCCTGGATTGGTGTATTGGTGCGATAGTTTATTGTGCCAGCCTGGCCGATAAACACAAGTAGGATTAACTGAAGGGCAGAGGGCTAAATGGCTCGGTGAGTCTCACCTTGCTTGTTCTGTTCCTCAGTTTAAAGGGGTACACTACATGTGGGATGCCTAGCCTGTGGACTGTGTCGCTGTAAGTTGAGGTCCCTTTAAGCCTACACGATTGGAATGCTCACCTCTGGAGCTGGGGACCGACAGTTGATGACAGTTGGGGACCTGCCTTGCTGTTGGCTGCCTGGAGATATATAGCCCAGCTCTCTCTACAGAAGGGGACTGGCAACTGGCGACTCTCAAGCGTTAAAGGACTGCTAGTGCCTCACTGCTTTATAATTTAACTGTTAATTCCTTATATTATCTATCTGTATATAATTTAACGGTTCATTTCTTCTATTATATATCTATCTTTATAAATATATTTATATATAATTACTAGCAATCTGGTTTGTCTCTCTAGAGAACCCTCTCCAACACAATGGGACTGAATGAAAATGAAAGCACCCAACTCGTAGAGACCCTATAGACCCTGTGGATTGCCAAGACAGTAAATATTCCCCCATCGATAGTTTTATTGGCATATATTCGCATATCATACAACTCACTAGTTCAATCACATCAAGAAGTGTTGTACAATCATAACCACATCAGTTTTAGACCATTTTCTTCAGTCTTGTACTAATTGTTATTAGTTACCCATGTCCCCCATCCTCCTTGCGATACCCCTAAGTAACTATTCATCTAGTTACTGCTTCTATAGGATGACCTACAATGGATTTCATATACAGAATAACATTGAGACAAATAAACAAAATAAACTAACAAGAGTAACAAAGTAAAACATAACCTCAATAGAAAAAAAGCAGAAACTTTTAAAAACGAGAACTTAAATGGATCCTAAGGGAGAACAAATGATAGGGTGCTAAATATGCTTTCCGATGCATTATGCATGTTAGCCAGGCTATTCACCTCTCTGGTCCATGGTCAAGGATGATTCACCAGGGGCTTCATCCCTGTGTATTTCCCCTCCACTTTTTAAAAACTAAAAACTGAAACAGCTTTAAAATGGGCCGACAGGGCGATGTAAATGAAGGAATGGCATTGATTTGCAGGAGGCTGTGGATGACAGTAGACATTTGCAGCTCCACACATAGAGGAAGCCTCCATTGAATGCCCTCCAGTCACAGTTGGGTGTGAATAGCCGGGTGATCAGTCAGAGGGCATTGCAAAGTCCATTGTGCCACACTAGTTAGGTCAAAATGTAATCTCTTATCTGAGACTATAAATCAGTGGTTCTCAACCTTCCTGATGCTGCTTTTCATACAGTTCCTTATGTTGTGGTGACCAGTAACCATAAAACTATTTCCATTGCTACTTCATCGCTGTCATTTTGCTACTGTTATGAATCATCATGTCAATATCTGATATGAAGGATGTATTTTCATGGTCACAAATTGAACATCATTAAAGCATAGTGATTCATTAACAAAAGAGAGAGAAAGAAAATGAAAGCACAACAGAACAAACTGTTGGACTTAACTGAGGAGCACTTTGTGAGCTATTTGTAGCAACAAACATCTGTATCATGTTGAAATACAACTCGGATGTTAATTACCTCAGTTTCCAACTAATGGAACTAGAAAAAGGTGAGTATGCCATATCATAGCTTAGCAGGGCAGGCAGGAATGAATAAATATAAAAACACAAATAATTACAATAGAAGAAACACAATTAGTGAGCCAATTAAACTAAAGCTGACTCTTTGAGAAGATGAAGTCAAGTGAAAAATGGCCAGTTTTCCCAATCATGACAAGAGAAGGAGAACCGGAATCCGCCAGGTCAGAAACCAGAGGAGACACCGCTCTTCAGGTTTGCTGGACATGTTTTATGAAGAACTCCATGCCCACAGTTTTAAAATATCATTGGACTGGGGAAATTCCTTGGAAGGAAAGAAAACCAATAATGTTCCCACACAAGAAACAGGTAATGGAGTCGTCCACTATCATCATGTGTATTCACATTTTAAGGGGGAAGGAGAGAGGATGCATTGCAAGCTCTCATACCACAAAGGTTGTTGTATATGTAATATAAAGTTTGTAAAATAAAAACTACTTTTTTAAATAATTGATAGTATGTAACAAAGAAATGCTTTATAAACAACCAGTTTGAGTGCTCTATTTTCCTTTGAGGGTGTTGTGTTTCTCCAAGTCTGAGGGAATGCTCTGGCCCATGGTCTCTACTCATCCGTTTCTAAATATCAGGGGACATGCAAATGCAGCTCTCTGCCTGCTGATAAACTGGCTACAGTTTATTCCACTTAAAACCTTTTATTGCTGTCAAATTTCAAAAATTATTATTTTTTTCTTTTTTTAATTTTAACAATTTATTAGAGGCTCATACAATTCTTATCACAGTTCATACATATACATACATCAATTGTATGAAGCACATCTGTACAGTCTTTGCCCTAATCATTTTTTCTCCTCTTTTCTTTTTTTACATTTTATTAGGGACTCATACAACTCTTATCACCATCCATACATATACATACGTCAATTGTATAAAGCACATCCATACAATCCCTGCCCCAATTATTCTCAAGGCATTTGCTCTCCACTTAAGCCCCTTGCATCAGGTCCTCTTCAAAAATTATTTTATTAGGGGCTCATACAACCCTTTTCACAATCTGTACATACATCATTTGTGTCCAGCACAATCGTAAGTATGTTGCCATCATCATTCTCAAAACACCTGCTTTCTACTTGAGCCCTTGGTATCAGCTCCTCATTTTCCCCTCCCTCCCCGCTCCCCCTTCCCCTGAACCCTTAATAATTTATAAATAATTATTATTTTATCATATCTTACACCATCTGACATCTCCCTCACCCAGTTCTCCACTGTCTGTCCTCCAGGGAGGAGGTTATATGTAGAACTTGTCATCTGTTCCCCCTTTCTCCCTCACCCTCCCTCCACCCTCCTGATATCGCCACTCTTACCACTGATCCTGAGGGGTTCGTCTGTCCTGGATTCCCTGTATTTCCAGTTCTTATCTGTGCCAGTGTACATCTTCCGGTGCAGCCAGTTATGTAAGGTAGAACTGGGATCATGATAGTGGCGGGGAGGAAGCATTTAAGAACTGGAGGAAGATTGTATGTTTCATCGTTGCTACACTGCATTGTGACTGGCTCGTCACCTCCCCACAGCCCTTCTGCAAGGGGATGTTCAATTTCCCCCAGATGGGCCCTGGGTCCCCACTCTGCACTCCCCCTCATTCACAATGCTATGATTTTTTGTTTGTCTTTGATGCCTGATACCTGATCCCTTCGATGCCTTGTCATCTCACAGGCTGGTGTGCACATACGATGTGGGCTTTGTTGTTTCTCAGTTAGATGGCCCCTTGTTTATCTTCAAGCCTTTAATACCCCGGATACTAAATCATTTGATAGCCGGGCACCATCAACTTGGTTCACAACTTTTGCATATGCACCCACTTTGTCCTCAGCGATCGAGTCGGGACAGGCCAGTGTGCTTCTTCCATGTGGGTTTTGTTGTCTCTCAGATAGATGACTGTTTGTTTATCTTTAGGTCTTTAAGACTTCAGGTGCTATATCTTTTTGGAGCTGGGTACTATCAGCTTTCTTCACCACATTTACATGTGCACCAATTGTCTTCAGCGACTTCAGGTGCTATATCTTTTGGTAGCCGGGCACCATCAGCTTTCTTCACCACATTTGCTTGTGCACCCATTGTCATCAGCGATTGTGCCAGGAAGGTGAGCATCTCAGACTGCCGAATTGTTAGAACAAAGTGTTCTTTTGTTGAGGGAGTACTTGAGCAGGGGCCCACTGTACATCTGTTTCCTTAATAATAAACCTATAAATAAATCTACATAGATTTATTCCCCCCTTGTCATATATAAATATATTTGCATCTTTATATGCCTGAATTTAAATCTCTATGACTATCCTTTGCCTCCTAGTTCTTTCCTCTGTTTCTTTGTACTTTCCTTTTGTCCCACTGTCATGTTCTGCCTTCATTTGAGCTTTAGGAATTACTCTTGGTTACATTGCCCTTGATCCAGCCCTGACAGACCTCCCACACCCTCCTTAACACTCACTGATTTTGGATCCCTTGTTATTCCCTTGTCCCTGGGCTTGTTAACACCCTCTTCCTTTCCCCCGCTCCCCCTACCCCCATGTCCCTCCGGAACTGTCATCACGTTGTTCTCTCTTGTGGCTTGTTTATGCCACCTATCCTTCCAGGTAGACATGTATGTACTATCACAAGACTGAGTACCACGAAGCAACAACAAAAAGTAAAACAATAGTTACAACAACAACAACACACACGCATACATACATAAACATAGGACTAGTTCAGGGTCTGCTGGCTTTCCTTCATGGGTGCTTTCCAGTCAAGTCTGATGGGGTGCCATGCCCTGGCACTGCCTCTATCCCTGGGGACTTCATTGCTCTGCATCCCCTGCTGCTCTGCTGCATGACCCCAGGGGCTGGCTTCGGCATGGTGGTCTGATGGTGGGCACAATTCCTGCTCTGTGTCTCTAGTGTTGTTCCCAATGGTGCTATGGGTCAATGAGGAACACTGTGTCCCATGGTTGGGCTGGCCGAGTGGTCATTTCTGTGCAGTGCTTTTTTGAGCAAGAACATTGTCCTCAGGGCTTGGTGAGCCAGAATGTGTGTCACTCTTCTTTTTTTCCTCCCTAAGCCCCCTCGTTGGCTCCTGTGTGCTCTGACCAGACCAGTCCCTCTTCCCCTCTTTTTGAGCTGTACCGTCAGTGCTATCCTCTGAAGTGAATTCTTCTTGGGGGGAGGGTGGTGCTGTACACTTAGTTGGTAATGGGGCTCCTCCCCCTCACCCCGCCAGGCCTCTCTATCAGTTCCCTGCTTCAAGTCAGTGTGTTACATTTTGTCTTGGAGCTCCAGGTTGAAGTCTTGTCTCTCTTTCCCTGGGGAAACCCAATCAACACCCTCCCCCTGTGAGGGTTAGTGCCCTGTTCCCCCAGGAAATCTGTCTTATTTTAATTTCATGGTTATACCTCTGTTATCTCATAATTCAAAAGTTGTATTGTAAAAGTAGGAAACATTCTCACATGCAGAAAAAGCAAGTGTTCCTATGCCAGGTGTCCCAAGCATCAAAGTTCTGATGAAGCTCAAGAACAGAGTTTACATTAAGACTCAGGCAACTGAAGTCCCTAGAAAGGGATAATTGTGAAGTGTGCCCTCATGACTGAAGGTTGGTGGTTTGAACCCACTCAGTGATGCTTTAGGATGCAGGGCTCATGATCTGCTCCTTGCTGTTGTTAGGTACCATCGAAGTGCCTCGGGCCCATAGGGATTGTATGCACAATCAAACCAAACACTGCACGGTCCTGCCCCATCCTCACAATTATTTCCATGCCTGAGCCCATTAATGGAGCCACTGTGTCAATCAGTCTGTTAGAGAGCCTTCTTCTTTTTCACCACTCCTCAGCTTTATCGAACATGAGGTCCTTCTCCAGGGCCTTGTCTCTCCTGAAAATATGTTCAAAATATATAAGACAAAGTCTTGCTTTCTTGCTTTGAAGGAGAACTCTGTATTTACGTCTTCCAATACAGATCTGTTTGTCCTTTAAGCAGTCCATGGTAATAATAATATTCTTCTCCAGCACCACAATTAAAATGCATTTATTGAAATATATGGGCCCATGTTATCAGCAGCAACAGAACTCAGCTTTAAATAAATATGACTGCTGAAGGGGTCTCTCGTGGCCTGTACTTAAAACATGAGGGTGCAATTATACTTCCCTCCCCTCCATATTGTAACGACATATTTCCATCTCTTTAATGGAGCCTGAACCATCACAGCTCACAGGAACACTAGTAGAAGAGCATCTAAAGAATTCACAAGTGAAGAACAGATCTGGGAATCTCACTAAATGTATTATTAAGGGTTCTCTAACCAAAACCAGGACACTTATGATTTTTTATGGATAGATACAGCAGGAAGGATTATAACAGCTAATTAGTCCACACCGCAGTACAGAGGGCTCAGTTCAATTCACTTCCATGGAAGTTAATATGGAAGCAGACAGCTGAGTCTTGCCTCTGGCAATGCAGGTAGTCAGGCAACAGGCAGCAAACAGCAGGTGGGGTCACCAGCAGCTCAGGAGATTAGCGAAGAAGCTGTGGATGGGATATAGAACTCAAGCAATGCAAGAGACGGGATCTGACAGCCTCAAGCTCAAGCCATGTGTACACCAGCAGCATGGCAAAGCAGGTCTAGAAGGTACCTCAAGTTCTAGCAACAAGATCCATGGATTGCATTCCCACAAGCAGTGTAGCTCACAAGTTGAGGCAGAAAACTAGCTAAAGCTGTTGCACACTGATCCCCAGAGAGCAAGGGGGAGGGGGGCGCGAGGCTTGCTGAGCCTACTGTCAAATCAAGCGACCTTATAAATCCCATGTGTTCCTATTTACTAGGTTGGCACATTAAGCCTACCTGTCACCCCAGATCTGGTCCAACTCGTGCATCTGCAGCTGGGACAGGAGGCCTCAGGACAAGGGAGAATCCAGTGAACCATTGGGTAGGGTGAGGTATTTCCAGAACTTTGTGTCTGAATCCCTGAGCTACTTACATTTGTGGGCTGCCACCAAGAAAAATAGTGACACAAACATGTTCCATGCTCTTGTGAATAAAGTCCAACAGTCCCATATATATTACACCAACTTATAAAGAGCATGAATATAAATAAATGTATTCTGAGGCTCCACCTGATAGAGTAAGTGGAGATGAGTGTCAGTGGCACCTTTGTAAGAATCGGCTCCTCTGGGAGTTGAATGTTGGCTGAACCCTCAGGAGAACACAATCCTCTACCTGTGTTTTCCATTCACCAAGCCCGGGGTCCTCTTCATCTAGGCCAAGCTTGATGCTAAATGAATTGCTCAAAGAGGTAGAAAAATCCAAGGGGCAGGAAGCTTTAGGAATAAGGTCCATGATGCCCAACTCCCAGGGATTTACAGCTTATAAAACATCCATCTTTTCCATAATGTCATGGTACATTGAACATATAGTCCAAAGTTTGAGGATCATTGAAATCTATCGATCATGCTGAATTTAAGAGGAGGCATGATTCAACGTCTGCTAAATATCGGAATGACTGAGTGAGTCACCAACAGGGAAAAAGATCACTTCCCGTAAAATAACTGTACTGCTGAAGAGATTTAAAACTTACTGTGGAGTACAAAGTATTCACATCACTCTAAAGCAATTTAATGATTTAGAAGGTTTCCATTAATAAGTTGTGGGGATAGTTGTTCAGCCCTGCTCATACTTTTTCTCTGCACACAGTTGGATATCTACAGCAACCTCTTGGACTTGAAGACTCTTTCCTCATAGGGAAGATGTGAAGAACATAAACTTTCCTCAGCACACAAATAATGGCAACTTGAAGAAACAATTTTATTAACTTTTTCTTCAAATGGGTTACGTATAAATCATGTGTTTTTTCTGTCTTCCTGGGTTCTTTTAGTGGATTTTGGACATATAGAGGCAAATCAGGAAAGGCTGCATTAAGGGAAATTATTTGAGCAATTTGAGGCAGTAGAATTCCGTTCTGAACGATGTCAGATTACAATATTCATAAGGGATAAGACGACTGTGCAGAGATGACCTCTGCACCAGGAGGCAGAAGAAGCTATGGTGGGTATCTGCTCCTATGAAGATGCACATCCTTGGAAAACCAAAGGACATTTCAACTTGGCTCTACAGAGACACTGTGAATCAAAATAAACTCCATAGCAGTGTTTAATTTTAGGGGCTTACAAGGAGGCCAATTCTATTGAAAAATAAACTGAGCATTCCATGCCCAGGTTATGTGTCACTGAATCTTGAGATTGTGGCTGAGATCATGCGAAATAAATAAATAAAATGCCTCTATGTCCCTACTCCCAGTGAAATATTGAGGATTTGGTTACTCCACTAAACTTCAGTCTGAAAAGACATACATTGAGACAAACAGAAATGACACAATGTATTAATTTCTCAGAGACTCTCCTGATTTAATTAATTGTGTAATTGCCTTCCTGAACCAGAGAAAGCTTTCTCTGACAACCAAAATTTACAAGAAACACCTGTGTTAATGGGGCTCTTGGTTGAAGTCATAACTGGACTTCTTGCTTCATCATTGAACAGTGTTTTAAGCAACTCCACTTGACTCACACACACCTATGGATCAAAGGGTCATAGGTCAATGCCATCCTGCTATTAGATATTACTGCCCTTGAAGGACCCAGACTCTTGGTCATAAACTGGATCCCAGAGAGTACCATATTTAAGGAATTGCACCGTGTCAATCCCTGAGATTAACTCTTCCCAAGCAGGTCATGCTTTCGGCATTCATTAATGAATGATACAGGAAGGGTCAAGAGAATGTGGAAAGAGTACCCAAATCTCTGTACCAAAAAGAACTAGTCTATATTCCACCATTTCAGGAGGTAGCATGTGAGCAAGAATCAATGGTGCTGAAGGAAGAAGTTGAAACTGCACTGCATGCATAGCCAAAACCAAGGCTCCTGGAGTTAGCCGAGCACCCAATCGAAATGCTTCAGAAGAAGCACTGAAAGCACTCACTCATCTATGCCAGGAAATGTGGAAGACAACTACTTGGCCAACAGCCTGGAAGAGATACATATTTATGCCTATTCCAAAGGAATGGGGTCCAGTAGAATGCTCAAACTATAGAACAATATGATTGCTATTGTATACAAGTAAAATTTTGCTTAAGATCAAAAAACACTGGTTTCAGCAGTACATTGACAGAGGACTGCCTGAAGTTCATGCTGGATTCTGAAGAGGATTTGACACAGGGAGACCATTGCTGCTCCTAGATGCATCTTGGCTCAAAGCAGAGACTACCAGAAAGATATTTACTCATGTTTCATTCACGATGTCAAGGCATTTGACTGAGTGTACCATAGTAAACTGTGTTTATCTTGAGAAGAATGGTGTGTTAGTCTGGGTAGACTAGAGAAACAAATTCATAGACTCATGTGTGTAAGAAAAAAGTTTTAAACAAAACAAAATAAAGAGGTTTATACAAAAGAGAAGTTGAATATTGAAGAAACATCCTAGCTCAGTCCAGATCAAGTTCATAAATCTGTGATATTAGCCCATATGGCCAATACCAATCTATAAGTCCTCTTCTGACTCATGAAACACATGCAATGATGCCAGATGTGGGAAGATCACAGATCAGTGGGTTGGAAGTTTTCTGGATCCAGTGTAAGCATCTCAGTGCTGGCAGGGGTCTCTACATGGTTTTTCTGGCTCCAGAGGTCTGGTTGCATCAGGGTAGGCCCATGTGGCTTCTCCAGCTCACAGGGTGTAGCACTATGTGTCTTCTCAGTAGAGAGTCTCCAAAGGAGTGTGTAGTAAGAGAGAATCTCTCCCACCTCCAAGGAGGAAATTCAGGAATCCCCAGAATTCTTAGGAGAAAGAATACAGAGGCCTCATTAGCTATGACCTGATTGACAGACTAGACTCCACCCCTTCACTCTTAATCCTCTCAAGCTCCTAATTGACACCAGATTATGTAGCTACCACAAATGGGAATTCCAGAGCAATTCCTTGTGCTTATGAGGAATTTTCACATGGATCAAGAGGCAACTGTCCGAATAGAACACGGGAATGAATAGAACAAGGGATTTAAAACCTGTGTGGTTTAAAATCAGGAAAGAGGTGTCTTAGGGTTCTTTCCTTTCACCATACTTGTTCAACCTATATGATGAGCAAACCATCAGAGAAGCTGGCTTATATGAAGAAGTATGTGGTAACAACATTGGAGAAAGGTGTGGGGAGAGGTCAAACGCTTACAGACATTCTCCCCAGGGTAGTTAGGCAACCAGACTATATGGCAGGCCTCACTCCCTGCTACAGGGGACATAAACTATTCCTCCTTGAGGCCTGAGACCAAGCGTTCACACCCTACTGATAATGGTTCCCATGGAGATCTAGGGAATAGGTGAAAGTTAGGCTGCCATCCTGAACCTAGGATCTGCTCATCTTGTCACATGTATAGCCCCAATCCCTCCCCTTCCTATTGCATGTATGTCCCTAGACCACCCCTCTCTCATTACTTTATTACCTATAGGACAGCCCCTTCCAGTGACGTATGTCCTCACCTGTAATTAGGGGGCTTGCGTGTCCCCAGAGAATATAAAAGGGGCCAGGGCTACCATTTAAACTCTCTCTCTCTCTCACTCACTCACTCCACGTGGACCATCAAGTGGGGCAGAGGTCAGCATGCTACCATGAAGCATGTCTGACTCCCATTTACTTCAATACTTCACTTCTATCACTCATGCTCTCTATAACTTTACTATGATGTTTAATTATTATCACTGTACAATTGCGCCTACCGGACCCATAATGATGTGTTAGGGGCTGGCTTCCCCTGACAGAAAGGTTTATTACCAACCTTCAGTATGAAGCTGACAAACTTGCCTGATGAAAGTGAGGAGGGTTGAAGCACTTGCTGATGAAGAGCAAGAATTTCAGCCCTCAGTATGTATTACAAGTCGATGTAAGGAAGACCACAATGCTCACAACTGGAACAATAGGTAACATCATGATAAATGGAGAAAAGGTTAAAGTCTTATTTGGATTCACAATTAGTGCTCATGGAACAACAGTCAAGAAATCAAAACATGTATCGCTTTAGATAAATCTGCGGCACAAGGCCTTTTTAGAGTATTACAGAGAAGTGCTGTTCCTTTGAGGACTAAGGTGCTCCTGACCCAAGCCATTCCCCATTGCATCATATGCTTGTGAAACTTGGATATTGACTAAGGAAAACTAAGAATCAATGCATTTGAATTGTGGTGCTGAAGAGGAACAGTGTAACTATCGTCGACTGCTAAAAGGACAAACAGATCTGGATTGGAAGACGTAAGACCAGAGCACTCCTTAGAAGTAAGGATGGCAAGACTTCATCCTACATACTTTGGAAATATTGTCAGGAGAGACCAGTCCCTGGAGAAGGCATTGTGTTTGATAAAGCTGAGGAGTGGCAAAAATAGGAAGCTTTATTTTGTTTTCCTTTAAAAAAACATTTTATTGGGGGCTCTTACAGCTCTTACAACATTCGATACATCAATTGTATCAAGCATATTTGTACATATGTTGCCATCATCTTTTCCAAGACCTCTTCTACTTGAGTCCTTGGTATAATTTTCTCTTTTTTTCCCTCCCTTCTCCATCCTCCCTTCCTCATGAATCATTTATCAATCATTTTTGTTATTATTTTGTATCGTACAATGTCCTTTGTGTCTCTTCACCCACATTTCTGTTATTCGTCCCCTTAGGAGGGGGTGCTATATATCCAACCTTGTGATGAGTTCCCCCTTTTCCCGCCGTCCCGGGCCATCCCCCTACTCTCATGATGTAGCTACTCCCACTACTGTTCCTGGGGGTTTATCTGTCCTTAATTCCATGTGCCCAGAGCTCTTATCTGTACCAACGTGTGTTCTCTGGTCTAGTCAGATTTGTAAGGTAGAACTGGGTCCTGGTAGTCCAGGGGGAGGAAGCATTAAGGAACTAGAGGAATGCTGTGTGATTCATCTGTGATATACTACACCTGGAACCATTCCTTCCTTATAACCCTTCTGTGGGGAGATATGCAATTGATATCCAATTGTCTACATATGAGCTTTGGGTCTCCACTCCAACCCCTCTTGTTTGCATCGATATAGTTGTTTGTTTTAATCTTTTGATACCTGATACCTGTTCTCATTGACATCTCGTGATCACACAGGGTAGTGTGCTTCTTCCATGTAGGCTTATTTGCTTCCCTGCTAGATGGCTGTTTGTTTGACTTTAAGCTTTTAAGACCCCAAATGTTGTATCTTTTGATAGCTGGGCACCATTCACTATCTCCACCACATTTGCTTATACACCCATTTTGTCTTCAGCAATCGTGTTGGGAAGGTGAGTATCAGAGTACCAGGTTATCAGAACAAAGTGTTCTTGTATTAAGGGAGGCCTTGAATAGAGACCCAAAGTCTGTCTGATATCTTAATATTTAACATATAAATACATGTACATTGGTCTCTATCCCTTTCATTAAACATTAATATATTTACATATATACATGCCTATAGTGATACTTCTGTAAATAGCTTTTGCGTCCAATTTCTTTCCTCTACTTCCTCTCACCTTCCTCCTATCCCACAATCATGCTCACCCACCATTTGACTCTTGGTAATTCCTCTCGGATACATTGCACTTGCCAGGCATTATACACCCTCCTGTTCCCTGATCTGTGAGTTTGTTGGCTCCCCATTCCCCCTCTCCACCACTTCCTCTGCCCTGTCCCCCAACACAGCTCCCACTGCTGGTTACATTGTTTTCTCTTTGGGATTGTTCATCCTGCTTATTTTATATAGAGACATAGGGCAAAAGAAAAGCAAAAATAAACAAAGCAAAACGAATACTTACCTGGCAGGGGAGATACCATGATCACGAAGGTGGTTTTCCCAGGGCGAGGTTTATTCATCCATTGCATTCCGGATGTGCTGACCTCTGCGATTTCCCCAAATGTGGGAAAATAGACTGCATCATTTGTGGTAGTGGGGGACTGCAGATCAGGTCTGATGAGGTGCCAAGCCCTGTCCCCCAAGTCAGAAGTCTATTTTCAGGATTCCTTGGGGACTTGGTTACTTTGCTGCCCTGTTGCACTTCCTTTGATTTCACCCCGCGGTGTCTGGGGCAAACTGGGCACACTTTCTGCACAGTGTCTCCAGTGCTGTGCCCAGTAGCACTAGGGTTCAGCGAAGGAATCCCATGTCTCCTGGTGGGGCCAGCCACACGGTCCTCTGTGTGGATTGGCTGCTCCAAGCAGGGATGTCGTCCCCAGGGTTTGGTGGGCCATGATGAGATTCTCACTCTCACTCTTGCTTGCTCTCTCCCTCATAGTTTGGGTCTGGACCTCATCGTGTGGGTCTGGACAGATCAGCAAAGAGCAAGGTTCTTGAGAAGATTGATTGACACAATGGCTCCATCAGTGGGCTCAACCCTGGCAATAATTATGACGACGGCACGGGACCGGGCAGTGTTTGGTTCAATTGTACATTGGCTATGGGCCAGAAGCAATTCGATGACACCTAACAACACAGAGCAGATCATGAATCCTGTGTCCTAAGACATCACTGGGTGGGTTTAAACCACCAACCTTTCAGACATGTGTGTACACTTCATCATTTGCATCATGTAGAAACCTCAGTGGCCCTGAGTCTGATTATAAAATCTATCCTTGAGCTTTATCAAAACTCTGGTGCTGGGGGCACCTGTCCGGGTCTTTTTCCCTCCATAAGGCACAGGCGCTTTTACTGCAGGTGAGAATATTTCCTACTTTTACAATACCACTTTTGAATTTGGAAACACCAGGGAAGACTACAAAACCAGTAAATAAAAATGGAGAGATTATCTAGGAACACAGTGAGACAGAGCAGAATCCCCAAACTGAAACCATCTACAACTGCTCCTTGGCCTGATCCTGCGCTCTTCGGGTCCTGAGCGCCCCCTGGAGTCCAGTCTCTTCCCTGCAGAGGAGGTTTGTGTCTGGGCTCTCACTGACTTCCCATATTGTGTCTCTTACATTAATGCATGATCATTTCCTCGACATTCATGCTCTTTCTAATCAACTGCAGAAAGAGAATGCTCTTAAAGTTGTCTCTGGAGATGGTGAATTGACGCTTTGCTCAGTCTGTGTATAATGTAGTCCCACCAGAATAACTAATGTATAGAACCCACTGCAGTCCCTTCACTGGAGCCTGATGGGATCAATGCATTTCACAACTATTGAAGGTGAATCCAGACGCTGCACAGGAGAGTCTCCGAGACACCCCACCACCACCACGACTTTCTCAGATCGCCCCCAGATGGTGCTCACACTGGACACCTACAAACACAGAAACACCACGATTAGAGGACACATACACAAACAAATGTACTCGATATTAAACACACACAGCAAGGGTCTACAATGATTACCATGTAAAATGGACAAAGATTGGTGCAAAAGTAGTTTTGTGTATTTGTATTATTAATAGTTATGATATGTATTGATTGAATTTTATATCCTGGATGGCTGTATTGGATTGAACAAAAAATGAAAGCACAACAGAACTGTGGGATTCAACCGAAGAGAACCTTGTGGGCTATTTGTAGCAACAACCACCTGTATAGTGTCGAAATCAAACTGACGTTAATGACCTCATTTTGCATCTAATGGAATTAGAGAAAGATGAGTGTGCCACCGCCCAGGTTTACAGGGGAAGGGGTAGGGGTGCCAGGAAATACTTAATATAAGATCTCAAGTAAATGAAATAGAATGAACACCATCAGTAAGTCAATTAAACAAAAACTGACTCTTTGAGAAGATGACCTCGAGTGATAAATATCCAGTTTTCATGATCATGACAGAAGAAAGAGGATGCAATTCTACATGCTTTCTGAACAACCTCATGCCCACAGCTGTATATATCACAAAAATGGAGGGATTTCTTGGATGGCAAGAAAACCAATAATGTTCCTATGCAAGAAAGAAACGATGGCGCCGGTCACCATCATCATGGGTATCTACATCTTAAGAGGGACGAGAGGCTTTTTGCTGGATCTAACTTGGCAACCTTTGCTTCTTTGGACTTAAGCCAATGGCCTGCCATCTGACCTGCCCATTTTGGACTCATTTTCCTGTCTAGTCACAAACCTGACCTGCCAACCTGCCATTCACCCTTCTCCGCAGCCTGTGGTGTTCCTGCCCATCCTGGGTTCGTTAGCCCCTGAAGTGTAACTTCATGTAATTTAGTGGCAGTGTAATTTAGAGTCAGAAAGGGGAACTATGATTTTGGTTTGTGATCATTAAGACTCCTTTAAACTGTGAACACATTTTTTAGAGTACTGACTGCATAGCAGAGTGGGTGAGTTTGATCATAAGCATTAGATAGATATTTTATTTATTTGTTTAAAAGATAATTTGACTGGGGGGCTCTTACAGCTCTTATAACATTCCATATATCAATTGCATCAAGCATATTTGTACATATGTTGCCATAATCATTTCCAAAACATTTTCTTCTTGAACTCTTGGTATTAGCTCTTCTTTTTCCCCTCCCTCTCCCACCATCCCATCCTCTTGAATTCTTGATCAATTATATATTGCTTTTATTATTTTATATCTTACACTGTCTCTTGTCTCCCTTCACCAACATTTCTGTTATGTATCTCCTTCGGGGGTTGGGGAGAGCTATACAGCCAACCTTGTGATGGGTTCTTCCTTTCTCTCCCTCCCTCCTCCCCAACCATTCCCCTCTCCTCATATTGCTACTCCCATTACTGTTCCTAAGGGGTTTATCTGTCCTGAATTCCCTGTGTCAAGAGCTCTTATCTGTACCAATGTGTGTTCTCCAGTTTAGCTAGATTTGTTAGGTAGAACTGGGGTCATAAAAATTAAAAAAAAAAAAAAGAGGGACGAGAGAGGATTCATTGTGAGCTCTCACACCACAAAGTTTGGTGTGTGTAATGTAAAGCTTATAGAGTGAAAACTACTTACAAACTCATATATAACAATAAAGTACATGTCTCAGAGCTCTGTTTTCCCTTGAGAGTGCTTGTGCTTCTCTGAGTCTGAGGGAGAACTCTTGCCCATATTCTCTACTCATCTGCTTCTAAATATCAGAGGACATGAAAATGCAGCTCTCTGCCACTGATAAACCAGTCAGAGCCCCTGATGTGGGAGATCTCAGAGGACAGTCCCAGTCTCTGGGGTCTCTGGTGTTACCATTTCTGCCCAGAAGCTAGTCCACAAGACTCATAATGAATTTTACACCAAACGTGGCATTCATTCTGGCCATTTTACATGGTAATTGTTGTACACCCTGCTGCTGTGTGTATAATTGTGAGTGCATTTGTTTGTATGTGTGCCATCTAATCACGGTGCCTCTGTGTTTGCAGGTGTCCAATGTGAGGTGAAGCTAGTGGAGTCCGGGGGTGACCCAAGAAAGCCTGGGGGGTGGTCTTCATGAAGTATTCAGTGATTTCTTCATGAAAGCGAGAATCGAGCAGGGCCATGTTTTAAGAACTAACTATTCTTGGATTGGGGCAAGAACTAAGTAGGAGCCCAAAATCCATATGCTAGCCCAGGGGTCCTCAAACGTTTTAAACAGAGGGCCAGTTCAAGGTCCCTCAGACCCGTTGGAGAGCTGGACTATAGTTTTTTTTAAAAAAAACCCAACTATGAACAAATTCCTATGCACACTGCACATATCTTATTTTGAAGTAAAACAAATGGGGCAAAAACACCCGGTGGGCTGGATAAATGTCCTGGGCGGGCTGCATGTGGCCCACGGGCCGTAGTTTGAGGATGTCTGTCAGCTAGCCCATAGGTTTAATAACTCTGATTTACTTTTGCGGTCATGTTATGATAAAACCAAAACCCCAAACAAACAATAACAACAAAAACACACAAAGAGCAGAAAGAAACAAAAAAGCAAAGAAACAAAAGAGAAAATCATTGTCAATCTTCCTCTAGGGTATAAGGCAATTGCACTGATAAAATTCAGCAATTTATTCAATGACAGATGTTTTCCCCCAATCTATGGGCTCTCATTTTGCTCTCCTGATAAAATCATTTTTTAAAATTAAAAAATAATTTTTGTTATTGTATTTGCAATACATAATTTTGTTGAATACTGCCAAAAATGTTACAAACTTTTAATCCTCATTGTATACATTAATGAAATGAATTTCAGAGCAGTTAAGTATCTTGCATGTGATTACATAACTTATAAATAGCGTGTATGAGATTGAAAACTAATGCATTCTGATTCTAAAAATTATTCTCCTAACTTCCAAGTCTACATAACTAAGCTGTCAAGGCACTTCTGGCGAAGTTTCCTTATTTATTTATTTTTTATAAATTATTTTATTGTTCTTACAGCCCTTCTAACTGTAAGAACAGTTGATGTATGGAATGTCAGAAGAGTTCTTACAGCTCTTCTAACATTCCATACATCAATTGTATCAAGCATATTTGTGCATATGTTGCCATGGTTTCCAAAACATTTTCTACTAAAGCTCTTCTTATAAAACCCTCTTTTTCCCCCTCTCTCCCTCTTTGATCAAATATATATATCTCCTTTTATCAATTGTATATATATATCCTTTGATCAAGTATATATATATATATATATATATATATACATACAATTTTTTTAGTAAGCCTTGCAAGTGCATGGCCTCAAAAAATTAGTTTATGACTCAGAATTGTTCCTCTCCATGGAAATCTTTAGTAAAAGGCAAAAGATTTATACGATCTGAAGAGAAACCAGAGTATGCTCAATTATATTTTGTTATTGTTAATTTGTATCTTACACTGTCCGTTGTCTCCCTTCACCCACATTTCTGTTATCATCCCCTTTGGAGGTGGGGCGGCTATATATCCAGCCATATGATAGGTCCCCCGTTTTTTACCCTTCCCCCTACCTGATCATCCACCTAGCCTCATTACATCACTACTCTCATTATTGTTCCTGAGGGGTTTATCTTTCCTGAAGTCCATGTGTCGAGCGCTCTTAGCTGTACCAATATGTATTCTCTGGTCTATCCAGATTTGTAAGTTAGAACTGGGTTACGGCCTTGCGGGTAGGGAGCGAGTATTCAAGAACTAGATGAATGATGTGTGATTTGTCGGTGCTATACTGCACCTGGGTTGAATCATCCCTTCCTTATACTACTTCTGAGGGTGTGGGTGGTATCCAATTATCTACAGATGGGATTTGGGTTCCACTCCAACCCCCCTCTCTCAAATCAATATAATTGTTTGTTTTGGATCTTTTGAGACCTGATGGCTGATCCCATCAACACCTCATGATCACACAGGCTGGTGTGTTTCTTCCATGTGGGCTCATTTGCTTCCCTGCTAGATGACTGCTTGTTTGACTTGAAGCCTTTAAGACTACAGACGTTATATGTTTTGATAGCTGGGTACCATCCGCTCTCTTCACCACATTTGCTTATGCACCCATTTTGTCTTCAGCAATTGTGTCGGGAAGGTGAGTATCAAAGAGAGCCAGGCAATCAGAACAAAGTGTTCTTGGGTTAAGGGAGGCCGTGAGCGAGGCCCAAATTTCATCTGCTATCTTACACCTTTTCATATAAATATATGTTCATTGGCTTCTATCCCTTTCATTATAAATTAATATATTTACATATCTATAGACCCATAGCTATACCTCTATAAATAGCTTTTGACTCCTATTTCTTCCCTCGATTTCCTTTCACCTTCCTTCTATCCCACTATCATACTCACCTTCCATTTGGCTCTCAGTATTTCCTCTTGGATACATTGCTCTTCATAAAACCCTACTCGGGATTATACACCCTCCTCACCATCAATTTTAGATCTCTTGTTTTTCCCTTTGTCTATGAGTTTGTTGGCTCCCCACTCTCTCTCCCCGCCCCATCTTCTTCCATGCCCCCCCTGAACTGCCGGTCCTGTAGTTTCTCTTTGGGATTGCTCATCCTGCCTATCTTATATAGACAGACAGAGGGTGGAAGAAAAACCAAAACATAATAAAACAAAAACAAAGCAACAACAAAAAATAATAGATAGTTCCAGGTCTGTCTGGTGACCCTAATGTATTTTTTCCGATCAAGTCTGAAGAGGTGACAAGCCCTGTACCCCAGGCCAGAAGTCTATTTTCAGGATTCTTTGATGACTTGGTTACTTTGTTCCCCTTCCTGTCCAGGTACACTCCCTTTGCCTCTCACCCCACTGTGCATGGGGCATATCAGGTACACTTTCCTGCACAATGTCTCCAGTGCTGTCCCCTGTACTGTTATGGGTCAGTGATAAAATGTCTTGTCTTGTGGTGGGGCAGGCCCTACGGTGCTCTCTATGCTCTGAGCATGATGTCGTCCCTGGGGCTTGATGTGTCATGATGAAGTTCTTTCTCTCTCTCTCCCCCTTAGTTCGGTCCTGTGTGGTCTGGACAGAGCCACCTCTCTCCCCAGGCTATATCTTCAGTGTTGTCCTCTGTATTGCCTTCTGGGGAGACGGTCAACATAGATCGACTTGGGTTGTTCTTACAGCTCTTATAACAATCCATACATCAATTGTATCAAGCATATTTGTACATACATTGCCATCATTATTTACTAAACATTTACTTTTTATGGACACCTTAATATCACTTCCTCTTTTTTCTCTCCCTCCCCCAACACCCGCGTGACTCTTTGATAAATTATGTATTATTATTTTCTTATCTTACACCGACCATGTCTCACTTCCCACAGTTTCTGTTGTTTGTCCTAGAGGGGGTGTGTGTGGTTTATGTGTCAATCATTGTAATCAGTTCCCTCTTCTTCCCCTCCCCTTCCCACCCTCCCACCACCCTCCTGGTATCGCTACTCCCATTCCTTTTCTTGGATTCCGTGTTCATGGGCTCTCATCTCTTATATGTACCTGTGCACATGCTCTGGTCTAGCCCGCAGTGAAAGGAAGGACTGGAGTCATGATAGTGGGGAAAGAGGAAGCATCAAGGAACCAGAGGGATATTGTGTGTTTCATTGGTGCTATTTTGAGCTGTGGTTGACTCATCCCTTTCCTTGTGACCCTTCTGAATAGATGTCCTATTGTCTACAGATGGATTTTGTGTCTCTGCTCTGACCAACCTGGCATTCTGTGATGCTCACACTCCCAGCACAATTTCTGAACACAAAATGGGCACATAAGCAAGGGTGGTGAAGAAATCGGATAGTGCCAGGCTATCAGAAGATATAGCATCTGGGGTCCTAATGACTTGAAGTTAAACAAGCAGCACTCTAGCAGAGAAGCAACTAACCCACATGGAAGAACACCATCTGTGCTATCATGAGGTGTCCACAGGATCAGTTGACAGGCAATAGAAAACCCCAAACAAATAAAAAACCATATTGTTGAGAATGAGGGGTCACGTTTATGATATCATTTAAAATACCATGGCTTGGGTCAGGTACACCATATTCCTCAAGGTAATATTTTTATTATTAAAATTTTAAAGATATATTTTGCAGCAGATTCACCAAACGCAATATGTCACTAAGTTCGGTTTGAGTTGATTTAGTTTAGTCTAGTCTAATTTGATTTAGTTTAATTTAGGACCCAATTGCAGTAAAATCCTGAAGAACTTCATTTTTTACTATTTTAAGTGGGTAAATACATAGAACACTTAAAATGCTTATGTAGGAGATGTTTGTTTCATTTTCCTCATTAACTTTGTTCATTAAATCATTTATTATAGTGGTCTCAATTCAGGAATATTAATTGTATCCTTTACATTTAAAAAAATTATTTTATTCGGGCTCATATAACTCATCGCAATCCATACATACATCAATTGTGTAAAACACACTTATACATTCGTTGCCTTCATCATTCTCAAAATTTGCCTTCTGCTTCGGTTCCTGGAAGCCGATTTTCCTTTTTATCCCAACCCCTTTCCTCCCCACTCACCCCTCCTGTATCCTTTATATTTTTATACAATTCTAAGTTATATATTTTATTGTTCATAGTTGTCCAGATTTTTGATGTATTGAGAACATTTTCATTTCATATTAGGCATTTCCAGTTATGTCTTTTACACTCTGCAATTTTTCAATAATGTATAATGATTTCATAACTTGGGGACACATACCCATGGTAATGACCTTTATAAAACAGAAAACATTGCTGTGTGCACTTTATTTTGCTTTTAGATTTACAGTCGTTGATCACCTGAAAGTTACTTATGTTAGTATGCTGCCCTGTACCACCCTCAGAGTTGTTCTATTCATTTCAATAGGAACATTTTTAATAGAGTTTTGCTTTCCATCTTGAAATGCCCTAATTATTTTGTAATGTATACAATTATATTAACTCTGTTGTAAAGTTTTATCTTATATTTGAAATAAAAATGTCATATTTCCAACCTGGCAATAACAAGTAGAAGAATTTAACTGCTGTTAACTTACATACATCACCTATTGAGCACCAATTCTCAAGAGTCTTGGCAAAGAGTGCATTGGGAGGAATGGTTGAGGAGTTGAAGCAGGCCTGAACTCAGTCTTACAGATATCAGCATTTTGGGATGCTAGTTTAGGGGTTGATTTTCCTTCTTCCCTCTTTTCATAGATTCCCTGGTTGAGTAGTGGTTATGCATTGGGCTGCTAGCTGCAAGTTCAGCAGTACAAAACCACCAGCTATTCCATGAAGACAGATGAGGATTTCTAGTCCTTTAGAGAGTTACAGTATCTGAAACACTCAAGGACAGTTCTTCCCTGTCCTATAGAGTCACTTTCACTTGGCATCTATGCAATGTCACTGAGTTGAGTTTGGTATATTTCAACTTATGGATAAAAGCACTTTATAATTACTGTGCATAGTTTATGTAGCTTTATTTTTAAATGATTTGAGGAGAATGGCAGCTTGATTATATTATAAAATTATATTCGCTGTTGTGAAAAAGCTGCCAGATTGTTCTAATGTGACGGTAACATTTGGTAGTTTCTGGCACTCTACATCCTCACCAGTCTTTCATGGTATCAGTCTGTCTTTTGAAGCAGAAGCACAATAGTAAACTTGCGTTACTAATTTATTGACTATTTAACTTGCAATTCTTAATGATAGTTGATGGACCACGACATTCCACATGCTTGCTTGCTAACTTTGAAGACATCAGATCAGATCTCCCCATTTCATCAATTTTGTAATTCGGATTTTAGCTAATTATGTAGTGTCTTTCTTTGAAAATCATTCAGAATGTGGCACTCCTCAACAGCTCATCATCTTCTATTCCTGGATGACATTCACGGAGTATAGAGCCCAGCCACTTTAGTAAACTATTTAATCACTGATGCTCAAGAGGGTCTTCTATTTAAATATAAAAACAAAATCATTTAAATGAAATATTCCCGATATAGTTGCACACTCAGGATAAAATATAGGCCCCATGTGCTGAAGCGAGATCTTTGCTTTAACCCTGGCATAACTCCCATCTTGCAGCCTTAGGCAGCATGAGAGAGTATATGTGGGAGTATATATGAGTACAGTCTCAGAAGCTGATGTCTTACCCAGCAATAAATATTGGCAAGGAGGCACTGCATTGGCCAGCATTAGACCTTCTCTTTGATGCCAATGTTTTCATCCCAAAGTCATGAAATAACCAAGTAGTTGTCATTTTAAGCTGCAAAGAACTATGCCTGATTTCTCTACAACAGTAGAAAACTGGATAATTTTGATAGCCCTTTCATTGGGCCCCTATTTTTCTACAATTTCCAAGTTCCAAAAATTGGAAAGTTCTGTGGGTATATTGATTAAATTACTGACCATGATTTGGAGCAGTGGGAAAAAACAAAAACAACATATGGAATATAGAGCCCAAGCAACGCTTCTTCAATGTGGAAGGAAACTGCCAGCATATACGGGTACTTTGTAGTACACGTGATAAAAACGTCATTTACAAAGGGTTACTGTGGGAGTTATATAATCATTTGTCAATTTGATGATTAAGAATGTAGGGGTGGAGTCTAGCCTGTCAATCAGATCATAGCCAATGCGGCTTCTGTGTGGGCATGGCCTTCTCATGAGAATTCTGGGAAATCCAGTATTTCATCCTTGGAGGCAGGAAACACTCTTTCTCACTACTTCACAGCTTGGGAGACACCGCAGCTGAGAGGACAAATTGACCCATCCCGTGCAGCCCTGGGTGCTGGGGAAGCCATTCCGAGACCCCTGCCAGAGCTGTTTCCAATGACACTGGATGCAAAGACTTGCTACCCACTGGCCTGTGATCTTCTAAATTCGGCATCATTGCATGTGTTTCGTGAGTATGAAGAGGACTTTATAGATTGCTGTTGGACATATAGGCTAATATCAGACTTATGGACTTGATCTGGGCTGGGGTGGGCCATTTTCTCAATGTTCAATTGCTCTTGTATATAAATCTACTTCTTATACACACAGAGATGAAAGTGACCTGGACTGAAAAAAAGAAAAGAAAGAAAGTGACCTGGACTAATGAGCAGAGATGCACGTAGTCAGAATCTTAAATTGTTCAGACACCCACCAACACCAGATGCCATGAGATGGCAGGCAGTCTGCTGCAGTGACTGGGATCAAGTGATTACATTCCAGCCTACATGAGAGAAAATACTCAATTCCGTGATCTCCAATTGACAACTGGGAAACTGTCCTGTGCTTGAATCTCGGGATATTGACTAAACCTCTGGGTTTTTGTTTTTTACCAAATCATTACTTATTCCCCTCAGCAGAATCTGCTCAAGAGAAGCCATGTGAGTTCCACTCTTTAATTGTATTTCAACCTTTAAAAAATTAGAATACATTAGAGATTATACAGTGGTTAGAAGTAAGGAGGAAAATGGATGAGGTCAACCCTCGGTCTGGAACTTTTTGCAGACATTGATATGAGGGATAAAAACGAAGTGGAAATCTGAATGGGAAATAAACTTTAAAATAGCACGTTCAAAGATAGTGCCACTGCTTGCACTGTCAAAAGTATGGATAATTTTCCAAAATGGATGAATCTGTAAGCTTGGTTAATTAATTCAAGGTGAGATCTCTGAGCAGTTATTCAGTGGCCATGCATAACTCGAGAGACTGAGCAGGAATGTTCAGGCTTCAGAAGCACCCATTTCACCTGGGGAAAGGCCACTTCAGTGTCCATGACAAGCCCTAAATGTGGAGGTAACATTCTACCCTTGGTCTGGGAAAGCCAGCACATCTTCAGGCAGTGCTGTAGCTCCTCTGGAAAAGCAGAGTTGTGGTCAAAGACGCTGTTGCTCTGTGTTCTTCTGTGCGTGGTGACAGTTCCCCAAGGTGAGGGTCTCAGATAGCAAAGCTGGTTTATGGGGCCTGTGGTGAGTGCATGTGACTGACAGGAACTTCTCTCTTTATTTCTAGGTGTACTGTCCCAGGTGCTGCTTCAGGAGTCTTTTCCAGGTCTGGTCAAGCACAGTCTATTGTTCTCCCTCACCTGTATGGTCTCTGGTTACTCCATCACCAGTAGCTACTGCTGGAGCTGGCCCCTGGGGAAGGGTCTGCAGTGGTGGGGCCACATATGCTATGGTGGTGATACATAGTATCACTCATCTTTCTGAAGTCCACTCTCTAATCACCAAAGACAATTACAAGAACCAGTTCTCCCTTTAGCTGAGTTCCCTGACTGTACATGACACAGTCCTGTGTTATGTGCAAGGTACACATTGTGGGGACTCAATGTGAGCCCAGACACAAACCTCCCCTGCAAGGGAGGCAAAGAGCAGCAGGAGGCACTAAAGACCCAAAACATCACAGGTCCCCGCCCTAGAAAGGCACAGAAGAGCAATCAGGAGGATTTCCTGTTGGAGTCTGCATGTTCTCTAACTGGCTCTCAGCATCTCCAGCGACAGATTTCACTTTTCATTTCTTCCCTACATTTTCTAATCATCACTGCTAACTTGAAAGGAGGAACTAGTAAACTAGTAAACTCTGCTTGCAGTAGAAATATATACATGACTCTGACCCTTCATTATTTTCCTAAATGACCCATTTTTTTTTGACAAGCAGATTATCATGATCATTCTCATCCTACCTGTCACGTAAAAACTGTTGACAATGAATGGAAACACAGGCACATAGACACTCATGAGTGCAATGCATGGTTTAAAATTCCTTGAGCTCCAAGGATATAGAGTATTTATATTCCAAATGTGTTGTGAAGGCACTATTTGTGTTTTTAGCATTAATTTTGGACTGGTATGTTAGATTAGGTGTTTTTCTTTTCTTAAAAATCATTTTATTGGGGGGCTTGTACAACTCTTATCACAATCCATACATCCATCTATTGTCTCAAGCACATTTTTATATTTGTTGCCATCATTTTCAAAATATTTTCTTTCTACCTGAGCCCTGGGTAGCAGCTTCTCATTTTCCTCCTCTCATTCCCCCACCCCACTCCATCATGAACCCTTAATAATTTATAAATTATTATTACTTTGTCATGTCTTACTCTGACTGATATATCTCTTTACTCACTTTTCTCTTGTCGGCCCCCTAGGAGGGGTTATAGGTAGACCATTGTGATCGGTACCCCATTTCCCCACACCTTCACCTTCCCCTCTTGGTATAGCTACTCTCAATATTGATCCTGTGGGATTTATCTGTCCTGGATTCTCTGTGTTTCCAGCTCTTACCTGTACCCGTGTACATGCTATGGTCAAGCCAGATTTGTAAGGTAGATTTGGGGTCATGATAATGGGGGGTAGGAGAGGAAAGTTGTATGTTTCATCGGTGCTATACTCCACCCTGACTGGCTTGTCTGCTCCCAGCGACCCTTCTGTAAGGGGTTGTCCAGTTGCCTTCAGATGGGCTTTGGGTCTTCACTTTGCACTCCCCGACAGTCACAATGATATGATATTTGTTCTTTGATGCCTGATACCTGATCCCTTTGACACCTTGTGATCACACAGACTGGTGTGCTTCTTCCATGTGGACTTTGTTGCTTCTCATCTAGATGGTCACTTGCTTATCTTCAGGCCTTTAAGATCCCAGATGCTATATCTCTTGATAGCCAGGCAATATCTGCTCTCTTCTCAACATTTGCTTATACACCCAGTTTGTCTTCAGAAATCATGTTGGGAAGGTGAGCATCATGAAATGCCAATTTAATAGAACAAAGTGTTCTTGCATTGAGGGAGTACTTGAGTAGAGCCCCAATGTCCATCTGCTACCTTAATTCTAAACCTATAAATATACATACATAGATCTATTTCCCCATCATCATAAATATATTTACATATGTACATGCCGGTATTTAGACCTTTAGAAATGACCTTTGCCTCCTAGCCCTTTCTTCTATTTTCCTTTTACTTTCCTCTTGTCCCACTATCATGCTCAGCCTTCATTTGGGTTTCAGTAATTCCTCTTGGTTACATTGCTCTTGATCAAGCCCTACATCTTCATTGCCATAGATTTCAGATAACTTCTTGTTCCTTTGTCCCTGGCTTTGATAACACCCATTTTTTATCCCCTGTCTCCCTATGTCCCTCCCCTAGAATCATCATTCCTGTTGTTCTCCTCCAGATTAGATGGTTTTCATTAATAAGTATAATTCAGTGCCATTTCACTTATGGGTAATGTTTGTTTAATCAACACTACATACACAAACTTTTGTATCTTATTTCTTCTTACGTAAACTTCTGGTAGTTTTTTACCTTGCAGCATTGCATTTAATTTGAACTATAAATTTACTAGTAAACATTTATTTAATACCCTTTAAAAAATTAAATGTATTAGGACAAAATTAACATAAGTACATTCTTTTTATCTGTATCTCCCACCCATCAGTCAGTTCTAGTACTGTTATGAAAACACCCCTTTGTTTCTTCATTTTCTGGTGACTTGAATACTGCTTTGGTTCTGGAAGCTATAATATTGTTCACTGTTGGAGAAATTTAATGGCTTTCCTTTAGTAAGACAGTCTAGGAAGAACTCTTGATGATTTCTCTTCAAAAATTAGCTAATGGAAACTTTACGGGTAGCAATAGAACATTATCCAGTATGCTGCTGGAAGTTGAGCCACCAGTTCAGAATATTTTCAAAATATAACATGGAAAGTGCTGCTTCATCAAGGTAAGGTTACCCTTAGTGACATGGATGGAGAAAGGGTTTCAGGACTTTCATTGCTGATGCTATAGCACTAAAGTGAGAAGCTATAGTATAAATGACAACATTATGGGCATTCCGTAGACTTAGAGAAATACCAGAAGGAATGACCCACTCTGGGACATCAAGGTGAGTTGGCACAAAGAATTCCACAGAGACAATGTGGTAAATTCTGCATTATTGAGCAGTGATAGAAGTCTTCAGAACTTCTGAGGAGTCTTTAAGGTGCAGCCATTCACCTGTCTCTTCCCCCAAACAAATTAGAGTCGAGATGACCACAGACTAAATCCAGTGGAATAGCGTGGATACACTGAATCCAATGAAATAATGGACCACCCATAAATCAGCCTACAAAATCCTGAGGCCAGAAGAAGAAGATGCTATCTGGCTACCATTATCGACCTACCTAAAAGGGGTCATGAGAAATAAATAAACAAACAAACAAACAAATAAATAAAAGGGGTAAAGGTTCACACTTCACATTAGGGATGGGTTAACTAAATGTTTGCAGGCTAATAAAATGTTTGCAGGCCAATTATAGCATGCTAACTTTTAAGATAATAATTTTGTATCTCCCACATATAAGGTCATAAATATAAAAATGGCCCTTCAAAAGATACAACAAAAATATTTCCCTACCCTTACCTTAGGAGGCCTGGATAAAGTGGTGAAATATGTAGAACACCATTTTAAAAAGACAAGGCTTACTGGTTGGAGAGAGACTAGTGGAATCCGTGAGCGATTAGACCTCAGTAAGTCTTCAGGCTTGGGACATATCTCATTCCAGTTGCTCAATGTTTCACTGAACCGTAGATAGCATGGTGAGAAATAAACAAACCACTAGGGAACACACACTCAGGATGATTGACCATTTGAAAAAAAAATGGCAGCATTTATCCAAGTACAAAATACTCTGCCAGAGAAGTAGTAAAAACAAAGTAATACAAATTGGAAGCCAGGGGGTAAGTGGGAGAAGTGCTATTGTATTATGGGGATTACAATCAATGACATAAAACAACATGGGTATGGATTTTTGAGAGGAAAGCAGATTTGCTCTGTTAACATTCCTCCAAGTCAAGGTAAAAACTAAATAACACAAGATGCTAAAGAAATTAATGTCTATAAAATAAGACTGTGGAATTATGAAATATGCCTCCAATACACTTGGAATTTCCATAAATCACTAGAATGCTGAATATTGATATCTTGGGTATGCAAAACTTTAAGTGGATGTTTAAATGGATTGATGTTTTGGGGATCCATAATTCTATGGTTTACTGTTTCTGGAATGAAAAATTGAAGAAAAAATGATCTTGTATTCATTATCCAAATCATTTCATCCTGAAATACAACGTTCAAAGTCAGTGAAAAGTTAATATCCATAGGCTGCCAAGAAAGACTAATTTAAAGTTTACTGAACTTTAAGATGAATAAATGAAAAAATTTAATGAACTGCTGCAGTCTCATAATTAATTAATAATTAATCACATGAAAAATCAGGAGTCATAATTAGTCATAATTAATCACATGAAAAATCAGGAGGCACTATAATTTCCATGAGTGATTGAAATACAAAGTTTTTAGAAAGTTGTCACAAAGTTTCAAAAGTTGAAAAATACAGCTTTGTTGATTGGATATTAGGGATTGCATGATAGATAGAATTCTTCATGACAAGTAATTTATTAATCACAAGCCTTACTTTTAAATACTCCACCACATGAATATGCAAACAATCAGAGATCTACTAGATCAAATATGAGTATGTTGTGTTTCCTGAAGGATCATTTAACTAGCATACCCTCCCCGACAGAAACGCTGAGGAGACAGCTCTCACACCATGGACTGGATCTTGAGAATCCTCTTCCTGGTGGTGGCAGCTACCGGGAAAGAAGTCACCGGTCTCAGGGAGGAGGAAGTGGTTGTAGCTACTCTAGATTGATTTTGTCCACCTGTCTTCACTCAACAGGCAGTGACTCTGAGGTCCAGCTGGTCCAATCTGGTGCTGAAGTGAAGAAGCGGGGTGCTTCAGTGAAGATCTCCTGCAAAAATTCTGGATACTCACCAGTTACCTTATTGACTGGGTGAGGCAGACCCCTGGACACAGGTTTGAGTGGATGGGAGAGATCTACACTAGTAATGGTGGAACAAGATACCCACCAAAGTTCCAGAGCAGAGTCACCATGACCAGGGAAACATCCATAAGCACAGCCTGCATGGAGCTGAAAGGTCTGAGTTCTGAGAACACACCATGTATTACTGTATGAGGGGCACTCAGTGAGATAACCCAGTGAGACAGCTGTGCTGGGCTCACAGAAGATAGTCAACCAAGGTACAGGCTGCCAATTTTTTCAGATGGGTAATCAAGAGAACAAAAAGAAAACCAACAAACATGTATTTACTTAAATTGTTTGAGACAGTGCCCAATGCATGTTCCCCAAAATCAAAATTTAGGGAGGCAGGAGAGGGATGAAGGTCCCTTACTGATTTATTTATTTTCCCATTGGGTAGAAGAGCCTAGCATCCAGTTGGAGCCAGTGAGCTTGGTAGCAAAGCAGATTCTGTATGCAAGGGCTTATTCCAAATAAAATGTATATGCATATGTTTGGTCAATCAGTGGATTGCTGCAAACAAGTTCTCTAAGCAATACAGTTGTCTTAGTTTCCTTAGAGAGTCTTTAAAAAAGAAAGAAAGAATGAAAAGCACGGTCTGTGTTTTGTACTGTGTGGAAGAAAAGTATTTTGAACCGAAGGCTATTATCGCGTATTTAAGAAACTCAAGGGGACATGAAACTTTGGCTGCTCGATATAAAATAGTGCTTTTTAGATGAATTGAGCATTTTAAGGAAGGTCTTGAAGATCTCAAAGATAGATTCCAAGTAGAGGTCAGATCAGAAGTTTATGGAGAATGGTGGGACTGTACAGGTTATATCTTGTGTCATTTCTGGGTGGGCATATGGTTGTCATGGGGCTAAGGATTAATCCTGCTAAGAAAACTGAAAATTGCATTGGTGAGAAAAATGTCAATGATGATTGACTTTACATCACAACACAAATCATGTCAATGCTTTGAGAGTAGTAAAGGTTATCCTAAGAAATTTTATTGTAAGAGACTCTGCCATGTTGGGTGAGCTGAAAACTGTCCAAATACCTATTATTAGGAGACTGTATAAAGAAACTCTGATACATACACACAATAGAATACCATGCATTTCTGAAAAACAGGGATGGCATTATGAAACACCACATGATGTGAAGGGACTTGGAAATCATTATGCTGCGTGCAGTTAGTTAATCACAAAAGGACAAATATAGTATGTGTCCACTAATGTTTGATGGACACCAAGATGAAGGAAGGCTTTTACCCTCAGGGTGAGCTGGTCTCCCAAGCAACAAGATAGAGAGCCTGCCAGGTGCTCATGGGACATAAATCACCTGCTTTATGTGTACGTGTTAAAAACCTCTCTGACAGAGGACATTTCATCTCAACTGGGGTCAGATTTTCAAGCAGGGGCTAGAAGATCATTCAATTGCTGCCATACAACATTGTGCTAAGGTCACTCAAAATCAGTAAACACATCTACAATACTGGATTGAGACTATACTTGTGTAGTCTTGGGATCCAATCCCAGTAGCCACAAAGTCAAGGGAATAGAAAACACTATTGGCTAAATGTGTGTTAGAAACATCTGCAACTTAAATGGTCTTGAATAGAAATTATATGACTTTGGCTACAAAGGATTATCTTCCCAAGCGACTGCTGGCATTGGAGCCTCTGCTCATTTGGTTGACTTTGCCGTGGTTCTCAACCTGTGGATCATGACCTCTTTGGGGAATCGAACGACCCTTTCACAGGGGTCACTTAAGACCATCAGAAAACACGTTATGATTTACATTATGATTCATAACAGTAGCAAACTTACAGTGATGATGTAGCAACAAAATAATTTTATGGTTGGGGTCAGCGACATCATGAAGAACTGTATTAAAGGTCGTGGCATTAGGAAGGTTGTGAACCACTGCTTTACAGGAGCACATCGAGTAGTGGGAATTTCTTTAAATAAAAAATACTATGGAACAAAAGGTCCTGTTCCAGGCTATTCTGTTCCAACAGCAGTACATGGCGTTATAACAGCGTGGGGGAAAGACCGTGAAAAAGATGCATTAAAAATCATAGTAACGCAGTTTTCATTAGTGCCTGTATTTGCAGTCGGCCATAGCTATGACATTTTTAATGCATGTCAGAAAATATGGGGTGAAGATTTGAGACATGTAATAATATCAAGAAGTACAGAATTGCCACTAATAATCAGAACTGACTCTGGAAATCCTTTGACACTGTATTTAAGTTTGGTCCATGTTATAGAGAATTCAAAGGGTTACAAGTTACTGCCACCTTACCTAAGAGTTATTTAAGAGAATGGAATAGATATTAATACCTTATAAGCAAATTATATAAGGGGTGAAAGGAAAAAAGGGGAGTGTTGAAAATATTCCCTTTGTTTCTGGTGGAACTTTGCTACAGAAGTTAACAAGAAATCTCTTAAAATATTCCTTCAAGTGTAGTTATGTGGTAGCTTATATATTTAAATCCATAGTTCTATTGGATCAAACATAATTGTACAATTGCTGCCATCATCAACTGTGATACCTTCATATCAGCTCCCCCTATCCACTCCCATCCCAACCCTGCAACCCCCAGAACCCTCAATATATATGTATATTTTGCTGTAACTTCCACCATCCCATGCATCCTATCACCTGAAATTCTGATGTTTGTTCCCTTTGAGTGGTGTTATACAGTCACCATTGCTGTTAGTTTCTCCCTCCCCCACCTCCCCACTTCCCCCGAAAAGACCTGCATGGGACTTCAATGAACCAGAAGGTAGGGAGAGGCTCCGAATTTATCGCCAGGTTCTCATGCCTGATTTCTGAGTGGCAGCAAAAAAGCCGCCCAATTTGACCAAGGTGGGTAATGTAAGGCAAGGTCCCCAGGAAAGTCCAGCTGCATTCTTAGAACGCATCATGGAAGCTTTTAGGCTGTATACCCCATAAACCTGACATCAGAGGAAAGTAGGGCTGCAGTAATAATGGCTTTTATTAATCAAGCTGCACCAGATGTCAAAAGAAAGTAGAAAGGCTGGGGAAAAAATTTTAAGGATTTGTCGGAGGTGGCAGTGAAGGTCTATAACAATAGAGAAACCTCAGAAGAGAGGAAAGAAAGACAGCGGATGGAAGATCGAAGGTTCCAGGCAGGAGAAACCAGGAAGATTACAAGGGAAATTGCCCAAGTATTAGTGGCAGCTACTGCAAGTGAAGAGGGAGAACAAGGGAATGCGTTAATAGAAATGGGAGGCCTAGACTAGGAAAAGATCAGTGCAGCTACTGCGAGGAAAGAGGGCACTGGGCCAGAGATTGTCTCAAAAAAGAGCTTTTGAAAGGAATGATATGGTGCTGGCATTGCCAGGAGGATGGACACCAGTTTGACAGGTGCCCCAATCTTCATAAGCCAGCATGTCCCCTATTTTTAAGGAAGGGGGAAAAAGGCAGGACCTAGAATGAGGAACTCGGGGTTCAGAATCACTCCCCGAGCTTAGGGTACCATGATTGGTGGAGGGGAAACTGGTTGATTTCTTGGTTGACACAGAGGCAAAACACTCGGTCCCCACCCACAACAATGAAAAACTGTCGTCTTGTATCAGCTGGGTGCAAGGTGTCACAGAGACCAACTGGTACTGATGGACTTCTACGCGCAAAATGGACCTCAGCGTGGGTCAAGTAAGTCACTCGTTCATGCTCATCCCAAAGTGCCCGACACCCCTGCTAGGAAGAGATATTTTAACCAAGTTAAATGCCCAAATATACTTTAAAACGAACAAGTCTGCTTGGCAGACTAAAAAAGACACTTTTAACTACTCCACACCACCAACCAGGATGAATATCAGTACTCACAGTAAAAAGAAAGATTCATAACTGCTAAAAGAAAAGAAATAAAGAATAAGACTGAGGTGCTGCAGCCACGGGAAGCTGTAACACTGCCAAAAGCTGTGGCAGTGGTGCACACACCCAGCCATCAACAAGGAGACTCCATGGAAGCTAAGGGCCATTGTGCCGCAGACAAGGAGGTGCAAAAGGCTGCGGTCCAAGAAAAGGAAGGAGATGGACCTGTAGAACCAGGTGGGCAAGTATGCCTTGTTCAATTTTCTTTTCCAGGAAAGGGGTCCTTTCCACATGTGCCTGGCTACACAGCTGAAGAACTTTGGGTCAAACAAGAGCTGTAAGCCCTAATAGAAGAGGGCTCGCCGTGGCTAAAAGCCCAGAACAATCTTATCCTCCCGGCTGAGGTGGGACGCAAGAGATGCTGTACAACTTACACCGTACTACTCATTTGGGGAAAAAGACGCTACAATTGTTGCAAACTGCCAAACTACAGTTCAAAGACCAAGGACTGACTGCAGAACAGCTGGTGAGCCAATACCATGTCTGCCAAGAAATGAAACCAGGTAAAATTATAAATATGCATCAAGGGGCTAGAGAAAGAAGTAAGCAACCTGGGCTACATTGGGAGGTGGATCTCACTGAGATCAAGCCAGGCAAATATGGTTACAAGTACTTGTTAGTCCTCGTTGAGACTATTTCAGGTAGGGTAGAAGCTTTCCCAACTAAAAGAGAGACAGCCCTGATAGTAGCAAAAAAGGTGTTAAAAGAAATAGCTCCAAGATATGGAATGCCTCAAACAATTGAATCCAACAATGGGCCTGTTTTTGTAACCGAGGTCGTTCAGAATTTATCCTGGGCTCTGGGGACAAATTGAAAACTGCATTGTACATACAACCCAAAAAGCTCTGGGCAAGTAGAGAGAATGAACAGAACTTTAAAGTAGACTTTGACCAAATCAGCTTCCAAGACTGGCGAAAACTAGGTGACTCTCCTCCCGTTTGCTATATTCCGTGTGCGGAATTCCCCCATGTTTGAATTGACACCTTTTGAAATTGTGTATGGTAAACCACTCCCCATTATCCCTAGAGCATTCAATCTGCTCTATGCAGGCTTGATGAGATATTAGGGGCTATGCAAGCCTTGCAGAGCAGACAGGCCAATGTTTGACCTACCATTCAGGCTGTTTGCCAAAATGCTATTGAGCAGGCAAATGCAGCTGCAAGTCAACATGAGCATTTGCCTGGAGATTAGGGGTGGGTTCGAAGGTTCCATAGCAAAAATCTAGAAACCAAATGGAAGGGGCCTTATCAGATTGTTTTAACCTCCCCTACAGACTTAAAGGTGGAGGATGGGATAGCTGCCTGGATTCACCACAGCCATACCCGCCTAGCAGAGCCTCTGGAAAAGGTGTGGACGGTAACTCAGCACCCCACCAACCCCCTTTGGGTGCGCCTCAGTAGACTATCATGATCCTGTGGCCTGTGGCCCTCTGGGTGTTCCTCTCTGCGATTATCAAGGAAAATGAGACTATAACCAACATGAACCTTAGATTCACACCTGGACTCTAAAAAATGTAGTCACCGGTGACATTCTGGCAACAGTAAGTAAGACACATCCAATAACTGCGATGTGGTATCTTGAAATATTTTTCAGCCTTGAACAGCTCTGGCGAGAGAGAAGGATTGGTCCTGCCCCCCGAGTAGCATGGCATGTCGGGTATAGCACACCTTTAAATAATAAACTGGTCATGAGGAAACAGGGGTTTCATGTGTGCCCTATGACATGGCCTCAGGGCACTGACAGAGCAAAGTTGTGGGGACGCAGCCTGCAGCAGGGGTCTTCCAGTAAAGCATGATGGCCCTATTGTTCTGAATGGACTTGTGTAACCACCAATGATGGTGACTGGAAATGGAGTTCTAAAGAAGACTCTGTGTCAATGAAATTTGTGTCAAGTAATAGTGCTGATGCCAATAATACCATAAAAATCACCATCCACATCACTGGGAAACCTGGATCCGAGGAATAATGTGGGCCTTCCGAAGTAATAGCCACCCCAGTACCAAAAGTCCTACATACTGTAACATCAACGGCTGGTCCAGAAGACACGCAGAACAGGGTTTATCTCAGTTCTCCTTTGTTTGATTTAATAGTATCAACGTATAATGCTTTAAACAGTACTAACCCAAATGCTACCAAAAGTTGTTGGCTTTATTATAGTATAGAACCCCCATAATATGATGCCTTAGCTATAAACAGAATTTTGGTCCAGGAGGCTGATGCAAGTTGTGACTGGAATAGCCGTAAGAAAAAAAGTTTCACAATAGAAAATGTTCAAGGAATTGGAGCGTGTGTGGGAAAAATTCCAAAAAAATATGAGCCCTCATGTATAAACATAAATTCTCAGGTCAACCAAAGCAGTAAGTGGATAATTCCTACTAAAAGTAGTTTGTGGATATGTTCAAATTCCTACCCTTCCCCTTGCCTGTATACCAAGTTGTTACACTCCACCAATGCTACAGAATTCTGTGTAAATATAATTCTTTTCCCGCAGGTTATTTACCATTCGTGGGAAGATGGATGCTTACAATGGTCAAACCAGCACTACCAGAAGGTTAAAAGAGAACCTGTCACTGTTTTTTTTTTTAAACATTTTATTAGGGGTTCATACAACTCTTATCACAATCCATACATATACATACATCAATTGTATAAAGCACATCCACACATTCCCTGCCCCAATCATTCTCAAATCATGTGCTCTCCACTTAAGCCCCTTGCATCAGGTCCTCTTTTTCTGTCACTGTTTTAACTGTTGCTCTGTTACTCAGAGTTAGCGCTGCTGGAGCGGGCACAGAAATAGCTGCTCTAAGCAACCAAAATAATGGACTGACCCAGTTCTAGAGTTTAATTGATGAGGATTTAGCCAGACTAGAAGATGCAATAACGCATCTAGAAAAATCTGTAAGCTCTCTTTCTGAGATAGTCCTACAAAATTGTAGAGGGTTAGATTTAATTTTTCTACAGCAAGGAGTAGTGACCACCCCCCACCCCCCACCGATTGACCAGTCAAGAAAACACGTGCGAAACTGCTTGCCAACCACCACTGGACAATGCTGGCACCAGAAGTTTTCTCTAATCAATTTAAAGAACAGCAACATTGGACTGCCCCCTGGCCCTGGCCCCATAAAAGCCCAGTGACCAAAGAACTCAGGGCTGATTCCCTTTGGCTGCTGGGTCCCCACTGTGTTGGGCAGTGGAGGGAGGGAAGCCCTAGCTTGAGCTAGCAAATAAAATCCTTTTGTTGCTTTTGCATCTCAACTGGTCACAATTCTTCCATGCACCCAAGGTGAGCTCGCATTCCCTCCCCCAATCCAACACTAGGGGATGAGAATTATATTACAGTTGAGTCTCAACTACAGTTTACTCAACAGATAATAGGATAGATACGTGAGGTTTGCTTGAGTGCCTGGGAAAAGATAATTCCATCAGGAGAGAGAAAGCCAAGTTGCATGGCTATAAGACAGCGGATTGATGAATCCTATGCTGACTTTGTGTTCCAAAAGTTCTATTTCCAAATGTGTAAAGAATGTCCAGGCAGTAAGAGACTTAGTGCATAAGCTATCTTATGATTTCTCCAATAAGCGTTGTAAAAATACATTCCACAGGGAACAGGGCACTCTGCTAGATTATCTCAGGATATGCAGGAATGTAGAGACAGAGGAATACAAGGCCGACCTCATGGCAGCTGCACTGGCAAATTATATCAGACCTAGAAAAAAGTGTTTTAGTTGTGGGAAGACAGGTCATCTTCACAGAGAGTGTAGGCAGAGCAGGCTGCGGCCTATGTCAGAGCATGGGCCAGGGACATTGAGTGGGTTTAATAGAACCTGAACTCTGCCCCGCTGTAGGAAGAGAACTCATTAGCCAAGACTTCCCAGTGGGGAAATAGTGGAAGGAGCTTGATACAGACCCTGCCAAGCAAAGCATGGGAGGCAAGGTGTCTGCCTGCCAGAGCAAAGAAGAGAGAAACCTCAGGTATCACCCAGCTTCACAGCAGGAGACCAGACCTAACCAATCTTGCAAAAGCCCAGGCTCTGTTCTCCCTGCTGTTGTTTTGACTAACTAACAGATGGCTCTCAGAAGTCCTCACAGCTGTTTGCTGATTCTAGAAGCAGGAAGCTCTTATTGAAAAAGTAATACACCTTGGGGATGAAAGCCAGAGTGAATCATGTCTTGTTTTTGTTCTTGTACAGGAGCCAAAAATCTATATATCATCTCCGTGCAGGGGATCAAGGGCCGGCTAAGCAGACTGCCCACTGCCGGAGTGGGTGACATAGTGATGGCCACAGTCAAGAAAGGCAAACCCGAGCTCAGAAAGAAGGTCCATCCTGCAGTGGTAATACGGCAACGGAAATCCTACCGGAGAAAAGATGGTGTGTTCCTTTCTTTCGAAGATAATGCGGGGGTCATTGTGAACAATAAAAGCGAGATGAAAGGTTCGGCCATCACAGGACCCGTTGCAAAGGAGTGTGCGGACTTGTGGCCCCAGATTGCATCCAATGCCGGCAGCATTGCGTGATTTTGCCATGTTTGTGAAAACCTCCAACAACCCTATTAAAAATTATTCACACACACACCCCCCAAAAAAGAAGAAGTAATACAGTTTTTATCAGGAAGTTTTAACCTAAATACTCAAGAAATTCAAATTGATACTGGAGTTGATAAGAGTTGGGAGAAAAAGCCAAAAGCTGTGATTAAATTAGAAATTATTAAGAGCAGTAATTGGTGTCCACTACCAAAGAACTAATTGTGATTGTTAGCCTAAATAGAACCATTTTATATTAAGCAATCATTCTGCATCAGTCCTAAAGTGCAATCTCAGGCCTTATAACATTTTCAAAAAAAAGAAAGAAAGAAAGAAAGAAAGAAAGAAAAGGCCAACTAGCCCCTTGTTCCTAAAAACCAGCAAACGACTATCCTGTGCCAGAAAATTGTGCAACCTCAAAGTCTGCTTGCTCAGTTGCGCTGCTTAACGGCCAGTTTTGCTTCTGTACCAGCCTGCTTAGTCACACTGTTCAACCCCAATTTCTGCTTGTATACCAGCCTGCTTGCACAGTATAGCAATCTAATGAAGCCTTATAAAAAACCAAGTCTGTAAGCGAAAGGGACCAGCCGATGGCCACATTTTGTCTAGGGCTGGCTGGTCCCTGCGCAGGTTTCTTTTGTTTCCAAAACTTTTATTTCTTTTTTTTTTCTTCTTTTACATTTTATTAGGGACTCCAACAACTCTTACCACAATCCATACATATACATACATCAATTGTATAAAGCACATCCATACATTCCCTGCCCCAATCATTCTCAAGGCATTTGCTCTCCACTTAAGCCCCTTGCATCAGGTCCTCTTTTTTTTTCCCCTCCCTCCCCTTTCCCCCCTCCCTCATATGCCCTTGGTAATTTATACCTCGTTATTTTGTCATATCTTGCCCTATTCGGGGTCTCCCTTCCCCCCTTCTCTGCTGTCCCTCTCCCAGGGAAGAGGTCACAAGTGGCTCCTTGTAATCAGTTCCCCCTTTCCAACCCACTCACCCTCCACTCTCCCAGCATCGTCCCTCACGCCCTTGGTCCTGAAGGTATCATCCACCCTGGATTCCCTGTACCTCCAACCCTCATATGTACCAGTGTACAGCCTCTGTCCTATCCAGCCCTGCAAGGTAGAATTCGGATCATGGTAGTTGGGGGGAGGAAGCATCCAGGATCTGGGGGAAAGCTGTGTTCTTCATCGATACTACCTCACACCCTAATTAACCCATCTCCTCTCCTAAGCCCCTCTATGAGGGGATCTCCATTGGCCGACACTTGGGCCTTGGGTCTCCACTCTGCACTTCCCCCTTCATTTAATATAATATATACACATACATATATACATATACACATATATACACATACATACACACACATATCTTTTTTTTTTGCATGATGCCTTATATCTGGTCCCTTGGGAACCTCGTGATCGCACTGGCCGGTGTGCTTCTTCCATGTGGGCTTATTTGTTTCTGAGTGAGATGGCCGCTTGTTCACCTTCAAGCCTTTAAGACCCCAGACACTATCTCTTTTGATAGCCGGGCACCATCAGCTTTCTTCACCACATTTGCTTGTGCACCCATTTGTCTTCAGCGATCCTATCATGGAGGTGTGCAGTCAATGATATGATTTTTTGTTCTTTGATGCCTGGTAACTGATCCCTTTGGGACCACTCAATCACACAGGCTGGTGTGTTCTTCCATGTGGACTTTGTTGCTTCTGAGCTAGATGGCCGCTTGTTTATCTTCAAGCCTTTAAGACCCCAGTCACTATCTCTTTTGATAGCCGGGCACCATCAGCTTTCTTCACCACATTTACTTGTTCACCCACTTTGGCTCCAGCCGTTGTGTCGGGAGAGTGAGCATCTTAGAGTTCCAATTTAATAAAAGAAGGTATTCATGCATAGAGGGAGTGTTTGAGTAGAGGCCCAAGGTCCTTCCGCCACCTTAATACTTGACCTATAAATATCGACACAAAGATCTATTTCCCCAACCTCCTATATATATTTGCATGTACATGTCTTTGTCTAGACCTCCATGAATGCCCTTTGACTCCTAGCTCTTTCCTCCATCTCCCTTGACCTTCCTCCTGCCCTACTACCATGCTTCATCGCCACCTGGGCTAGAGTATACCTCTTCTCTAAGCAACCTTACCCTTGATCATTTCCCATCAGGCCTGCCACTCCCCCTTCTCTACCCTTTGGGGTCCCATGTTTTTCCCTTGTCCCTGGGTTTGTTAACACCACTTCCTTACCCCCCCCTACCCCCCACCCCAAGTCCCCCCGGAACTGTCGGTCCCGTTGTTTTTCATCCAGATAGTTCATCCAGCCTGTCCTATTCAGACAGACCTGTGGAGTCACTAACATGCACGAAAACTAGACAGAGGAACACAAAGCAACAGTATACAACCAGACAACAAAACAACCAAAACAAACCACTGAAAAAGAACAGAACAAAACAGTTCACAAGAGAAAAGCTTGTAGTTAGTTCAGGGATCTTTGCTGGCCCTTAGGAGCGTTTTCCAGTCCAGTCTGTTGGGGCACCACGCCCTGGCCCCAAAGTCCACTTTCAGCATTCCCTGGGGACCTTGCCACTCCATTCCCTTGCTGTTCCGCTGCACTCCCCCAGTGATTTGCCTCGGTGTGGTGGGATCAGGTCAGGTGCAATTCCCACACTGTGTCTCCGGTGCTGTCCCCTGTATCGCCCTTAGTCACTGAGGGGCATCATGTCTCATAGTAGGGCCAGCCATGTTGTTCTCTCTGTGGACTGGCTGCTCTACTCAGGAACATCATCATCACGGCCTGGTGGGCCAGGCTGTGCTCCACTCTCTCCTCCTGCCCCTTCATCTGCTCCCGTGTGCTCTGATCAAATATGTCCATCTCCCATAGCTGCAGGGTCAATGTCGTCCTTTGGAACATGTTCTTTTCGGGGGAGGGGCAGGAATCCACTTAATTTATGGTGCTGGGGCCAGCCTCCCAGACCTCTCCACCGGTTCCTTCCTCCACGCTGGGATATTGCATTCACACCTTGCGACACTGGGTTGAAGTCTGGTCCCACTTTCCCTGTGGAGATATAAACCATACCCTCCCCTTGGGTGGATTAATGCCCCATTTCTGTCATGCTGATTGTACTTACCTCAGGGGACTCATGTTGTACCTGTCCCTTTGGGTCTGGCTTACCTCGCTTAACATAATTCCTTCCAGCTCTTCCCATGAAATAACGTGTTTCATGTGCTCATCGGTGCTTTTTAGTGCTGCATTATACTCCATTGTGTGTATGTGCCAAAGTTTGCTAATCCACTCGTCTATCGATGGAAACTTAGGCTGTTTCCAAGTCTTTGCTATTGTGAATTGTGCCGCAATAAACATTGGAGCGCATATGACTGGTCGTGTTTTATTTGCTGCTTCAACCGGGTATATGCCCAGTAGAGGGATGGCTGGGTCGTAAGGTAGATCAATTTCCATTTTCTTTAGGTATCGCCAGATTGCTTTCCACAGTGTCTGTACAAATCTGCACGACCACCAGCAGTGGAGGAGGGTTCCTATTTCACCACAGCCCCTCCAACACTTGTTGCTCTCTGATTTACTGATCTGAGCTAGCCTGAGGGGTGTTAGGTGGTATCTCATGGTTGTTTTGATTTGCTTTTCTCTTATGGCAAGGGACTTCGAGCACTTTCTCATATATTTATTGGCCATATTGATCTCCTCTCTAGTGCAAGTTCTTCTCATTTCTTTTGCCCACTTCCTTAGGGGGTTAACTGTTTTCCTCTTTTTGCAGGTCATGATGGTGTTGTAGATTTTAGTAATGAGCCCTTTGTCTGACGTGTCATTACTAAAAATCTTCTCCCAGTCTGTGGGTTGCCTTGTCACCCTCTTGGCAAAGTCTTTCGAGGTGCACAGGTGTTTTATTCTTATTAGATCCCATTTGTCGATTTCCAGATCACCTGTGTGTGTCCCCTTCCCTGTTGCAGTGAGCCTATGTGCTCCCTGGGCCAGTGCTCTGAGATTAGTCCCGATTCCCTCCTTAATGGTCCTGATGGTTTGGGGTTTGACTTCTAGATCTGTGATCCACCTTGAGTGTATTCTTGTGCATGGGGTGAGGTAGACGTCTTGTTTCAACTTTCTACATGTGGATATCCATTGTTTCCAGCACCACTTATTAAAGAGGGCATCTGCTTCCCACTTGACGTTTTTGGGACCCTTGTCGAAGATCAGTTGTCTATATGCTGATGATTTTACTCCTGGGCTTTCTATTCTTTTCCACTGGTCTGAGTGTCTATCATTGTGCCAGTACCATGCTGTTTTGACCACTGTAGCTGTGTAGTAGGCATTAAAATCAGGTAGGGCGAGTCCTCCAATTGTGTCCTTCTTCTTGAGGAGTAGTCTGCTAATTCTGGGTTTCTTCCCTCTCCATATGAAGTTGGTGGTCAGTTTTTCCAATTCTTTGAAGAAGGTTGATGGTAATTGGATTGGTATAGCATTGAACTTGTAGAGTGCTTTAGGAAGAACTGTCATCTTTACTATGTTCAGCCTACCTAACCATGAGCAGGGGAGCTTCATCCATTTGTGAAGGTCACTTTTGGTTTCCTGTAATAGGGTTTTATAATTATGCTTATATAGGTCTTTAGTATTTTTTGTTAAGTATATTCCTAGGTATTTCAGTTTGTTCTTGGCTACTGTGAAGGGTACTTCCCTCTTAATCGCCTCTTCCATGGCCCTGTCTGATGTGTATAGAAACCCTACCGACTTCTGTTTATTGATCTTGTATCCTGCTACTCTTCCGTATTCCTCTATTGCTGTAAGTATTCCAACTGTGGAGTTTTGGGGGTCTTCAATGTATAGGATCATGTCATCTGCAAATAACGATAGTTTCACCTCCTCCTCTCCCAACTGGATCCCTTTGATGTCCTTCCACTGTCTTATGTTGTTAGCCAGAACCTCCAAAACGATATTGAATAGAAGAGGGGACAGGGGGCATCCTTGTCTTGTACCCTTTTTCAGTGGTATTGTTCTTGTCTTTTCTCCATTGACTATGATGTTGGCTGTTGGTCTTTCATAGATAGCTTGTATGAGCTTGAGGAACTTACCTTCCAATCCTCTCTTCATGAGTGTTTTGATTAGGAATGGATGCTGGATGTTGTCAAATGCTTTTTCTGCATCTATGGATATTATCATATGGTTTTTATCCTTTTTCTTCTCGATGTGGTGTATGATATTGATGGATTTTCGGATGTTAAACCATCCCTGCATCGCTGGGATGAATCCTACTTGGTCGTGGTGAATGATATGTTTGATGTTCCTTTGTATTCTATTGGCCAATATTTTGTTAAGGATTTTTGCATCTATGTTCATTAGAGATATTGGTCTATAATTCTCTACACCTGTGGGGTCTTTTCCCTGTTTGGGTATCAAAGTAATGCTGGCTTCGTAAAATGAGTTTGGGAGCTTGCCGTTCTTTTCTATGTTATGGAATACTTTGTGGAGGATCGGTGTCAGCTCTTCCCTGAATGTTTGGTAAAATTCTGCTGTGTAGCCATCTGGCCCTGGGGCCTTTTTCCTTGGTAGGTTTTTGATGACACTCTCTATTTCTTCCTTCGCTATGGGTTTGTTGAGGTTCTTGATCTCTGTCTCAGATAATCTAGGGATAGATTGTTTTTCTAAATATTTATCCATGTCTTCCAGGTTTCTGAATTCATTAGAATACAAACCTTCATAGTACTTTGTGATTATCCTTTTTATCTCATTGGGGTCTGTTGTTATTGCCCCCGATTCATCCCTCATCCTGGCTATTGATGATTGTTCCTTTCTATCTTTGGTAAGCTTTGCCAGGGGAGTGTCAATTTTATTAATTCGTTCATAAAACGAATCCTTTGCATTGTTAATCCTTTGCATTGTTCTTTTGTCTTCCCACTGGTTTAACTCCGCCCTGATTTTTATTATTTCTTTTCTCTTGCTATTGGAGGGGTAGTTCTGTTGACTCTGTTCTAGTTGTTGGAGGTTTTGTGTTAACATATCTGTCATACGCCTTTCTTCTTTTTTCATGTATGCATTCAGTGATATCAAGCTACCTCTGATAACTGCCTTTGCAGTGTCCCATAAGTTTTGATATGTTGTATGCTCGTTCTCATTAGTTTCTAGAAATTTCCTGATATCCTCTCTGATCTGGACCTTAACCCATTCATGTCGCAGGAGATCGTTGTTTATTCTCCAATTGGTGGCCCTTGCTTTTCTGGGTGCCCTTCTATTAATCTCCAGCTTTATGGCATGGTGGTCTGAGAAAGACGTCTGGATAATATCTATGTGTTTGAATTTACTCAGGCTGGCCTTGTGCCCCAGCATGTGATCTATTCTTGAGAAAGATCCGTGTGGATTGGAGAAGAATGTGAAACCTTTTGCTTTTGGATGAAAGGCTCTATAGATGTCTATCAGGCCCTGTTACCTAATTACATTGTTTAGCTCTCTGGCCTCTTTGCTGAGCTTCTTTCCCTGTGACCTGTCTTTCTCTGATAGTGGAGTGTTGAAGTCCCCCACTATTATTGTTGTTTCCGTGATTTCTTCTGTCATTTTTTTAATAGTTTGTTTGACGAAATTTGCCGCACCATTATTAGGTGCGTAAATATTCAGTATGCTTATTGCTTCCTGGTTTACTGAGCCTTTGAGCATTATGTAATGTCCCTCTTTGTCTCTTTTTATGTTTTGGATCTTGAGATCCATTTTGTCGGAGATTAAGATAGCCACTCCTGCCTTCTTGGAGTTACCATTTGCTTGGTAAACTTTCTGCCAGCCCTTTATTCTCAGCATATGCTTGTCTGTTTGCTTAAGGTGTGTCTCTTGCAGGCAGCAGATTGATGGGTTATGTTTTCTAATCCAATCTTCCAGCCTCTTTCTTTTAACATATGAATTGAGCCCATTTGTATTCAAAGTGATTATTACAATCTCTGGCTTCATGGTGGCCATATTCTGTTTTGTGTTTTGGGTCTTTGCCTATCTTCCTTCATATCAGTGTACTGCGTTTGAGTGGAGGGTTTCTATCCTGTCCTCTTTTCCATCTGAGACCGTGTTGTCCTGGTACGTGTTGCTGGCATGTTGGCTTCTAGATGGAGATGGGCTATATGGTGGTCTCCTGGTGGTTCTAGTTGGAGCTTGATCTTCTGGCCATAGTGAGTCAGCCAGTATGTTCTGCAGGGTCGGGTGACTTGCAGTATATTTTTTGAGTTCTTCCTTGTCCTGGAAGACCCTTATCTTACCCTTTATCTTAATGGATAACTTGGCAGGGTATAGGATTCTGGGGGAGGCATTTTCATCTTTCAGTTTTTGGAAGATGTTGCTCCATTCTCTCCTCCTCTTCATGGTTGCTGCTGATAAGTCTGAGCATAACCTTACCTGCGCTCCTTTGTATGTGACTGTCTTCCTTTCTCTTGATGCTCGTAGAATTTTCTCTTTTTCCTCTAAGTTGGATAATTTTACAATTATATGCCTTGGCGTGTTCTTCTTGGTGTTTAGCTTAGCCGGCGTCCTCTCTGCTTCCTGTATGAGAGTCGGATTCTCCTTTGTTAGGTTGGGGAAATTTTCTTCCAGGAATTCCTTTGCTATCTTGGCGGTCGATTTGTGTGTTATGTTGTGTTCCGGTAGACCGATTATTCGAATATTATTCCTCTTCATAGCATCTGTCATTGATCTCAGGCTGTCTTCTGTTTCTTTAATTTTCCTATCTGATTGTTTTTCTCGCTTGCTTCGTTTGGTTTGAGCGTCCTCGAGTTCACTGATACGGTTCTCAGCCTCCTCAAGCCTAGATATAGCTTCTGTGACCTTTTGTGTGGCCTCTGCTACCTCCTCTGTTAGTTTCTGCAGTTCCTTTTGGTGGATAGTATTCATCCCCTCTATTGTGGACTTCATCCCCTCTATTGTGCATTTCATCCCTTCTATCGTTGCATCCTTATTTTGGTTTGCTTCTCTTAGCTCCTGTATTACTGCAAGCAGAGTTCTGAAGATTTCCTTTTGTGGCTGATCTATATCTGTTTCTTCTATGAGTGACGTTAGGTCTGTTAAAGTGCCTCGTTTTTCTGATTTTTTTGTTGGGAGTGATGTGGTCTGTTGATTTTTCCTTGATCCTTTAATAGGCCCCATGCTTCTGGGAGACAGGAGTAACCTTATTGTGTGGAGGCTCAGGCCACTGTGCCGTCTCCTGGGGTGGCTGGGGCGGGCTGCGGCAGGCTTAGGGCTGGCACTGGGGACCCAACAGGGCCCCAGGTGGTGAGAGCTGGCTGGAGCTCACTGACGGCTCCTCAGGGACTGCAAAGCCGAGACCCAGGCTCCACTGCAGGTGGAGTGTTTGATCTGCCCGGGCTGTGAGCGGGCGCGGGGAGGCCCCTTGGATAGCTGCGCAGGCAGCTGCGGGACACTGCAGGGAACAATGGTGTTCGCTCTCCGCCCTTTTGGTGCGAAACCGCAGGGGGTAATGGCGCCGGCAAAGGAGGCTTGGCGCGAAACCGCAGGAGGCAATGGCGCCCTTCCTCTGCTCAGGCTCAGAGTCGCGGCCGCCGGGGTCCCCGCAGCACCCTGGGGAGGGCACCTACTCTTGTGCCTTGCGCAGGGGGGGGGGCCCTTGGTGGGCAGACTCAGCAGCGCGGGGCGCGGCGCTCCGCGGAAGCTCAGGGTCCGGGACAGGCGCGGGTTGGGCTATGGCTCCTGTTGGCGGGAAGTGCTCAGCGCAGGGTCCCCGCCAGGAGTGGAGCTGGTGCTAGGCTGCCAGGGGCTGGCGGGGATGGGAGGCCAGCGCACGGAGGGCAGGTGGAGAGGTCTGCGGCAGCGGTGCGGGTGGATGGTCCCCCGTGGGGGTCGCCAGACAACCCGCGGGTCCGCTCCCCTGAGCTTGGACGAATGGAGGGAGGGACGCGGGCCCGAGGGCAGATCGCTGCGCTGTGGGGAGAGGGGAACTGCGGGAGAGGAAAGCTTCTCTCCCAGTGGGGATCCGCGATAGGGAGTGGGGAGTGGGCCGCTGGAGTAGGCAGGGCAGGCAAGCGGCTCTGGGCTGGCGTCGGGTTTGGGGATGGAGCCTAAGCCGGTCGCCAGTGAGCTCACGGCAGCTTAGTGGCCAGAGATGTCCCACTAGTCCAGTCCTCTTTCACCTAGACCCCTGCTCCGGACAAATACGTGGGGTAGGACTGGGGTGCTGACCCAGGGGGATATTTCACTCACCAGACTCTTACTATTCAGCTACCTGGTCACCAATCCCGCTTTGTTTGGAGGAGCTCTCAGAGTATGCGGGTGTCCCTGTCGGCCATCTTCCCCCTCTCCCCAAAACTTTTATTTCTTTCAATCTCACATCTCAGTTATTCTTATCTGGCTCATGTACAACAAAATAAGATGTTTATTAGGAAAGTCCAACCTAAATTCTCAAGGTGTTGCTGGAGTTATTGGTCAAGATTATGAAGAAGAAATTAAGGCAGTGATTTATTCTGATATACCATGGTTTGCAGAGTGAAGACCCAAAGCCCATATGTCAGCCACTGGAGATCCCCTCTAGGGGAGGATATGAGCCAATCAAGGTGCAATGTAGCATCGATGAAAAATACAATTTTCCTCTAGTTCTTAAATGCTTTCTCCCCACCCCCCACTGTCATGATCTGAATTCTACCTTGCAAGTTTGGCTAGTTCAGAGGGTGTACACTGGTACAGACAGGAACTGGAAGCACAGGGAATCCAGGGTGGATGATATCGTTAAGACCAGTGGTGTGAGTGGTGATACTGGGAGGGTAGAGGGAGAGTGGTTTGAAAAGAGGAAACTGATTACAAGGATCTACATGTGACAATGGGAAAGTGGATGAAGGGAGACATCAGGCAGTGCAAGATATGACAAAATAATAATTTATAAGTCATCAAGGGCTCATGAGGGAGGGGATTAAGTGGAGAGCAAATGTATTAAGAATGATGAAGGCAATGAATGCAAAGATGTGCTTTACACAATTGATGTATATATGAATTGTGATAGGAGTTCTATGAGCCCCTAATAAAACAATTTAAAAATATTTTAAAATAATAAATTATAAAAATCTATGATCAAAATATAATGGAGAGCCAAAAACTTAAAAAAAGGGAAGATCGCTTAAGCCAATTTTTGCTTCCTTGCATTTTTAGAGTTAAAAGTTATGGTTGGCAGGAAAGAGTGCTTGAGAAATCTGACCATGGTTTAAATCAAGGGGTCTTCTGGAATGCTCTTGTGGTGAAACAATAGCGCCACCACATGGAATTAGAAATTGAAGCGAAAGGCTTTTAAACTTTGGATGGGGGGTCATTTCTTTAGTGCAGTCAGGAGGGCCTAAAACTGTCCCATTAACTTCCACTAAAGTCAGCGTGAAGGGAATGAGTGAAGTTAAGTAAGAGAGACGATAGCAAGATGGTAAAATCATACAGTGTGAGAAGCCTGAAGAGCAAAGGGCTTAATTGAGCCTGTAACCTTACCGGTGAACTTGGAGGAAAAAATGTCTGATTAGTAAGTTACGTCAGGAACAGCTGAATAAATTTATTGAGAAGTTTTTCAGTCTTTGAAAGTATGGTAATTAGTCAGTTCTCTTAATTCTCTGAGGGCTGGGAGCCAGTATTTTCATAACAATGAAGGCTATCTAACTAGTTGTTTTACTGGATCAAGACCAAGCAAGGTAACTGAGATTGCCAGCAATACTTTAAAGGCTGCATTGTTAAAACAGAAGGAGGAGAAGAGGAATCTTATGTGCAACAAATTTCATTTGGTCAATTTAACAAAAAAAGTTCTCCTTACTTAAAGTTTGAAACAAAGGTAGGGCAGAGAAACATATTTTCACTTCTGCAGAGAAAACTGATCCTAAGAAATCCCAAGATGATGGAAACCGCGTTTGGGATCCGGGTTCATCTCTCACCCAGAGAAAGGGCTGTGCATTTATGTTTCTGCAGAATAAAGCTGATGGGCTCCCCTCAGAAGGACGCAACCACGTTGGGAGAAAGATGGACATGAAGGACACGAAGGAACCCCAAAGCTTAATCATAATTCTTTTTCCAGGTCACTGACACCCTGAAGAGAGGGGCTATTTGTTTATATTTTCACAGGCCAAGGGGATAGGTGAATTTCTCTTCAACCAGCAAGGCCCAGAAGAAAGCAGTGAAGCTGGTGGGTGACCTGACCTCCCTCTCCTGTTACTGAAGTTATCCAAAATGTCAAGAAGACTTGGCAGATTCCTGAGAATGGCGATTGCTGACTGCTGAGACATTTCTTCCATTGCTGATGCTGTCTAAGAGAAACTCTGAGACTCTCATCAAAGAGGAACATTATATACAATATTGACTGGACTATTACTCCAGACTGTTGTTTTGCTGAAAGATCAAGATTTTGGACTTGTGAATTAATGTTATAATGTGATTGGAATGTAACTGATTTCTGTGTAACTCCCTACCTATATAATGTAACATTGCGTGACAAGGATTTGATTAAGAAACATTAGCAAGGGTTTAAGGGAAACATTTCATTAGATGTTGATCAGCTTAAAGAGGATATTTTCTATACATTCAAAGACAGACTCAAGGCATCTCCTGACTCTGATGTGATTAAGCAGTTGGTGAGTGGCATGGGAGGGTTGGATTCTCCATCTTGGGCTCAATGTATCTCACATAGCTTAAGTTCCAGTCTGACTGTATTATTTACTCATCATATTTTTTTATGCTTGCAGTTTCGTGCTGCTTCTATAGGAAGCTAAGAGATATGAAGAGAGACCATGTTGCTTCGGTGACACTATTAAATCTCAAACATAATGCAGACAGGGGAAATGTGGGATACTAGCACTGTAGGGAAATAAAACTGGGACTGTTAGGTTTCTCTCTCCAGGACTAGATCCCAACCTCAGTCCTTGGCTCCACGCGAGAAATATTTCACGCTGAAGCCGGGCTCGTGATCCAAGAGAATTTAATGAAAGTTCAAAGAAGCATCAGGTTTTACGCGGCATCTATTAGGATTCCTTTGACCATGTGGCCTGGCAGAGACTGCCCCAGGTCATGCAAGGATCTCTCTCCTCCCAGGAAGACCAGACCAAAAAGCCCCTCTCCCTTCCAGTCCCTGCCTTTTCAAGGGCTCCCAGGGGAGGTGTGGTGAACGACCCCAGGTTGATCCCATTGGCAGAATTGCAGTCACCTGGCCCAGGTGGGCTGCTCCAGGTGTAACGCTCATCAGGGCCCACCGGCAGGAAAATCTAGCTTTTGTCCTTTGCAGGCCCACCTGGGCATGTGTAAATGGACTTCCCAATTCCCTAGGCTAAGCTACCTAACAGGACTTACTCCCTGACTGGTGTGGAGGGAATCTGGAAGACTAGTATTCCATGGCTGGAAGACCGCCACTCGGGTAGTTGGAGATATGGTCCAGGTACATGTTCCTGCGGTTGTCTATCATTTCCATAGTTTCTCCCTTAAAGCTGTGCTGTCTTAAAGTGAGCACATGGTTGATTCATTCTCCCTATGGAAGTAGACATTCCTATTTGCTCGTTTTCTTCCCGCCATGATATCCAGCCTCTATCATACCTTCCTCCAACAGCAGAAGGGCATTAGGGGGCATTACCCCCAGTGCCTGGATTCAAAATGTTAGCTGTAAGCCTGAATTTTTGGCTATATTAATTGGACCATTAAGTTTTGTCTGGACAACTTAATGTATAGAAAGTAACTATATAGCCCATGTGGCTTTTGAATTTTTTATATAAAACAAAGGGGGACTTGTGGAGGGAGGTCAGCTTCTTAGACATGCTCCCTGGAGGCAGACTGCTGTCTCCCCACACCACAGGATGGGCCTGCTCCCTGCTGTTGGAGACAATGGGTTACTTCTCCCTGAAACTTACAACCATTAGCTTGGTTCCTCTAGGTGGGGTTTATACCCTATGGATAAAGGTTCCTATGGAGATCCAGAGAACAGGTCAAAGTTAAGCTGCCATCCTGACTCTAGGATCTGCCCATCTTATCACATGTATAGTCCCTATCCCTCCTTTTCCTGTTGCATGTATGCCCCTAGACCACCCCCTCCCATTACTGTATAACCTATAGTGCAACCCCTTCCTGTGACGTATGTCTTTACCTGTAATCAGGGGCTTGCATGCCTCCAAAAGTTATATAGGCCTGGGTTAGCTCTCTGGTCTCTCCCCACCTCTCTCCTTGGCTCCCTCTTCTCCCTTGTTTCCCTTTCCCCCTTTCCTCTTTCCCTTCCCCCTCTTTCCACGTGGCCCACCAAGTGGGGCTGAGGTGAGCAATGTTACCATGAAATGTGTCTGACCCTTTTATTGCAATATCCCCTATGCCTCTTCTATCTCATGCTCTCGATGACTTTATGTATTTATCTCAACCGTACAATTGTGCTTACTGAACCCACGACTAGTGGTGGGGGGCTGCCCCCCTACCTCATACTACACTCCTGGAGCCTTATTTTTTGCTAATATCTTCAGTACCCTTTGGATTTCTTCCTTCAGTACCACTGGTTCTTGATCATAAGCTACCTCTTGCTTTGTGTATTCCTTCCATCCTCTTTTGATACCTCCTGCATCATTTGAATTATTGTTTCGTGAAGAAGATTGAAAGAACTATGGACTTCAAGAAGAATTAACAAATCTGTCTCAGAAGAAGTACAACGTGAATGCTCCTGAAAAGTGAGCATGGTGAGATGTTTTCTCATGTGCTTTGGATGGGTTATCAGGAGAAACCAGTCCCTGGAAAAGCATATCATGCTTGGGAAAGTAGAAGGGCAGTGAAAAAGAGGAAGACCCTTGTGAGAGATTGAATCATTGACTGCAACAATGAGCATGAACAGAAAAACTACTGTGAGATGGAGCAGGACTTGGCAGTGTTTCATTCTGTTGTACATGGGTTCTCTGGGAGTTGGAACCTAATTGAGGGAATCTATCAACAGCAACAACATATGATCACTCATCCCTATCTCGTCAAGGCTTTCCTGTTTCTGTTCCTCCACATTTCCTAAATCTCTCCTTGGGTGTGTACTGTCCTTTTGATCTTAATTACACGGATGGTTAGTCTATCAACAGGGTGAGTTCAGTTCCGGACTGTGGGAAAATAAGACTTACAGAAATATGACCAGGACTATATTCCCTATATCATCACAGAGGGAATTTGGAAGCTAGTATTCCACAGTAGGAAAGTCACCACTTCGGTATGTTAGAGATAAAGTCCAAGTACATTATCCTGCTTTAAATATCATTCTCACAGATTCTCCCCTAACAGCTATGCTGACTTAAAGGAGCTTCTATCTCTATATAGAAGTAAACATTCTTGTTGTCTCCTCCCACTGCAGAACCCATCCCACCTCAGGACTTTCCCCAGTGCAGGTATTAGGTTTCCTCACCTGTGAGCTCAGAGACTTTACTGTGGTTACCACCCACCTTGTGATGTATGTAAGTACTGAATATGCATGTATTATGGCTACCTACAAATATCCCAAGACAGTAAAGATTGACTCTCTCTTCCTCCCTTTCTCTGCGTAGACCTGGCTGCTGAGATCATGGCTGTCCCAGAGGTAAGCTTGCTACCATAACATGTGTCTGAGTCCTTTATTTTATTTTCTCTCTCCTATCTTCTAGGACTTTACTATGCTCTTTGTATATCATAGCCATACAATTTCAACTACAAAACCAGTGATTGTCACAGGCTTGTTTACACAAAGATTGGACTTGAAAGGTGACTAAAGACCCTTGTGTTGAGGGTCTCTTTGGTGATTTGACTTTTGGCCCACATTTTCCTCCTACTCTATCTATGATCTTCTAATGGGATTCCTTTTCGAGCCCTTGGTAGTGGTAGTTGGGCACATCTGGTTCTGATAAATCACTAACATTAGGTTAACAATTCAATGGAAAGTAGCTTGCATACCTGAGGGGACCTTTTGGACTCTACTTGCATGCTATCAGGGGTAGAGCTACATTCATAGATAAGAGGCCTTGTTTGTGTAGTGCTTACGAGTTGGGCTGCTAACTGTACGACTAGCACCATTCACGCCACGGGAAAAGATGGAGCTTTTTACTTCAGCAAAGATTTAGTCTTGGAAACTCACAGGGGGACTGTACCCTGTCCTACAGCATCACTGAGTTCACATTGACTTGACTGTAGTGGGTTGGTTTTTTGTTTGCTTGTTTTTATTTATTTATTTATTTATACAACTCATGATTTATCCATCGGGGGAAAAAATCTTAGTCTTATGGTCTTCATCTGGGCTGGGCTGGTATGTTTTCTTGATATCCAATTACTCTTTGATATAAAGCTCCTCCTTACACATTGAGTGTCCCTGCATTTGTTTCTCTAGCCTACCCAGTGTAACAGGGTAGGTATTTTAAGAGAAGTCCCCTTTTAGTTGCAAAATCTAGCCTCTGTTTCCCAAGATCTAAGGATAAGGTGGCTCCACCAGAACTGGGAACATAAATCAGTAATTATTTGTTGATAAATGACACAGAGTTTTCCGTATCGTCTGTGGAACTATCTGACCATATTGGAAAATGTAATAAAGTGTTGCAATTATCATATCTCCATTTTCAAAAGCAACTTTGGAATCTGACTAGAACTTTCATAAAGGAATTTTCTAATGTATCAGACATAAAAGAAGCATAATCCTTATGATTGCAAATTCATAGGGAAACACTTCACTTTGAGCTGTCCCATCAGCACTTGTTCTGAGAGACCCACCCGCCAAGAGTTACTAGGAGGAAGTAAATTTAAATTTCACACCTCTCAATTTGGAAGAGTCTCTATGAACATTGTGCCCATGCACTTGAAACCATTAGATTGATAGAACCTCTGGTGAGTGATAAATTAGCAGAGTGTAGAAATCATGATAAGCATCATTGAACTGAACTATCATGTTTAACTGCCTCAATAGCATTCAAGCAAAATAAAACAAGATCAAAATACAAACTCCAACTCTAAGAATAGTCAAGCTTAACAACCAACACCCACCCCCTCCCATCACTTTTTAGGGTTCCTATCCTGCTTAAGTTTCATTTTTAAATTTTGTTACGCAGACATAATTTACCTAGACCATATGATGCCAGATACTTCTCTTTTCCTAAAGGCAGTCATATGTGTCCCTACTTTGAGCCGCAGAGTGGTCCTTCGCCTCAAAGGTCATTAGTTTCGGTTCTTGCTTCAGCCGCATTAACACTGTGGCAGGGTTGGATGGCTGGATGGTTCCCGGTAGTTAGGAGGATGCCCCATCCGGGGAGTCTGATCACAAACCCACACCATTTACATTGTACGTCATTTTATGTCCCCCACGAATGCTCTCGGTGCTGGGGAAAGTACCATTTCTGCCCGCAGGTGCCTCAGCCATCATTACCTGAGCCTTTGCAGCTGCAGCCTTAGCCAGGGCTGAGGGCCCATTGTTGCCTGACCTCCCTCTCCCTTCCTCCTTCCCGCGCTGCCCCAGGTCCCGCCCAAGCTCCGCCCCCTGCCCAAACAGCACCGCCACCTCAAAGATGCCACCTCAAAGATGCCACCTCAAAGATGAAAAGAAGACAGACACCCTAACCCCGCCGGCTCCTCCCACCCCGGGTCGCTCTGAGAGGGGGCGGAAGTGGTGGTGTCCTAGCCGGAACTGTGGCTCATTGAGTGAGTCCTACTTACTGTGCATTGTAAGTGGGTGCAGAGAAGCGCCCGCAACCTGAGCACCATGTAGCCAGTGCTCCCAGGTGAGGGACGCTCTTCTCCAGGGACTTGTTTGTGGCCAGCGGCCACTTTGGAGCACCCAGCACCCCTGCTGGGGTGCAAGCCCCCTTTCTCTCCTCCTCCTCTTCTCCCATGCGTCGCTCTTCTCGTGGTGAAAGGTTTGTGTGTGCTCCAGGAGGTTGATCCCATCCCCCAGCTTTGGATTGATTTGGGCTCATGGTAGGAATCCCTGTTGGAGAAGGGGTAAACCCAGGCTGGGTGTTCTTGTCTTCGGGGTTTCCAGGATAGTTTTTTTGTGGGTTTCTGCTAAGCCCCCTCCATTGTTTCCTTTCCGCACAGCGGTGCCTTCTCCCGGAGACTCCTTGTACCTCGTCAGCTCAAAGGTGAGCCCCCGAGTCTGTTGTTTCTCTCACTACGAAGAAGAGAACGCTTCTCAGGAAGCGAGTGGCTGCAGCTGGTGCACAAATGTTAGGGCTTCCTCCGGAGATTTGCTAAGTCTTGTCAGCTGTGTGCCGGGAGCCAGACAGGGTGAGAACCCCAGGTCCAGGTCTAGAACCTCCCTGGCTCTTTGCGTCATCTGGTGTGTGGCCTGACAGCTGGAAAGTCAAAGAAGAGACAGGCCCAGCTTTAAAAAGTGAGGTTCAACCTTGAACTCAGCCAAAGGGATGTCCAGTCTTTCTTTGGGAAAGCTTACAGGTCTCTGTGGAAGGGCGAGACCCCCTTCTAGGGTCTGTTGGAAGCATTTACTAAGGATATCATAGATGTTTCTTCTTTACAAAGCTAACTCTGCCCATCTTCCTGCCCAATAAAGAGATGTCAGCCCACAGAAGCCAGCATCCAGCCCATTGGAGTTATCCACATCAACCAGAAAGATGTGGGGGAACCCTCCTGTCTAAGCATTAGAGACATCCCACAGAGTTAAATACCTGAATTGATACTTTGCTCACTTGGCTGGGCACCTTCTACCCTCCTGCTGCTCTGACTTATCTTGCCTCTCACCACCCCCACCCCTCTCTACCCCTAAGTCTGGCTCTCCCTCCCACTTACACTCTTTCTGCTGGTTCTGCAGCAGACATTAGAGCTGTGTAACCCCTTCCTCGAAAAAATTCTGCTTTAGTTCGTGGGTCTTTATTAAACCTGATGTTTTCTTCCTTTATGAAATAGCAGGTCTAATGGACTTTACACTTTTAAATTTACCCTATATACTTGAGTATCAGTCGACCTGAAAATAAACTTAGGCACCTATTTTTTCCACAAAAACTGGGCAAACTTCTTGACTCCAGTATAACCCTAGGCTAGGAAATGCAACAGTTATGATAAATTCAAAAATAAAAATAGATACCAATGAAATCAGTTGAGGCATCAGCAGGTTAGATGTTTATGAATATTTCAAAGAAAAATAGTAAACTAGCTCTAAGTGGAAAAGAGGGTGAACAAAAACCATATGTTATGAGTAATAACTGTACACGCTGAGTTACTGCATGCGCTACAGTACTGCATGTACATAAGACAGCTTGTAAAGCTTGAGGCCTAATGCAGACGGATGATCTTCCAGAATAAGATGACATGACTGTTTTCATACAGCAGCCTGTGTTAGGGCTCATAATAAACACACACTGCGTATGCCCTGTGTTACTGCATGTGCTGTGCTACTGCATACACAGCGTCGCCCCCTAGGCATGGGAAGTGCTAATGCACCACATGCAGTAACACAGTGCGTACACAATGCAGCGTGTATATTATGAGCCCTAACACAGGCTGCTCTATGCGAGCATAGTCAACACTGGGTCCAGCTAGGGGTTAATAAGAAAGTGAAAAATAAAATAAGTACTGTAAATAATCATAGTGTATATCCAAGACCAGAGAGCTTCTAGTACTTGTAGTCAGCAATGCTTGAATGGAGCAAAGGGGCGTGACAAAGCACGGGTAAGACTGTAAAGGCTACATCGTTGGTCAAGCCCTGGAGAAGAGTGGGAGAAGAAGAGCGGCCGTATCCAGCATTCATATGACAAGGATGCAGTGCGCCTCTGGTACCAGCACACAGAAGTGGGCAGGTTCATGCCCAGTATGGCACAGAAAACACAGGCTTCTGGCATGCAGGAGAAAAGAACTGTGATATTCGCAGTCATGGACCACCCACAGAGGCTGTAGGCACTCTCAGATGAGCAGGAGAAATCAGGTTGCACCAGAGAATAGATAAGTGGGACCCTCACTTCAGTATAAGCCAGGGGGGGGCGGGGCTTTGTCAGCATAAAAAATGTGCTGAGAAACTCGGCTTATACACTAGTATATACTCGTGTGGCTAATTCTCTGCTTTAGATGAAGGGCCAGCTCTAACCTTTCTTAATCTTACTATCCTTAACCCCTTTCACCTATTTTCCTTTGATATCCTGTTCCCTACAAACCTAAACTCCCTCAATAATTCTAAAATTAAAGGTCTTTGTCTCTTGTCTCCCTAAGACCTAATACATGATGGCCGGTACAAAGAGTCTGTCTATGTTAGAATGGAGTGGCACTTTCCTTTCCCTAGCCACTAAAGTCCCCAGCGCCTTTCTGGACCTCTTCGAGCGAGCCTAGCAAAGAGATCTCCACTTCATTGGCTAAAGACCCTCTGACAATGCATCGGTGAGGGTGAATGTTAAATCCAAAGCTCCCTACTCCATCGTCATCTGTTCATTTTCCCATGGCCATTCTGAAAATGTCCACATACAAGTAATCTTGCTAAGTCAGATGGCCTTTTCACCCCAGGGGCTTAGGTGGTAATTATTCAGTGGAAGGATGCTCTCCTGTTTTGCTACCTCATTTAAGAGAGCTCAAATTTTCTCTCAGCCTTTTAAAATGGGTTGTAAGGATTCCAAGTATGTTAGTCCAGGTAAGCTCGAGAAACAAATCCATAGAAATTCATATGTGTATAAGAGAGAGATTTATATAAAGGGTAATTGTACATTAAGAAAGCATCCCACCAAATCCAATCCAATCCCCTAAGTCTGATATTAGCCCATATGTCCAATACACATGCAGTGACGCTGAATGCAGGATGATCACAGGCCAGTGCATAGAGAGTCATTGGATCCAGTGGTGGGGTAAGCATCTCAGCATTGGCAGGGGTTTACATGTGGCTTTTCCAGTTCTCAGGGAATGGGGTCTATCAGCGTAGTGCCATGTTTCTGGTCAGTAGAGTGTCTCCAAGGGAGTGAGTTGAAAGAGAGAGAAAGAGAGAGTCTGTCTCCTGCCTCCAAAGAGGGAATTCAGGAATCATGGTTGACCAACTGGACTCCACCTCTTCACTTTTACTTGACAAATTGACAACTGATTATATAACTACCACAGTAAGCAATGGGCATAACACACCTCTAGTTTGTTTACTGGCAAGCCTCAATTATCTGGGTCTTAAATCAGTTATTCAAAGGGGAAATAATATTTTCCTATGTAGTAATGTGTGGCCGCAGCACAAATTGGACAATAACTCAGGATGGCCACCAGGTATTATATTTGATTTAAAATTATTCAAGTTCTCAATAATTTCTTTTTAATCTACAAAATACATTCTCATTTTCCATATATCCAAGTTTTCTCTCTCCATGCTCAACCTCATTTATGTCCGAATTGTTCCACTATGAAAATCCTACTCGTTCAGGAAAGTGTTCCTCTCTCAGACTAAGAATCAGTCATTGATCCTTCTGATCTCGCTTTGCCGCCAATTTCAGTGCCTATTGTCTCTGAGAAAACTGCTTCTGTGCCTTCTTTCTCCCCCACCCCTTGCAAACCACTTCATGTCCCTCCAACCACCCGTGGATACTGCTGCATTCTCCCAGTTGCCAGAGTGTAAACCTATATCTCCTGCTAGAGTGTCCCATTCTTCTTCAGCCTTGCTCTTCACCACCACTCCCACTCCTGCCTTGTCTCAACCTGGTCCCACCAACTCCAAGCCTACCTCTCCCCTATTACATCATATAATTTCTACCCAATCTTCTCCCTTGCCCATACCATGATTGTCTATTCCTCCCACCTCTCCTCTGTCACCAGTTTCCTCCCACGGTTGCCATGTTCTAAGACATCTTATACCTGTCCCCTTCTGCCAGCACCATCTTCTCCTCCCAGCCTTTTGTGTTCAGCTCTCTCCACCACAAAGACAGCTCCATGAAACCCAAAGGATCCATTCCTAAATCCTGCCACCCTCATCCCCCTCTTTGAAGTCGCAGGAGCAGAAAGGCTAGTAAAAGTTCATATCCCTTTCTTGTTAAATTATATATCAGTCTTAGGGAAATGTCTTGGATGTTATACATCAGAGCCAGACACTTATATTAAAGAATTTAAATAACTCACTCAGACATATGTTACCTGTCATGTCGTCCATATGATGTTAACAACTACCTTGACTTCTGAAGAAAGGGAGATAATCTGGACAGCTGCATAAAGAGAAGTGATGAAGGGAATGCCCAGAACTGGGATAAGCCCGTGGACTTCAAGGCAGTCCCCAGAAGAACCCTAATTGGAATTATCAGACGATCATGAGGACTGTATTCTTCAAGATTATTTTATTTGTATCTCATTGAGGGCTTGCCAAAAACCTCAACTAAGGCAGTCAGTTACGACAAAGTTAAGGAAATCTTTCAGGAACCAAAAGAAAATTCTGCCACATTTCTCTCACATCTTTCAGGAGGTTTAAATGTACCAAAGTAGACCCTACTACACTGGAAGGGATGATTGTATTTCACTCAAATTTCATCTCACTATCAGCTCCAGATATTAAAAGACCATTTAAAAGGTTAGACTATGGACCCCAGACTTCACAGCAAGATCTCAGTGCAGCCTTCAAAGTTTTCAACAATAGGGAGGATCAGGACAAGTTATATAAGTTAGAAAGAGATAAGGTTAAATGTCAAATGTTAGCCAGTGCCCTCCAGGCCAGAGTGGGTGTGTCTAAACTAGTTATCGGGCCACACATGAGTGTGCCATGATGACCCTGCTTCAAATGCTCCCAATCAGGGCAGTGGGCAAATAAATGTATGCCCTAATCTGTGACCTCCAAGAAAGCCATACTATGAACAGAAAGGTCCCTGGGGAAATGACTGCCCCACTCTCAGAGTGGGAGGGATAGTTTATCCCATTAGCCCTCCAGAGCAACTTGCTCAAGATGCCTCCGTGTTAGAGCTGCTTGGCTTGGCCTTGAAGAATCGATACCCAGGGTGTAAGACCCCTTTGAAGATCACCCAACTCAAGAGAGCCTTTCTTTCCTTTTAGACGTAGGGGTCACTTACTCTTACCCGAACAGGCAGGTAAACATAATTAGCATGCACCACTATTGTGGGAGTCTTTGGTACAACTCCACAACCACTTATCACACAACCACTTTTATGTAGTCTGTATAATGTGCAATTTACACATCAATTTCTAGTCCTCCAAAATTGTCCTATTTCTTTACTGGGAAAAGATATTCTTGCTAAAATTCAGAGCAGTGGTAAGTTTGCTTTTACCAGAGGCCCCACCAGTCCCAGACCTATTGCTTCTCTTATAAGCAGTGCCAGACACTTGCCTGTCTTCACTTCCTCCCTAAATGACTCTAGTGTCACCACACCCCCTGCCGGGTCTTTCCCTTTACCACCTGATCTAGTTTACTCACAAGTATTGGATGTCACTCATCCTTCAGTTGCTAGGCATCATCAGCCTGTTTACATCAAGTTAAAAGACCCTTCAAAATTTCCTAATGTGCCCCATTATCTAGTATCCTCCGACACTTACAAGGCCTCAAAACTATAATCTCAAAACTACTTACAGCAGGCCTGTTAAGGCCAACCCACTCTCTTTACCACATGCCTATCATGCCAGTTATTAAACCCAATGGAAGTTACAGATTTATCCAAGACCTTAGGGCCATTAATGCTGCTGCCCTGCTTATTCATTCCCTGGTGCCCAACCCTTAACACTCTGTTCTCTACCATTCCGCATAATACTAAACATACACGGTTGCCTCCATTACTATCCCTCTGGTGAATGGTCCAAAGACCTCTTCACCTTTACCTGAGCAGTTCATTCATACATTCTCAACAACTCTGTTGGGGCGTTTTGCTCCAGGGTTATTTAAATAGGAGCCACTTTTTTAGTCAAACCCTGACGATTGACTTCCTGTCCCTAGACCTTTTCCTCAGCTTCATCCTCCACTATGTAGGTGACAGGCATCAGAAGATTCATAACATACAACTTTCCTCTAATTCTTTAATGCACCCCCCTATCAATGACCCTAATTCTACCTTACAAATCTAGCCAGAGCATCTGTATACAGGTACAGATAAGAGCTGGAAACACTATTGAGAATAGTCATACCAGGAGGGGGAAGGGAAGGGGAAGGTGACGGGAGATACGGGAACTGATCACAATGATCTACCTATAATTTACTCCCAAGGTGATGGACAACAGAAAAGTGGGTGAAGGAAGACATCAGTTAGTGTAAGCTATGAAATAATAATAATTTATATATTATCAAAGGTTCATGAGGGAGGGGAAAAGGGAGAAACTGATACCAAGGGCTCATGTAGAAAAAATGTTTTGAAAATGATGGCAACAAATGTAGAAATAAGCTTGACACGCTGGATGGATGGATGGATTGTGGTAAGAGTTGTACGAGCCCCCAATAATATGATTTAAAAAAGTCATAACAAACAACACGTTGTTGATATCCTTCCATTTCAGATTCCCCAAATCATACCAATGGTCTTTTAAACTTCCTGGCAGATAAGGAGTACGGAGTGTCTCCCACCAAGGTACAGCTTTCTCTCACCACTGCAATGTATCTGGAAGTCCGACTCAGAAAGAATTCCATAGATAATACAGTTGATAGAAAACAGCTTCTTCCTCATCTCCCAACTCCCTCTACTGAAATGCTCTCCTTTCTAGGCTTGATTCACAGCTAAGGCTGTGGATTCCCAGTTTTAGTGGGTTAGCCAAACCTCTATGAAGCAGCTAAGGGACAAGCCCTGAATCTTTAGAACCAACAACATTCATTGATAAACCATACAAAGCACTTAAATGTGCCTAGCTATCAGCTCCTGCACTTTTCCCTCCTGGTTTAACCCCTTCATTCTATATGTTCAAGAAACTGGTGGCTGTGGGAGTCCAATGTCAGGAAATAGGATCTACTTTTGCTCTAGCAGCCTATTTACCTATACAGTTAGATCCAGAAGTACAGGGGTGGCCTCCAAGCTTATGGGGCATGGCAGAAGCTGCTCTCCTAGCCCAAGAAAGCTCAAAAATTACTTTTGGCCAGAACATGCATATTAAATCCTCTCATCATTTATGTAACCTGCTCTCCCACCATGCTATATCAGCCCTGACACGCTATCCTCTACAACTCTTTCATCTTAACTTTTTTTTTTAATTGAAAGAATTCTATTGGGGGCTCTTACAACTTTTATTACAATCCATACATCAATTAGATTAGGCATATTTGTACATATGTTGACTTCATTCTTTTTTAAACATTTACTTCTTATTGAGCCCTTGGTATCAGCTCCTCTTGTTTTACATCCCTCTCGCCACCCTTGTGGCCCCTTGATAGATTATAAATTGTTATTATTTTCATATCTCACACCCATCGTTGTCTTCTTTCCCCAATGGTTTCTGCTGTTATTATTCCTGGAGGGGTATATGTGCTTATGTGCCAGTCATCACGATTGGTCCTTCCATCCTTCCCTCCTCTCCCCACCTTCCCCCTACCCTTTTGGTATTGCTATTCTCATCCCATGTGTCATGAACTTTATCTCTTATCAATACCTGTGTACCTGCCCCAGTCCAGTGCAGAGTGAGAAACAGCAGTAGGGTCATGACAGTGGGGAGTGAGGAAGCCTTGAGGAAGCCTTAAGGAACCAGAACAATATTGTGTGATCCATTGATGCTCTACTGCACCCTGGTTGACTCATGCCTTCCCTGTGACCCCTCTGGGACTGGGATGTTCCATTGTTTACAGATAGCCTAAGGGTCTCTGCTGCAACCTCCTTCATTCTCAACAATGTGTTTTTGTTTCTTTGTTATGAATCTTCTGATACCTGTTACAGTCCTGATGACACCTCATGATAACCCTGGCTGGTGTACTTCTCCCATGTGGGTTTGCTTCTTCACTGTTGCATGATTGCTTGCTTAACTTCAAGTTTTTAAGAGACCCCAGACGCTGTATCTTTTAATAGCTGGGAACCATCTTTCTACACCACATTTGCTTGTGCAGCCATTCAGCCTTCAACAATTTTGCGTGTGTGTGTGTGTGTGTGTGTGTTTGTGGGGTGACCATCACCAAATGCCAGTTTGTTAAAACAAAGTATTTTTGTGTTAGGGTGTGTGTGAGCTGAGCCCCAAGGTCTGTCCACAGTGTATTGCCTGATAAATGTGTGCATAGGCCAATCCCTCTATTTTTATGGATTAATGTATTTACTTAAGTATACACTTCTGCCTGTACCTCTATCAATAGCTTTGCTTTCCAGAGCCTTCCTCTGTTTCCTTTTGTCTTCCTCCTGCCCCACCATCACATTCCCCCTTCTTCCACCTCTTAGTACTTCCTCTCAGATTGCTGTTGCTCCAACATCCATAGAATCTCTATGTTGTTGTTGATTTTAATTCTATAGTTGTTCCCCTGTCTGTGGCATTGTTTGCTCACCAAACCCTCTGTCTTTCTTCTTGAGGACTTCTCTGCTAATGTTGGGTTTCTGCCCTCTCCATATAAAATTTGTGGCCAGTTCTTTGAATAAGATTATTGGTATTTTAATCAGGATAGCATTAAACTTATAAAGTGCTTTGGGTAAGATTGACATCTTCCAGAATAGATACCCCAAAACTAAAACCATCAGCATATAGAAAACTGATCTTCGATAAGGATCTCCAAACCATCAAATGGGAAGCAATGCCCTTTTTAACAAGTGGTGCTGGGAACAATGGATTTCTACATGTAGAAAGATGAAGCAAGACGTTTACCTCACCTCATGCACAAGAATAAACTCAAGGTGGATCACAGACCTAGAAGTTAAACTCCAAACCATAAGGACCATCAAGGAAGGAATTGGGAGTAAACTCAGAGCACTGACCCAGGGAACTCATAGGCTCACTGCAATAGAGAAGGGTACACACACAGGTGAACTGGAAATCAACAAATGGGATTTAATAAGAATAAAGTACCTGTGCACTTCGAAAGACTTCACCAAGAGGGTGACAAGACAACCCACAGACTAGGCGAGGATTTTTAGTAATGACACACCAGACAAAGGGCTCATTTATAAAATCTACAACACCATCATGACCTGCAAAAAGAGGAAAACAGTTAACCCCCTAAGGAAATGGGCCAAAGAACTGAAATGAACTTTCACTAGGGAGAAGACCCATATGGCCAATAAGAATATGAGAAATTGTTCCAGGTCATTAGCCATAAGAGAAATGCATATCAAAACAACCATGAGATACCACCTAACACCCCTGAGGCTAGCCCAAATCAGAGAGCAACAAGTGTTGGAGGGGCTGTGGTGAAGTAGGAACCCTCCTCCACTGCTGGTGGTTGTGTAGATTTGTACAGGCACTGTGGAAAGCGATCTGGAGATACTTAAAGAAAATGGAAATTGATCTACCTTATGACCCAGTCATCCCTCTACTGGACATATACCCAGTGGAAACAACAAATAAAACACGACCAGTCATCTGTGCTTCCATGTTTATTATGGCACAATTCACAATCTCAAACTCTTGGAAACAGCCTGAGTTTCCATCGATAGATGAATGGATTAGTAAACTCTGGCACATACACACAATGGAGTACTGTGCAGCACTGAAAAGCACGGATGATCACGTGAAACATGTCGTTTCATGGGAAGAGCTGCAAGGAATCATATTAAGCGAGTTAAGCCAAATTCAAAAGGCCAGGTATAACATGAGTTCCCTGAGGTAAGTACAATTAGAATGCCAGGAATAGAAGAATAAACGCTTATCTCGCAATAAACAGGTGGAAGCATTGATAGTTGGATTGAGAGCAGGCCACACCTAGGGAGGTACATTAGAATCCAACATAAATAAGGGAAGGGAGAATTGGAGTGGGGAGAAACTGAGTTCATGGCACAGGGGAAACAGGGCACTAACTCACCCAGGGGGAGAGTATTGGTTGTGTCCCCACAGAACTAGAAAGTGCATACAGACCCCACCATGACATGCCAAACCAGGAGGGCAATGTAACGCACAGAGGAATCCACAAAAACACCCCTATGCCGGCCCTAACCAGAATCAGCCTGACCCCCATCATGGAAGGGAGTGCCACAGAAAATGAAAATAGATCATCTAGTGTGGGAAAGGAACTGACCACACCCATAAGGAAGCTGAAGCAAAGGAAGGAGGAAGAATGGAGTGGAGCAGACCTGGGCCCACCAAGCTCAGAGGAAGATAGCCCGGCTCGGAGGGCCCAATGTACAGAGAGGATCATATAGCTGGCCCCATTGTGAGATGCGACATCCTGCACTGACACATGGCCCTACACAGGACAACACTGGAGACATAGTGTGGGATATATGACTGAGCTGACCCCACCACACTGAGGCAAAACACTGGGGGCGTGCAATGTAGCAGTGGGGGAAGCAGAGCAAGGAGGTCCCGAGGGAGTATAAAGGAAAGACTTTGGGGCCAGGACATTGCACCCCATCAGACTCATCTGGAAAACACCCTTGGAGGTCAACAAACAGATCTTAAACTATTACCACGCTTTTTTCCCCCCTGGATTTTATTTATTTATTTATTTATTTGTTTATTTATCTATCTATCTATTAATTTATTGTCTTTTTCTCCTTTTAAATTTTGTATGTCAGTGGCTTGTTTGTTAGCTTGTTGGTGTTGTTACTGTCATTGCCATGTTCTTATGTGCCACTTTGTTTGGTGCTGTCAAAGCCATCTGCAATTTTATGCACATAGTTCAGAATGAACCCATGGTTTGGGGATTTGCCAACTTCCAGAAATACATTAACCATTTCCTTGACATCCCTGCAATTGAGGGGCCACATGTGTGACCTGATTTGAGAGTTTCCACCACTATAAGCCAACAATGTGTGACTTTCCCATTTGGGTTCCTCACCATCCCCTAACTTATCTGACCAGATTCAACAACTTCAACTTGTGAGACAGTGAACTATTGTCTATCTGAGGATCTGGTTCATCACCATTTACAAACACATTAATGAGGAGAACCCTCCAGACTGATACATGAACTATGGATTTGGCACTCACCAGTTTCCAAAACCTGAAGAGTTATTTACTTGATAGCTATTTACTTTTGTGAGATACTGCATAGCAAATCACAGAACAGCTTAAACCTCTACCTCATAGGGACTGGTCTGATGTTCCTGCAAAATGAACTGTACTATTCATGTGTCAAGAGCTGTACCAATGGAGATAATGACCATGGCAGAAAAGACACAGCAACAGAGCCAATGGTGACAGGTCCATAAAGGGCATTTCAGCCAAGATAGTGGGGTAGGCGCATTTCAGCCAAGATAGTAGGCAAGATCAAGAGGAAGATATCCTCAAGGAACTGAGAGGAGCCTATACAGATGGAAGTAAGAAATGAGCCTATCTTTAGAAGAGAAAATGTCTGATAGCAGAAAGAGAAAACAGGCCTGCCCTGAACAAGAGCAAATTTTGCCTCCATGTTTCCTTAGTAGGAATCCCAATGTGTAGCACATTGATTCTGATACCAAGTTACATTCTGTTGTTTAAAAAACTTGAACCTATGACTCCATACTATAATTGGTATATGGCCACTGGAAAGAATTCTGAAACTTAGAAGGAGAAAACTAAGGTAGAGATAACTGCTGTCAGAACTGGAAAGCCATTGAAGGGGACAGGTATGTTTAAGCTCTCTCATATAGGAATCATAGCTGATGCTGATGGTTGATTCCCTCTCCTACATCTATAGTTAGAGGATGTTAGAAACTGTCAACCATTTTTAAACCACTATTGCTACAAGGCCCATTTTAGATGCATTAAAGAGAATGTTGATATTTGGGAAATTACATAACACATCACCTTCAGAAAGAAACATTAAAGAAACCCAGACAAAAATCCCATGGAATACTGAACTCTCCAAAAGACATGATCTTATTTCTCACTGAAAACAAGGCATAGCATTTAATTTGAATGATTCTCATGGGTTGGCCATAGAATAATGAATTATGAGTTGAAAGATACCATCATCCAAAAATCCTTAGCGACATATTATGCTCAATGTCAATAGTTTAGTGTTATCCCTATGATCAATATATTCGTAATCTTCTCCAGCCCAATGTTGAAATCAGAATAAAAGTTCATCTCTAACTTCTATTTCAAATTTCCACTTTTCCAATGAACTGAATCAATAATACACAGGCTCCTACAATTCCAGTAGGACATACAGAAAAGGATAAAATACATCAGTATCACCTGAGCATTGGTCATTTTCTTTGGTCCTTAGAACTGCCGGCAAATGAGATGCTCTTATTTTTGTCTTATCTGGATCAGCTCTATTGATGTTCACAAATTTGAATCTCTCATGATGCCACCCCAGAAATAATAATAGTCAAACAAAGTACTTCTTCCTCTTTCCTCTAAGATGCTGGTGATGCACAATCTGGAGACTGATGGGAGAATACAATGTAATGCATAACACGTAGGTCCAGATGCTGTTACTATTCTTCGCACTTCTTAACACACAAAGTCCCCAATACTGGTAATGGTCTCTTTACTGAGTGACAGAAAATATGCTTATACCCTGAGCAATAAAATCTAAAATTCACAATTTTCAGACATGTGAATATAGGATGTCTTTATAACAAATGGAGATTGGACAATCAAATATACATGTCAAAAGGAAGAAACAAAAGAGCTTGATCCCTACCTCACAGAATACAGAATTATCAATTCCTTACTGTGTGACACAAGGAGAATGACAAGTCAATGAACTTTAAAGATGATTGTTAATTAAAGCATCTGGAAACATTTCAAATGAGCTATATACAAAGCTGTTATAGATTTAAAATTATTTTCTAGGGGAACTATAAATTACAACATCACTTTAGAAACCCTTTAAAACACACCATCAAGTAGCGTTAGACATGTCAGCACCCTTTAGGACACAATAAAACTGCTGTGCAGAGTTTCTGCACCTCTAGAGCCACAACAGGCAGCTAATGGGATTTTTGCCTCTGATCATGAGGTTAGAAGTACAACTCTTACTACATGTCAAAGCCAGGGCTCCAAAATAAGCACTTATGTATCATATTAGATTGAAGCCTATGTGTGTGTGTGTATATATATATATATATATATATATATATATGTGTGTTTGTTTTTTAAATGAAGTATACATTCGCCCATAATGAGTGCATTTTTCAATCCCAAGGTAAACAATGTTTTTAATGTAGCATTATTTGTAGTACTTAATATAATTTGTTATTTGGCCTATGCAAGTATACAGTTTTTCTAGCTATGGCCCCTTAAATCCTTCCAAATATTTACGTGGGTTTGGCATCCGCCAAAGTGTATGAAAGAAATGAGTTCTGGTGGCACAGTGGTTACTATTGGGATGCTATCCCCAAGGTCAACAGTTGGAACCCACATATTTCTCCTAAAAAGAAAGATGGCACTTTCTCCTCCCTAGAGTGACACGGCTCTCTACCCTGCTAAAGAGATACAGTCTTTGAAACCTACAGAGGCAGTTCTACCCTGTCCTATAAGTTCTCTATAAGTCAGTGTTAACTTGATAGTATTGAGGTTGGATTTTCTGGTTTAAGAGGAGTGGGCAGCTTGCCCAACAATAGATTGGTACCCTTGTAGCTATGCAAATATGATGTCTAAAAACCCAACCTGGCAATTAGTCACATTGGACATCACGTTAGGCTTAATTGAGCCATTTCAGAAACAAATTAGGATCTCACTACCATCTAGAAAGAATAGCTAAAAATAGGGGCCTTTGCAAAGTCGATTCTTGTATTGATACTCTTCAACTCAGAAGACAGAGAACTGTGACACAAGAGAGAAAGCGTTGGGAAGAAGCAGAAGCAGACATGGTGGCAGTGGTATCACGACACTGAGACAGAGTAGTGGAATTGCCAGGCCACAGAACAAGAAAACTCAGTGCCTTTGTGCAGAAGGTTAGTAGGAGAAGTGGTGTAAATATGAGAACTTATCTGGGGAACTAGATTTGGCAACCTATACAGAGTTGAGTGTATTTTGTCTGAGGCTAGGGGGTAGAATGAGCATTTATCTGCAGAGTAAAAAACCTTTGTAACATTTGCCCATTCAAGATAGAAACCAGGAGGCTGCAGGGCTTGACTTTACCTGCATTTATGTCTGTCAAGATTCTGTCTGAAAGAACAGTAGCTTGATTCATTTATGATCCTAAATTGTGTATTAAGGTAGAAAAGTGACCATTATGCCATTATTATTTAAGGGGAACATCTATTAAACTTAAGAGATAGCAAAAGAAACAGGCACACACACATACACATCATATATTTTAGGGAGGCCATTAGCACGAGGTCAAAAGAACAACTGAGAATTCAGTTGGAACCCTGAGTAAATGGCATAGAACAAAAGGCATGTCACAGATCAGGATTGGTGGCAGATTAATACATGACAGGTACAAATGGGACTGCAGCAGCAGGAATTGGACCATGATTAGGACATGCACATTATTAGATAGAGGCACTTACAAGATAGGTTCAGAGCGTTCACACAAAGCCAGTTGAGGCAAGACTCATGGCAATGGCCCCTGTCCTGTCCTCAGAAAGTTGACCTCCATCAAGGATAACACCTAGGCAGTCAAGTGGAAAGGGGCTGGCTGGAAAGGAGTGCAGGCAATCTACTTCAAAGGCATTCTCCTCCAGGGGGAAGATGATCTACGTGCTTGGTTAATGATCAGAGAGTATTTAATGGCGGCTTAATCAAAGTTGTGACACAGCAAATAGACACTGAGTTTGTCACTGTTATAAGCAACCAAAACCTAAAGCCCCACTCAATGCCATCGAATGGCTTCCGATTATAGTGATCCTTTAGGAGAGGATGGAACTGCCCTTCGTGGTTTTCAAAGACTAACTCTTTACAAGAGTAGACACCCTGTCTTTCACCCCAGGTGTGACATACTTCTGCTCCGCTGACCTTGCAGTTAACAGCCCAATGTGTAACCACTACTCCATGAGCCTTTTGTAAGTTGGAGTATTCAGAACTTAACTTCAAATACAATTATATCAGTTACTTACCCAGTGAATTCTATCATTCAGGGACATGAGTAGAGACCTCGGAACCTGGCCATCAGGACAGCCTGGGCCCTTGTACACTGGAGCTCTCCTAGGGTCAGACTTCAGGAAACACAGATCCCTCCTGTTTCCCCTCTAGCTCCTCAGCCGGGGCTGTCCCCAGGAACTCCAGAGGGGATCACCCTGTTTGGAGTTAGGTGAATGGATTTGGGTCATATACCAGTCTGAAGATGAAATCCTTCCTTGTGATGCCTCACTGTGCAAGAGAGTAGTAAGAGTTTTCTAACTCCCTAGACTAGACCATATTTCTTTGTTCTGAACCAGAAGAGGAGTCATTGTTGAGAAAGGCATGTCAGGTTCTTGGCCTGCACTTCTTGTGCTAAATAGTAACACCCCCCGCCCCGGGATCGAAACCATGCTCCAATATGAGGGTATTTGCATTAAACAAGAACCCACTCTATCTTTACAGAGCAAGTTTACTAATTTATCATATCATTTTCAACTTTGAATCCACATCCTATCTATATAATATTTATTTTAGAATAAAGTAGATTTAATGCCTCAAAATTTTCAAGCTCCACTGAAGGTAAATATCATCTTTTCACCAGCAATCTAAATGAAGAAATGAATATTTTATGAAGAACGTTCATTACAAGCCCTTAAAGCACCTCAGACCATAATCCTTAACATATCTGGGGAAAGTGATCAAGCTGAATCATGCTCAAATATGCCACTCCAACACAGGCTGAGCTTTTCATCAAATTTAACCTGCCTCAATCCCTTTTCATCCTGGGTATTCATTACAATATGTATTGTGCATGAAGAAATGCCTATGGTTGAGTAGTCCATGTATTCACAACAGTGTGGTACCTAGAGAAAGTTGTGCAGGTGGACAACAAGAGACAGAGAGACACCAATAGGACATCCTAGAGGTACCTTGGCCAAGACAGAGATGTTCTATACAAGGAAACAAGCCAGGGGAATACTTATTTCCTACTCTTTAAAGCTCTTATGTTTATGGACGTCCAATTTTAACGCCTTTGTGAAAGACTGCAGCGTATAGTCAAGGAATATCAAGGGGTAGGTAAATGGGTCATGACAAGAGCCAAAGTGAGGGCAGAAGCTTAAAAATACAAGATGGATCCAGGAAAGAGACGACTGATCAAGCCTTGTGTCATCTTGGCCTAGATTCTGGATTCCAAACTCTAGGTAATTCTGACAGATGTCAGACAACACACACCATAGGAGAGGGCTTATTAGCTTGGGTTTTGGGATGTGCCATCCATAGTCTTGGTCTTCTAGGGAAAGGGCAAAAACTAGTGCCTAGGCTTGAGCTTGTGAAACATGTTCCACCAGGAAGCTAGTTTGGCAGGAAAACAAAATTCATGTGCTGGGAAGAGGCTGTGCTGTGATAAAGTAGAGCGGCATTAGCCTGAGTGGCTAGTTGGATATCATTGTCACTGCCCTTTTACAACCCCCATGGTGTCTCTGAAGGCAGGGCTGTGTGAGGTTGCAGTTATAGGATAAGGGGTGTAGACTAGTGCTCCTCTAAAACTAATCAGAAAGTCAGGCTACAGAGAGAAGCACAATTTGTTTTAGACTCTCTCATGTATACCAGTCATCAAGCATACCTTGAATATAAGGCTCACTGTCTTAAAAACAGGCTTAAACTCAGGGCTCTTACATTGGTTGGTTCCGGAGTAAAGTTGGTTTCCAGGCCCCGCCTAGAGCAACATTCTTAATTCAAGCTTGACTAAATTTTAACTCCTTCCAGAAATACTTTTAACTTTTGAAAAAATATGCAAAAAAAACCCAGAATGGTGATAGTAACAGCCAAGAGATCAATAGACACATTGTATTGGAAAGATATGCCTTATTAGGCTTGTTTAGAGTGTTGGAGATCAGGGATCTTACTGTGATGACTAGGTTCACCTCACCCAAACTATGGCAATTTCAATTGTCTCATATGTATGTGGAAGTTGAACACTGAATAAGGAAGACTGAAGAAGAATCAATTTGTTTGAATTGTAATTCCGGTGAAGGATACTGAAATAATATTGGTCTCCAAAAGCACAAACCAATCTGGCTTTGAAGAATTAAGCTCAGAGTGCTAGTTAGAGGTAAAGATAGTGAGATTCATATTATGTACTTCGGACAATGTTGTCAGAAGGGAGCAGTTCATAGTGTATGTGGCAAAGTAGAAGGGCAGGGACAAATAGGAATCCCCAACTAAATGGACTGACACAATGATGGCAACAATGGGTTCATCCTAAATTTTGAGTCTAGAAGAGGAGAAAGCATTGTTACCTTCTGTTGTGTACTGGATCCCCATGATGTGGAATCAACTCAATGACATCTAACAAAAACAACAACAACAACAACCTCAGAAACCACTAATCAGTACCCCAGACATGCACAAAATACCAGTGTGTTAGTTATGTTTACAAAAGTTATTTCCGTGGTAACAGATGCCGGACCTTTCATGTGACATTTAGTGGAACATAAGTTCTCTTACTTAAAAGAAGGAATGAGTTTCCTCTCTGTGTGTGTGTGTGTAACAAAGCAATGACAACATAACAGGAATTCCTGCCCCTCATTGATTTAGACAATTCTCCTTGAGGTGAGCTGAAGGAAATTCTCTAAGATCCACCCAGCATGTCTTCTGGCCAATTACTTCCCAAACTTGGGCTCTAGTGTGAGGTGAGCACACAGGCACTAAGGTGTGAGTGACCATTTTTCTGTCAAGGGGAGCATAAATCACAAAGTCCTCTACACTGAGGGGTCAGCTGCAAGACCAGAGGATCTAGGCACAGCTAGATCTGTGAGAGTTGAGTGGATTTCAGGATGCTCAGAAGGTCTATAATCAACTGAATCAAAATTACATTCCGTGAAAAACTTCAAGGCTAACTGGAAGACAGATTAAAGTTGAAGATTCTGACAGCATGACAACAGTGTATTCACACAGTCTGAATAAACACCTTATGTTTTGTTTTCAAGTTCAAGTTATTGGGAGCAGACATAACAATGTTTGTGAGAGTATACTTAGTAACATTTTCTATGAGACCAGTAATAACCTGATATCAAGGTCAGATAATGATATTGCAAGTAAAGTGTACCCTAGTATTGATAATGGATCTACATGAAAAAGTTGTTTATAATATTGGGAACTGAGTCAGACAACACATTAAATTAATTATATACCACGATTAATTGAAATCTGTCCTCGAGTTGAATTTTAATATAAGAAAAAGAAATACTGCAATATAGCAATTAATGTAAAAAATAAATAATTCTCTAAATAGACACAGAAAACATACTAAATTCAAAGTCTCTAATGTTAAGGGAAAAAACCCTCTAAAATCTAAAATAGAACAGATATAGTTCAACATGTTAGTATGCTAATGAACATTCCTAAGGGGGGGGTGAAAGTCAAAATATCATTAGAGGAATGAGAAATGTCATTAGAGGAATGAGAAACAACATCACCCCACCTCAGAAAAAGTATGAGAATATCCACTTTCACAACTGATACTAAAAACGGACTGTATATTAAAACTGCAGCAATCAGAATAAGATTGGTTAAGAAAGAACAGAGGCTTCCAAAGAGAAATTAAAATTCTTCTAATCATAAATTAATAATCATATCTATACTAGATTCAAGATATGACATAAATAGCTAACAAATATAAAAATGGTGTAGGCTACATTTCAACATGCAAAAATAACTTTTGATACTTAGTTCACAAACCATTAATTGCTAAACAACATCTCCCAAACTATTAACCCTTACAACTTAATATACTGGGCATCCTTACAACACACTGATCATTTCCTCAAACACTGAACCCCTAACTACCTGAAAAGCCCCTCACCATCCAGAATGGCTATTAACACCCTGAGCATTGCCTGATACCCATAACCAATTTGTTAAAAATTAGCCTAATTCATTTATCCCAATTTTTAAAATCATGAGCACAACTTAGAAGTCTCAAATTCAGAAACCAACTTCCAAAATGGTACTGTTTAAATCATAACTGTACATCTTTATACCATAATACATAAGACCTAAGCAACTGTAAACATAAGCTGTTAGGAAGGACACATTCTAAACATCAAGCCCTTTAATCTGTCCACTAACATCTGACTCTTAAGTCCTGACACTTAGGTTCTGTTTCTATTCATTAACCCTTGTTCTTGAACAGGGAACATTAATCCCAAGACCTACATTCCAATCTAAGGTACAGACTCTGACTCTAACACCCTACAACCCTGAAGTGAACCCAAATCTAACCCATCAAGAAACTCCCATTGCTAATTAAGTATGTGGTGCTGTCTTTTCTCTCAGACTTTACCTAAATGAAGGAACTAAGGTAGGTAGACAGAAAAAACCAGGAATCACAGGCACATTTCCAGTAAACTATTAAATCATTTGCATCTGATACATGGCAGTGGCAAAATAAAGTGGTTTATAAATGTTTATATATGATAAACAACATCATGTCCATATCACAGGTCTCTTGTGGGTCTCCCTCTCCTGTGTCCTGGTCTCAAGGAATCTTTTCTGCTATTTGACATATGCAGTGATGTGTTATTCAATAAGCAAGGTGCCTGAGGGCTCAATTGTACTGATTTACTAATTTGTAAACCCCAATTTCATCTGGCTTCTTCCTCAAAGATGTAGCGAAACCCATGTTAAATAAGTCATATTAATTACTGGTTATTTTGTCATCGGAGCCAGCCAACGAGTTGAACAGTCCTGAAAGAGGGAGTTAGGATTAAAGGGGAAGAAAGAGAGACAGAAAGTATTGGGAAGGTGGGAAGGCAACAGTCAATACTGAAGCCCCAAGTTTATTCTACATAATCCTTTTATCCATGCAGAAACAACCAGGAGTTAATTATCTCATATTCAAGCCAGCACATTTAATACACATAGCAACTCTGTCTTCCTCCAAGCCAGATATCCTTGAGAAAATTAAACAACCTGTTTTCCCCGACCTTGCATACTTTCTTGTTCTTAATAGTCTGTTCAAAACGTAAAGCTGCAGAAGAAATCAGCAAACACTGACACATAGGTCATGAGATTCTCAGCCATTTCAAGGCTGAATCTTAATGGCTTTCAACAACCCCTTCCCTGCCCTCAACCCAGAAGACACATCACAAAAGATGCAAGAGGCAGAAAATTAAAGGTACATACCATTTTGTATCTTTGTACCATTGTATCCATTTTTCAAATCTAACATTGGCCTTTTACTCAGACCTAGGGAAAGGGCTCAGAGAATGATTTTGTATACTCCCTCTACAAGTGTGCGCTGACAACCCTAAAATATTTGGCTCCAGGCATCCTTTAGATCTGCGTGAGCCAACAAATTAACCTCACAAGACATATTTGGTGGGGCTGTATCTTCCCTCAAAACTGGAAACATGTCAATCCTATGTACACCTTGTGTGTCCAGTGCCAGGAACTCGATGTCAGAGCACACTGGGGTTCGCCACTCATGAAGAAGAAAGTCCTCAAAGAGTCACTCATGATAACAACTGTGGGCCAACACTCCTCGGACCTAACCTGTGAAATGCTGACTGGACACCCGTGGCACGTGGACATCTCAATAAACTCTGGAATCAAAGTGAGGCCTTGGGGTGGACAAATTAACAGAAGTCATTAGTGAATGCTTCATCATCAGGATGATAGCACAGGGATGAATACCTTTGGGCTCCACCTCAGGGGCTTCCAGATGCAAAATGCAGTGTTCCTCCCTGAGCCTGTCATACATACCTACTGGGTGAGGTTCCAGGGTCTCTTACCTTCCAGGAAGCATGAACCATCCAACAAAGAATGATCCACTATCCTTCCCCACAGCATAGTCTGATCTGAGATCCACATCTGAACGAATTTCACCACGTTGAATAATCTGCCTCCAGGATATCCTTGGTCTGAGCTCAAACTGGGAAATAAAGGGGAGGCTAGACACAGATTAAGTGGTAATCACCCAAAAGTACTTTAGCATGATCAATACATCAATATAATTTATCCTTATTGGTACAGCCATCCTGGGGCTTGCAGTGGATTGCCCAATATAACCTGATGCTGTGCTAAGAATATGCAGACCTCATGGGAGACCTGATTAGTCATCTATAGAGAAGGTAACAAGGATGAGCTATATCTGTAAATCCATAGCTGGAATGTGGGACATGACCAGCTATTACTATGGGAGACACAGTGAGGGAAGTCAGTGTGAATAAAACTCACATTCAGGAATGGGCTACAGTGGGTGCTTTTTTTAATTAATAAATCTTTTTATTGGGGCTCATACAACTCTTAACACAATCCATATATACATCAATTGAGCAAAGCACCCTTATATATTCATTGCCCTCGTCATTCTCAAAATTTGCCTTCCAGTTGGGTTCCTGGAATCAGCTTGGTTTCCTTTTTTTTCTTCCCCCTCCCTCACTACTCCCCCTTCCCCCTGCACTCTTAATAGGTTATAAATGATTATTTTATCTTATCTTACACTGCCAGGCATCTCCCCTCACCCACCTTCCCATTGCCCATCTACCAGAAAGGAGGTTACATATAGATCTCCAAAATCGGTTCTCCCTTTCTACACCCCCTTCCTTCCCGGTGTCCCCACTCCCACCGCTGGTCCTGAGGGGTTCATCCATCCTAGATTCCCTGTGTTTCCAGATTCCTACTGCACCGCTGTACATATTCTGGTCTAACCAGGTCCTCAAGGTAGAATTGGGATCATGATAATTGGGAGGGGAGGAAGCATTCAACAACTAGAGGAAGGTTTTGAGTTTCATTTTTGCTACACTGAACCCTCTGTGACTCATCTCCTCCCCACTACCCCTCTGCAAGGGATGTCCAGCTGTCTACAGATGGGCATTGGGTCCCTGTCACGCACTCCGCCTCATTCACGGTGATGTGAATTCCCTCTCCCCACCCCCGCCGCCTTTGTTGTTTGAGACCTGGTCTCCTCTGCCCTTCACGATCACCCATGTTGATGTGCTGCTTCCGTGTGGGCTTTGTTGCATCTGGGCTAGATGGCCGCTTGTTTGCTTTCAAGCCTTTAAGTCCCCAGACACTATAGCTCTCAGTAGCCGGGCACCATCAGCCTTCTTCACCACACTTGCTTATGCACACATTAGTCTTCAGCGTTTATGTGAGGAATGTGACCATACATTGATTGTTTTTGTTCCTTGGTGTCTGCTACCTGGTCCATTCAACACCTTGTATTCGTTTAGGCTGTGTGCTTCTTCTCTGTGGGCTTTGTTGCTTCTGAGCGAGATGGATGCTTGTTTGCCTTCAAGCACAGGGGGTGCTTATGATCAAGTTAGCAAAAGAACCAGGCTCTGAGGCAGGTAGAGATGTGTTGTCTGGGTGGCTTTCCTGTTGTAGTCTCAGAATTCTCAGTTTCATAGTTTGCCCCAAGAAAACATCTCTATTTGTATTATTATGTTCCAAAGCCCTGAGATCTAAGAATTCAAGTATCAGGCCTACTTAGATGTTAAAATAATTTATGTGTAAACTATTTGCCTTCAAAAATGTTCACTTTGGTCAGAATCAGTTTTCATTTAAGAGAAAGTATAGAAATCGATGACCAGAAAAGACGGTGCTTACTGCAAGTCTGAAGGGAGTGACCTCACTTAGGTTGTAAACAGACCCTAGAAAAGTAGCTGCCTTAGAGAAGTGCTGAACTTGTCTTATAATTCTGTTCCTATCTCTCCTAGCTGTGAATATACCATTTGTAATAGGGGAAATGTTACTGTCCTACAGCAATGTCACAAGAAATAATCTTCAGCTTTATGGAGGTTCCTTAACAGGTGTTAACACCTTTCAAACAGTGAAGATGTGTGTGTACTGACTGGAAGACAATGAATGTGGAATAATCCGGAAAAACGCTAATGCCAAACTGAAGAGATGGGCACACAATGGCAACAGAGTTGTCTTGATGAATAAAACAGGTCTGTTAAACATGATTAAAGAAAACACAGCATGATCAAAAGTGCAAAATTATTCAGATTAAGACCCCAAAATACGGAATTTGTTTCCACCCATTTTGTGGGGACATTCATGGATTTAGAGTCCCATAGTTTTCTATAGCATTGAAGCTCCTCATATACTGATGAATGAATGAACTAAAACAAAAAATTTCTGTGCACAAAAACAGAAAAATAATTCTCATTAAGAATCACCATGTCAGAATGATGGGGCACCAAATATACAAAATGTGCTTGATGCAATGGATGTATATATGGATTACAATAAGAGTTGTATGGGCCCCCAATAAACTGATTTAAATAATAATAATTATGATTTTTAAAAAAGAATCAGCATGTCTATAATGCAAAACATGTCAGCTTGGCAAATCTCAATTAGTTAGTGAAGAAGCCCTACTGCTCCGGTGGTTAAATGATTGGCAGCTCTGTAAGATGAAAGCAGTTGAGTCCCATAACGTGACAATCTGTTCACATATAGATTATAGTCTAAAAACCATAAGGAAAAGGTTAAGGCCCCATGGCATCACTAACAGAATGCACTGGAGTGCACCCAAGAATAATAAAACGGCGAAGAAAACAAGCCTTCTATCAAAAACACTCGATAAAAGGTTAGAAAATGTAAGTACTACCATGCAGTGGGGCAGAGAAAATGGTCACCTCTTTTAAATAAGTGATATCTTACTATGTTTGAGAACTATACATCTGGATGTTGCTTGTACTAGGAACAATTAAAACACAATATTTTAAAATGAGGGTCTAACACTGAGACATAGTTCTACACAGTAAAATCAAACAAATTGAAAAAGAAGCAGCTATATATATATATATATATATATATATATATATATATATATATATATATATATATATATATATTTGGAACTTTCATATACTTCCTCAAGTTGTGGTGACCCCCAACCATAAAATTATTTCCATTGCTACGTCATAATTATAATTATCATACTGTTAATTGTAATGTAATTATCTAGTATGCAGTATGTATTTTCCTTGCTACAAATTGACCATAATTAAAGCATAGTGATTAATCACAAAGCAATATATAATTATATATTGTGAAATATTTATTTCTGATTACAAATAAATGAAATTTTGTCTTGAATCATGGTAACAGTCTTCACCTTGGGGTACTCATATGTGCACGCATCTGCATATGGGTGGACCTGCCTGGGGACAGAGGAGCAGTGTCTCGGTTCCTAAGACCACCGAAAATATGTGTTTCCCATTGTCTCAGGTGACCTTCTGAAAGGGTCATTTGACCCCTGAAAGGGTCATAATCCACAGGTTGAGAGCTGCTGTACTAGGATAACTGATAAATGACTGATTAAATTTCTATGTCACTGTGAAAATAAAATAAAACAACAAAAAAGTAATGACCTTGAGGACATGTGTCACTAAAATATATTAATGTACAGAACCCGAACTCAGTGCTGTTGAGTCAATTCTGCCTCATAGTGACTGTAAAGTGGAACTGAGGAGCAGGAAGACAGACATAACTGACAGGACAAGGGAGAGCAGAATCAGAAATAGCTTCTCAGACTATTTGTGAGTTTACTGGCAGAAATTGTCAAGATTTCAGAGGACATTGACATAAAAAATGCAGCGATTAAAGTTGTTACTTTCTGGAGCTTTCTGACCCCTCCCTCCTGCCAGTTTCAGGGTGGAGACCATTGATTTGTGTTCTGCTTCCCTATCTGGGAGGTCTGTCAGTGGCTTGAAGTGTTGGCTAAGTGGAGGCTGAGCAGGGAAGGAGCCAGGAAGGGGAGAAAGAAGAGAGAGAGAGAGAGAGAGAGAGAGAGAGAGAGAGAGAGAGAGAGAGAGAGAGACTCTAGGCAGTCTGAGGGTTCTGGCTTGTGGTGGGGGTGGGTGTCGGGGGCACAGTGTCTCAGCCTTTTGGAGTTGAGGGGGTAATGGAGGAATGATGGGGAGGGGTACCCAGAATATGGAGGAAGCCTTACTGGGGGCGCAGATAAGAAGTCAGGGGGGTTGGAGAAAGAGGAAAGGGGAGTACTGCCTGGGCCTGATTAAGAGAGTGTTTGGCTAAGAGATCTTGAGCAGGGTAACAGGTAGTAGAGAGGGGCAGGAGGGAAGAAAGAAAAAGACCTGAGCATATGAAACTTTTGATTATTTGTGAGTTTGTTGACAAAAATTGTTGACGTTGAGGGGAACCTTAAAATTGAAAGTACTATTTTTTCTGGCTAGTATAACTTATTCTTCAATTGGCATTGAGGCCAAACTTGGTTACAGAAAAAGACCAGGCATTTAGGGCGGAGATCAGCAGCAAAAAAATAGTCGAGATTCAGTACGTCCAGGCCGCCTTTCCCCTGAGCTCCTGTTCTTTTCTCTGTATTTCCTGATCACCTTCCCAAGTCCTCTTGACTAAAGAAAATTCCTCCTCTCCTGCTTCTGGACCCACCTCTGGTGTCTGCCTTTTCAGACCTGCCTGAACACCTTGTCTCCCCTCATACGTACCTTCTCCCTATTCTGGCCACCCAGAGCCCCCCACGTCTTCTTCTTCTGATCTATCTGTCTCGCTTGAGGAAGCTGAGTCTGCACTCACCTGGCCTGGTTAGCAAGCACATGCGCTCAAAGAACCCCCTTGTCATTTGTCCACTCTGGGAAGTGGCCAGGACTGAGAGTGTGGTCCAGTTCATGTTCCCTTTTCTCTCACTGATTTATCTTGGGTTGAAAAGGGTTCTGGCTCCTTTATCTCTATAATAATACCACCACCTATATTAAGGAGTTTCAGTATTTAACCCAAGCTTATGATTTGTCGTGGCATGATATTTTTGTCATCCTTTCCTCCCCCATAACTGCAGATAAGAGGGAATGCATTTTTCTCGCTGATCAGCAGCACCCAAATCAGGTTCACTTAACCGACCTTGATCTAGGTTGTTTCCAGACAAAAACCTGGTTTAAATGATCAAATTAACAATCAAGCAGGTGGGGACAGACATGCCTGCTGAAAAAAAATGCTTGAGTGTGCCCTGACTTGGCTTCAGGCCATTTCCCATATAGGAGTCAATTTTGATAATCTGAAAATCACTCAAAAGCCTGACGAAAATCCAGCCAAATTTTAAGCTGCTTAACTGATGCTTTACATTAAACGTTTAAAAAAGCAGAAGGCCCTCAAACCCTGGTCTGAGATTCTCTGCCACCATCAACAAACAAAAACCCAAAAAGTTTGTGTAAGTATTGGATTGCTTTGTGGGGTGGATAGGTGATGGCTGGGTGTTAGGTAGGGTAGTGAGAATCCAGGTAACACAATCCTCAGTGGCTTCCCTGGCTGGTGTGCCTGCCTTAAATGGAAATCAATCATTACTCCTCAAGGAAAGTCTATCACACACACACACACACACACACACACACACACAGGGTGGTCATGTGTGTACTCATGACTCCTTGGGTGGGTCAGTGGTTCCTGTAGCCACCTTGTAAGCTCTTCTGCATATGCACCCCGCCTCACTTTTTGCTCTGATCACAGTGGTCACACCCAATTGCGCTTCTCTGCTCCTACCAGCACCTGCGGTCACTCCAGTGGAAACCTGCTGCTGCCAGTCGCTATCAGTTGATGGCAATTCTGCCCCATTGCTCTCTCTCCACTGATCGATTGATTCCCATGTGAGTGGCCTATTGACTGAGAATTCTTCAACAGACAGGCAGACAAACAGTCAGGCAAAGGTAGACTGACACACGGACAACAGAACCTTGGGAAGAGCTGTATCCATCGAAAGAGCCACACCACAATCAATCAAAAGAACTTTTAGTGAAATCCAGTGGGTGAATGGGTGAACTGTAAGAGTCAATGGGCTCTGAGAGCACAGCAGAACACACTCAGATTATTAGATTGCAAACCACCAGCAGGGAATGATGACCAATCATGGACCCACGCAATTCCTCGAAGTGGGATCTTTTGGGGGGAATTCCCAATGTTTGCTGGCCTCAGGCTGAGGTGTTTCTAGCCACTGATTATTTCCAAACTGGGCCTTGGATGTGTGAATGTTTGAGCACTGCGGGGGAATTGGCGCGCATTTATCTGGTCTAAAACTCCCTCTGTGCTAAAGAGAGACTTTTTTTGAAGCCATTGGCAAGAAATTTCCAGGGAAAATTTTTTTTTTTTTTACCAAATGACAGTAAAAGGGCAGGCAGGGCACTGGAGACTGATGTAGGGAAAAAATGAGGTAATTTGCTTTGATACAGTATAATCCTCACAGGTTAAACTCGGTCACTCTTTGTGTGTGTGCATGTCCCTTTTAGACATGCAATTTTGAATTTCGAACCCAGTTCAGGCCCCATTTGGTGAAACTGCAGGCTGAGAACTATGCTGGACCTAGGAGCAAAGAACAGACTTCTCTGCAGTGCAACCCTAAAAGTGTCCCAGGATTATTGCTTCTAACAGTTAACATTTACCCCAAGTGAGCTTCGGGATAACCGCCAGGGAACATAACCAAATTACTCAATCATGGAAATGATGGCAATGGGTTTCCAAAAGGAAAGGAAAAGGGAAAAAACTCTCATCAGATTCAGCAAGGTGGCAGCGCAAGCAAAATCCAAGGAAGTCAGTCCTCACACAAAAGGTCCTTCAGCCCTGGGAAGTGAGCAGAAAAGGACAGGACACTTGGAAGACCTCCAGAAGATAAGAGAACATCCAAGTCTAAAGGAAAGCCATCTTTAAAATATATATATATATATATATATATATATATATATATATATATATTATTGGAAGCTCGTATAACTCTTATCAAAATCCTTCCATCCATCAAATGTGTCAAGCACATCTGTACCAGTGTTGCCATTATCATTCTCAAAATATTGGCTTTCTACTTGAGCCCTTGCTATCAGCTTCTCATTTTCCCACTCCCACCCTGCTCCCCCCTACCTCATGAACCCTTAATATTTAAAAATTATTAGTATTTTGTTATAACTTACACTGTCCAATGTCTGCTTTCATGCTCTCTTTTTCCCCCAACCCCCTAGAGAGGAGATCATATGTAGATACCTGTAAATTGGTACCCGTTTTCCACCTCACCCTTCGGCTACCCTTCTGGTATCCTCACTGGTCCTGAAGGAATTATCTGTCTTGCTTTCCAGGAAATCCATCTGAAAGGAGATTCACCTGAGAATGGTGATTTCTTCTGTGTGTAAAAATAGACACACATCTGGCTCTCGAGTACTTTTGGAACTGTATTTAGGGAGTAGGGAGTTATAAGATCGGCTCTGCCATCTCAAAAGTTTGTGAAAGAGACACAGAAGAGAGCGTTTTGATTGCAGAATGTTCTGTTGTGTCTAGTCGAGTATTACCACGATTGGAAAATCATCATCATCATCACCACCACCTTCATCCTCGATCACAGTGAAAGGGAAGAAAAAAAAATTCTACATTTTAATAGGATAACAATAGGATTGCGATATTGATGGTACAACATGCGGTTAAAGTGCAACTTTAAACGGTTTTAAAAATATACAAATAAGCAAAACACCTGATCTTTTTCCCCATCCCTAACAAACCAACCAACCCAAAAGTGTGTGTAAGAATATGAGTTTTTGTTGGGGAGGCAAGAGATGGGTGGGGGGTTGGTGTTAGGCAGGACAGGGAGAACTCAGGTGGTGTTATCCACAGTGGCATGGCTGGGTGGTGTGCCAGTCCTCAATGGAAATCGATATCACTCCGTAAGCAAGGGCTATCACACATACACACAGACACACACACACACACACACACACACACACACACGGTATGCATGGGTCAGTCAGATTCCTAGAGTCACATTGTAAGGTCTTTGGCATACGTGCCACATCTCTCTGTGTTCCTGCCTCTTATTCTGGTCCATTCATAACTGTGGTTTCTGGAGGGGAAACCCATCGCAGTGAGCCACAATTGGTTTTGTGGCAATTCTGTCCCTTTGTCCTCAACTCCACCGACTAATTGATTCCCATTTGAGTGGCCTAGCTAGTGACTGAGAATCTTCAACAGACAGGCCGACAGACAAGCAGATAGGCAGATAGACAGATGGACAGATCCTTGGGAAGAGTTTACCCAGTTGATTTCAAAGACAGTCCAATGAGCCACAACAAATAAATCCAATGAGCTTTTAGTGAAAGCCAGTGGGTGAATGGGCAACACAGAGGAATCAGTGGGTCGCGAGAGCACAGCAGAATACACTCAGCTTATTGGGCATCAAACCACCAGCAGGAAGGAGGATCAATCCTTAACACACCCAGTACCTCCAAGTGAGAATGTTTTGGGGGAATTCCCAGTGTTTGCAGTCCTCAGGCTGAGGTGTTCCTAGCTACTGTTTAGTTCATAATTGGTCAACGTGTTTGTGAGAGTGAGGGCATGGAGGGGATGTGGTTGTAGTAGGCCATAAGCTGGCCCAGGTGTTTCTTGGTGTGCGACTAGTCCCCTGTGCCTCTGTTTACCTTGTAACTAAAAGCATTGTGAGATACCTAATTCCTTTCTGACCTGGCAGCTAAAAGCAGTGTGAGATAACTCAGTTATTTACGACCTCTTAAGATCCTTTTGAACCTTGCATGTCCTTGCGCTTATCCTTGAATATAGTGCTCTTATTATACAAATGTTTAGAAAGTGTGACTCGCTAAGTAACATTTGCATAGATTAGAGGTTAGGCATGTTTTTTAAAGCAAGTTCTCTGATGTTTGTTTTGTAACCATTCCCTTGTAAGAAGAGTGTAAAAACCAAGCTCTGAACATATTTTAGTCCATCAGACTGTTGTCCTCCCAATCCCATGCTTTGTATATGGCTCTATCTTTTTTTCTTTCACCCGCACGCGTCATTTCAGACGCAGCTTGATGGGGGATAAGCTGGACTAATCACCTGCACTTTTGGCGCCCAACATGGGAGCTTTGAAAACTGAGGACCCCGTGACAGACAGGCCGTGAAAGTTTACAGTGAAAATTAAGGGCAAGTGGTGAAACGTTGGGAGTAACAAATAATGGGACACACTTCTAGTAAATGTATGTATGTAAATATGCTTCAAAATATGTTAAGAGCGAGAGGAGCAAAAGGAACCTACTAAAGATTAGAAGAGTTTTTAGATTTTGTGGTTAATGTATGTCACCTTCTGCTGCTGACTTGAAACGTTCAGGGAAGCACGTGCAGGGCCCTGATCTGCTTCAGCTTAGACCACATTATGGTGTAATACTGAGAGCCTCGTGCATTGGAGCAAACATTGTGGGAAACAGTGAGGGAAGATGGACCCCTCGGGTTGGAGGGCACTCAGAATGGGACTGATGCCGCAGTCCAGCTGCAGCAATGTCCACGGATGCCTCAAGGTGGGTCACAGCGTCAGCGAGTGAGAGACAGAAACCACACGACTCAAAGGTTGCGGGTGACACTTCCAATTTTATTCATGCAAAGCTTCAAATTATAGATGCTTTTCCTTTGCTTAAATCTTACGGCTTGAGGTCATACATCTGGAAATTCTCAAGACCATGACAAGTTACATAATCACATTTCTTTACTCTCCATCAGATGCACATCAGGATTCCTGGTTAAAAATTAGCACATCTTGAAAGGAAAACTGTCCCAAACACAAGTGTGAAAAACACAAACCTTCTAACCATAAGTGAGCACACTTTATCACACTAGGGCATATTGTTCGAACTATGAAATCAATAAAGCATTCATGCATTTCATTATCAAACACCAAAATGACTTGACAGACTTTGGCTGTCCTTTCTGTTCCTTCTTAAATTGTTCCTCTGGGCTTTCATTTATTGTTTCTTTTCCACTAAGTTCCCATAAATCAAACTCCCAATGGTTTTTCTGAACCAAGACACGAGTTGCCTCAAAATAGGTAGCTTTGCATCAGTGGACGTCAAGTTGCCTCACAATAGGTAGCATTACTTCAGTGGACTCCAACCACCACGGGGCTTCAGCTCCTTGCAATGAAGATCAGGGCGTCTTGCAAGCAAGTGTAGGGCCCGTGGGCAACTGACATCTCGTGAGCAATTCCAATCATTTCTCACTTGGGGAGGGTCCTTGGGAACTTTCGTCAGCCTGGGTGTCCTGCTGACTAGCTGGACTTGTCGTCTCATTCCGCTGTTGCTTCTCAGTTTGTAGTATCAGCACGTCCATCTGAACATGGGTTTTGGCTGTGTTTTGGTAAACCACCTCAGCCAGTGTGTCCCTGGGTCAGGCCCTGCCGGTGCATGATGCAACTATCCTTTTCGGGCACGTATGTGCGCGCAAGCACACACCCAGCGCCACACACAGGCACGCACACTCACACGGTCACGTTGTGCGCTTCGTAAAGGCGCAGTCCCCCGGGTTTTTAAATATTACTTCGAAACATAAACAGTTTTAATTTAAAAATAAAAGGGATACATTTTTAAATAAAAGGGATATCTTTGAGAAATGAAACCAGAAACCAGAACTATGCAGAAGGAGGAGGAGGTGAATGCTCTATGGCGCTCGCCAGACAGTTGCAAACACGTGCCTCATCCCTATTGGCTGTGCTCATTCCTGTCGCCAATCACATCTTGTATATCGAATCAGGTGCTCGAAGGGAAAGCTATGTAAGAGCGGCGGCTGGCACTCTCCTCCGAAGAGCTCAAGTTCCGCTGGCCTGTCGGAGCCCACAGCCCTCTCTTCTCCCCCAGAACTGCTCCTCCATCCGCAGCATGGCGTCGAAAGGCCCTCCTGCCCGTTCTCAGCGTACCCAAGACCGAAGAAAGAGGACTGTCTGGACCGCTTCTCAATCTGACATCTTAGAAGCCTCATTTGCTCGAGACCCGTATCCAGGCTTCACGGCCAGAGAAGAACTTGCCAGAGCCTTCGACGTGGCCGAGGACAGAATCTTCCTGTGGTTCAAAAATCGCAGAAGTCGACAGCTCAGGAGGAGCCGACTGAGCTCCGTGCCGCCTCGCACCACTTCTGCAGCCAAAGCGCCGAAGGCAGACAGACGCAAGAGGACTGTCATCAGCAAAGATCAAAGAGCCCACCTGGTGCAAGCATTCCAGAAGCAGCCATTCCCTGGCGTGAAAGACAGGCAAGAGCTGGCACGCCACACAGGCCTTCCGGAAGCGCGGATTGACACGTGGTTCCAGAACAGAAGGGCCCGACACCCACCGCACACCAGGGTGCGGGTGGATCACCGCGGGCTCCAGCGATGCAGCTCCAGCCGGGTCTTCCCATGTCCGCTTCTGCAGCCACTGGAGCAAAGCACACCCGTAGATGCCCAGAGACCGCCCTCCCTGGGCTTCGGGGGCGGCGGCCGAGGTGATGGAGACAGCAACCCGTTAGCTTGCGTCATGGGAGGCCAAGCCTCTGTGGGCCCGGTGCCCCATCAGGGGCAAATGCCACAGGAGTTCACCCAGGCGGCAAGGCTTCCGGAGACAAGGACACACTACTTGGACCTTTCCAGCTGCGGAAACCAAGGGCCCAAAGAACACGACATTCTTTCGGACGCCGCGCAGTGGAAAGACACTTCGTTGTGGGAGCATCCAAACCTGTTCTGGCAGAGCCCGGCTCCTGCACACACACCAGCCCCAGTGGGATGGGGGCCTGGCCTGGCCCTGAGCGTGAGTGCCCAGCGGCAGCTGACTGGGGAGACACACCTGCACAACCAGCAGGCCACACTGCTGCAGGAAAACTCTCCACTGCTTGCCCAAGCCTCTCCACAAGGCACCAGCTTCTTGGACCAACTCCTCGACGACCTGGAAATTCAGCAGAATGCCCAGCCATTGGTGAATCAGCAGGAAGCAGGCCTGCAATGGGAGCCACCACTGCAATTCCCCATCAGCGAGGAGCTCTATCAGGAGTACCTAAGAGACTTGTAAAACGCCCCGAAGGCCCGGAAGACTCACTAAAACACTCTGAAAAGCACCAATCATACCTTATACGCTTAAAAAAATTAAAGAAAACACGAAACGTATTTAAAACCACCTTTAATGCCCCACAACCAGGAAAATAATAAACACACTGAAATCAGTAAGAAACAACAGCAACACAATGATACCCTAAAAAAGGCACCTGAAGGAGTAGATATCTATGTATATTTATATATTATATAAATGATTCTATGTAAACGATTAATGTATAATACGTTTATAATTTATACATCATAGATCATTTATACATAGAGTAGATACAAAATCTGAAACCCCCCCAAAACCATTCATAAACCGTGGAATACATTTGCAAAGACCCAAAGGGACCAAAGAAGCCCTTTAGGACCCCTTGGAGATCATTTGTAATTTCCTCCCCCCAAGAGAGTAAAACCCTACATAGACTTGGTCAGGTGTCCACTGAGCTTCATCATGTCCCCGGCCCCACCAATTGAGGTCATCGAGCTGCAAGCTGATTAACAGGCTAAAGGCCATCCCTTCACTCTCAAGAGCCTCAAGTTCAGAGAACATCATGTATCTCTTGCTGCACACGTGTGACAGGAAAGCCCACCCCTAGAGTCCAGATGACAACCTAAGCTTGGTCTCTGAGCTGGCTTGACCTTAGTTGTCTTTGAATTCTTGTACAGGGCTTAATCTATGTGCCTGATGGAAAGGGTGTGGAGCCTACTTAGGGTGGGGCAGGAAGCAGGTCTGAATGCTTTTGATAGCTGACCACACTCAGGCATGTAGTCATCAAGCAGTTGCCCTGGGAGTTCATGTAGTAGCGTAGCAACCTTGTGCTGTGAAGTGCCTTCAGACTGGCATTGTTATGGTGTGTGGAGGTGGTGGTGTGGTGGTGTGGTGGTGGTGGAGGAGGAGACACGGTGGGGAGCGACATTGACTTCGTAGACGGTGACTGGGATACACCTCCAAACCAGGAAAGTGAAGGTACCCTCCAGGGAAGCCCCACCCTCTCAGACTACTTAACAGATGAACATTGACAGTTGGTTCACACACATGGTCTTGTAGGTTGTGTTTCACACACTCTGGGGACTGTGAAAACCCCAGATCTATGCTTGAGTCTCCGTGTGAATGAATGGATTCCATTTGAGCTTCCATTCGGAGCACTGCGTGGACGGTGGAAGACCAACATGCACTTTTCAGTGGATTTGCCTCTGTGGCTCTGACGACTGGATAAGGGGGTAGATTGGCAAAGGTCTAAGCCTTTGCCCAGCTAGATGGCAGTCACTCTCTCTCTGGTTCTCTCTCTTCTCTCCCACACACCCACACCCACATCCACACACACAAACAGAGGGTCATGCATTATCTCCTGACTGCTTGGGTCAGTCCGAATTTCCTGGAGACACCTTGGAAGCTCTTCTGCGCATGAATCCCATCTCTCTATGTGTTCCATTTACAGTGGTCAGACCCGTGCCCGCTTCTCTGATCCCACCAGCAACTGTGATCTCTTGAGTGGAAACCTGCCTCCGCCAGTCACGATCAGTTTGGTGGCAATTCTCTGACTTTGCTGTCTCTCCGCCGATCCATTGATTTTCATTTGACTGGCCTAGCTAGTGACTGAGAATTCTTCAACATGCATGCAGACAGACACCTCCTTCCGAAGAGTTGTACATGGTTGGTTTCACAGACAGTCCAAAGAGCCACACCGCAATCAATCAAGTGAGATTTTAGTGAAAGCCATTGGGTGAATGGGTGAACTGGAAGAGTCAGTGGGTCACAAGAGCACAGTGGAACACACTCAGCTTATTAGGCGTCAAACGGCTAGCAGGAAAGGATCATCAATCCTTGACATGAGCAGTTCCTCCAAGTGGGAACATTCTGGGGGAATTCCCACTGTGTGCAGTCCTCGGGATGAAGTGTTCCAAGCCAATGTTTGTTTCAAAAGAGGTCGGGGTGTGTACAGGGGGGGTGGTTGTGCACGCGGCAGGGGATGTGCTGCACATTTATCTGGTTTAAAACTCCGTTTTTGCTAAAGTGAGGATTTTTGGATGCCATAGGCAAAAAGTTTCTACGCAAAAATTTTGCCAAATAACAGTAAAAGGTAAGGAAGAGCCCTGGAGACTGATCTAGGGCAAGTCATTTGTGATTTGTTTTGAAATAATGTAATCCTCACAGGTTACCCTCATCAATGTAAGTGTGTGTGTGTGTGTGTGTGTGCGTCCGTGTGTGTGTGTGTTTTTTTTTGGACATCCCACCCAATTCTGCTTCCGTGCAGCAACACTGCACGGAGAGAAAACCGCTGGACCAGGGAGCAGTTAAGTAATCCCGAGTGTGGGTCCGGATAACTGCTTCTGACAGTTAACATTTACCCTGAGGCACCCTCGGGATTACCCCCAGGGAGTTTAACAATGTAACACAATCACAAACACAATGGCTATGTATTTCAATAAAGAAAAGGTAATGCAAAACAACTGCTGATAAATTTCAGCAAGGTGGCAGGGCAAGCAAGGTCCCAGGAAGTCACTCCTCACACAAAAGACCCTTGAGCCCAGGGAAGTGAGCACAATAAAGACAGGACTTTTGGAAGGTGCCTACGGATAAGAGCATGGCCAAGTCCAAAAAAAGCCATCTGTTTTTTAATCCTTTTATTGGAGGCTCACACAACCCTTAACAAATTCCATACACGCATCTATTCTTCCATCCATCCATCCATCCATCCATCCATCCATCCATTCACCAACCCATTGTATCAAGCACATATGTATATGTGTTGCCATCATCATTCTCAAAACTTTTGCGTTCTGCTTGAGCCCTTGGTATCAGGTCCTCATTTCCCCCCTCCTTCCCCACTGCCCCTTTCTCATGAACCCTTGATAATTTAAAATTATTAGTACTTTTACATGTCTTACTCTATCTGATGTCTCACTTTCCCCTCTTTTCTGTAGTCTATCTCCCCAGGGATGGAGTTATATGTAGAACCTTGTAAATAAGTTCCCATTTCCATCCCACCCTCCTTCCACTCTCCCGGTATCACCACTGGTCCTGAAGGGACCATCTCTCCTGGATTCCCGGAAAGCCATCTGAAAGGAGATTCATCCAAGAATGGTGATTTCATCTATGTTTAAAAATTGACACACATTTGGCTCTGGAGTACTTTTAAAACTGATTATAGGGAATAGGAGTTTATGAGTTCGGCTCTTCCATATCAAAAGGTTGGCAAAGAGACACAGAAAAGAAAGTTGTGATTTCATGTTTTGTGTGTCAAGTCAAGTATTGGTACGATTAGAAAATCATCATCATCATCACCACCACCACCATCATCATCGGTCACAGGTACAGGAAAGAAGAAAATATTCTAGAATCAAAACGGGTGAAAATAAATGGCTGTATGAATGGTATGACATCAGGCTGAAGTGCAAGTTTAAACGTTTCAAAAAAGCAACACAAAACAAACAAAAAAAGAACCCATCTGATCTTTCCCCCCACCCACAACAAACAAACAAGCCAAATGTTTGTATAAAAATTGCATTGCATTGCAATGTGGGAGGGTGGATGTTAGGTAGAATAGGTAGAACCCAGTGGCATAGACCTCAGTGGCTTTCGTGTGTGCTGTGCCTGCCATGATTGGAAATCAATCATCACTCCTCGTACACACACACACACACACACACGCACATACACACACACACACACACACACACACACACACACGGTGGTCATGCCTCCTCTCCTGACTGCTTCGATCAGTCAGAGGTTCCTGGAGCCACCTTGTAAGCCCTTCTGCGTATGCACCCTCAGGGGATGTGGCCCATATATATTTGGTCTAAAACTCCTCCTCTGCTAAAGTGAGTGTTTTTGATGCCATAGACAAAAAAATTCTTTGAAAATTTTTCAAAATGTCAGTAAAAGGGCATGCAGGGCACTGGAGATTTATCTAGGGAGAAGTCTGAGGTTTTATGCTTTGATACAATGTAATCCCCACAATTTACACTGTATAAGTGTTTGTGGGCGTGTGCGCGCGCCTGTTTGTGTGTGTGCGTGTCCTTTAGATTTGCAGTTTTTAATTTCCTGCCCAGTTCCGCCCCTGTGTGGCGACAATGCAGGCAGAGAACACCACTGGACTAGAGAGCAGTTAAGATGCTTCTAGGCAGTGCAACTCCAAGTTTGCCTCGGGATTACAGATTTTGTCAGTTAACATTTACCCCGAGCTACATCGGGATTACCGCCAGCGAGCTTAATCAAATAACTCAATCAGGAACATGATGGCAATGTGTTTCAGAAAAGAAATGAAAAGAAAAGAAAAAGGAAAAATTGCTGATTAGATTCTGCAAGGTGACTGCGCAGGCAGGTCTGAGGAAGTCAGTCCTCACACAAAAGTCCGTTGGCCCTGGGGAGTGAGCAGAAAAGGACAAGACACCTGGAAGACCTCCGGTAGATAAGAGCACATCCAAGTCGAAAGGAAAGCCGTCTAATATTTTAAAAAATCATTTTATTGGAGGCTCACACAACTCTTATCAAAATCCATTCATCTATCCATCCATCCACTATGCCAAGCACATTTGTACATGTGTTGCCATCACCATTCTCAAAACATTTGCTTTCTGCTTGATCCCTTAGTATCAGGTGCTCACTTTCCCCTCACTCCCTCCACAGCTCTCCTAATGAACCCTTGAAAATTTAAAATTATTAATATTTGGTCATATTTTACATTGTCCGATGTCACCCTTCACCAAGTTTTCTGTAGTCCATCCCCCCAGGGAGGAGGTTATATGTAGATCCTTGTAGATAGGCTCCCCCTTTCCATTCCTCTGTCCCTCTACCCTCTGGGCATCAGCACTGGTCCTGAAGGGATCATCTCTCCTGGATTCCCGGAAACCATCTGCAAGGAGATTCATCTGAGAATGGTGATTTCCTCTGTCCAGAAAAATAGACTACGACTGACTCTCAAGTACTTTAAAAACTGTTTTTAGGGAGTGGGGAGTTATGAGATCGGCTCTTCTGTCTGAAGACATTGCCAAAGAGACAGAGCGTTGTGATTGCACAATTTTTTGTGTGTCATGTCCAGCATTGCCACGATTAGAAATTCATCATCATCGTCATCAACGTCAGCTCCAGGGAAGAAGAAACTATTCTAGAATCAAAAAGGATGAAAATAAATGGCGGTATGAAGGATATGACAAGCAGCTAAAGTGAAAGTTTAAATGGTCAAAAAAGCAAAACAAAACAAAAGTTAAAAAGACAAAAACTTGATTTTCTCCGCCATCCTCAACAAACAAAAAATTCAAAAAGTTTGTGTAAGAATTGGATTGCTTTGTGGGGTGGATAGGTGATGGCTGGGTGTTAGGTAGGGTAGGGAGAATCCAGGTGACAAAGTCCGCAGTGGCTTCCCTGGGTGGTGTGCCTGCCTTAAGTGGAAATCGATCATCACTCCTCAAGGAAAATCTATCACACGCACCCAAACACACACAGGGTGGTCATGCGTGTTCTCATGACTCCTTGGGTGGGTCAGTGGTTCCTGTAGCCACCTTGTAACCACTTCTCCATATGCACCCCGCCTCACTTTTTGTTCTGATCACAGTGGTCACACCCATTAGCGCTTGTCTGCTCCTACCAGCACCTGCGGTCACTCCAGTGGAAACCTACTGCTGCCAGTCACTATCAGTTGATGGCAATTCTGCCCCATTGCTCTCTCTCCACTGATCGATTGATTCCCATGTGAGTGGCCTAACTATTGACAGAGAATTCTTCAACAAACAGGCAGACAAACAGGCAGGCACAGGCAGACTGACACACGGACAACAGATCCTTGGGAAGAGCTGTACCCACTGAAAGAGCCACACCACCATCAATCAAAAGAGCTTTTAGTGAAATCCAGTGGGTGAATGGGTGAACTGTAAGAGTCAGTGGGTTCTGAGAGCACAGCAGAACACACTCAGCTTATTAGATTGCAAACCACCAGTATGGAAGGATGACCAATCATGGACCCATGCAATTCCTCGAAGTGGGATCTTTAGGGGGGAATTCCCAGTATCTTCAGACTTCAGGCTGAGGTGTTTCTAGCCACCGATTATTTCAAAACTGGGCCTTGGGTGTGTGAATGTTTGAGCACTGCGGGGGAATTGGCGCACATTTATCTGGGCTAAAACTCCCTCTGTGCTAAAGTGAGACTTTTTTTTGAAGCCATGTGCAAAAAGTTTCCAAGGAAAATTGTTTTCCAAATGACAGTAAAGGACAGGCAAGGCACTGGGGACTAATCTAGGGATAAATCTGAGGTGATTTGCTTTGATACAATATAATCCTCCCAGGTTGCACTCTATCACTGTTTGTGTGTGTGCATGTGCTTTTTAGACATGCGATTTTGAATTTCCCACCCAGTTCGGTTCCCATTTGGTGACACTGAAGGCTGAGAACAATGCTGCACCTAGGAGCAAAGAACAGACTTCTCTGCAGTGCAACCCTAAAAGTGTCCCAGGATTATTGCTTCTAACAGTTAACATTTACCCCAAGTGAGCTTCGGGATAACCGCCAGGGAACATAACCATATAACTCAATCATGGAAATGATGGCAATGGGTTTCACAATGGAAAGGAAAAGGAAAAAAAAAACTCTCATCAGATACAGCAAGGTGGCAGGGCTAGCAAAATCCAAGGAAGTCAGTCCTCACATAAAAAGGTCCTTCAGCCCTGGGAAGTGAGCAGAAAAGGACAGGACACCTGGAAGACCTCCAGAAGATAAAAGAACATCCAAGTCTAAAGGAAAGCCTTCTTTAAAAAAAAAATATATATATTATTGGAAGTTCGTACAACTCTTATCAAAATCCTTCAATCCATCAGATGTGTCAAGCACATCTATACCAGTGTTGCCATCATCATTCTCAAAATATTTGCTTTCTGCTTGAGCCCTTGCTATCAGCTCCTCATTTTCCCACTCCCTCCCCGCTCCCCCTACCTCATGAACCTTTAATATTTAAGAATTATTAGTATATTGTTATAACTTACACTGTCCAATGTCTGCTTTCACCCTTGCTTTTTCCTCCATCCCCTCAGAAAGGAGATTATATGTAGATACTTGTAAATTGGTTCCTGTTTTCCACCTCACCTTTCCTCTACCCTTCTGGTATCCTCACTGGTCCTGAAGGAATTATCTCTCTTGCATTCCAGGAAATCCATCTGAAAGGAGTTTCACTTGAGAATGGTGACTTCTTCTGTGTGTAAAAATAGAAACACATCTGGCTCTCCAGTACTTTTGAAACTGTATTTAGGGAGTAGGGAGTTATGAGATCGGCTCTGCCATCTCAAAAGTTTGTGAAAGAGACACAGAAGAGAACGTTTTGATTGCAGAATGTTCTGTTGTGTCTAGTCTAGTATTACCACGATTGGAAAATCATCATCATCATCATCACCACCTTCATCATCAATCACAGTTAAAGGGAAGAAAACAATGTTCTACAATTTAAAAGGATGACAATAGGATTGCCGTATTGATGGTACGACATGCGGCTGAAGTGCAACTTTAAACGGTTTAAAAATATACAAACAAGCAAAACACCTGATCTTTTTCCCCATCCCCAACAAACAAACCAACCCCAAAATGTGTGTAAGAATCTGAGTTTTTGTTGGGGAGGCAAGAGATGGGTGGGGGGTCGGTGTTAGGCAGGACAGGGAGAACTCAGGTGGTATAATCCACAGTGGCATGGCTGGGTGGTGTGCCTGTCCTCAATGGAAATCAATATCACTCCTCTAGCAAGGGCTATCACATACACAAACAGACACACACTAAAAGACACACACACACACACACACACAGACGGTGTGCATGGGTCAGTCAGATTCCTAGAGCCACAATGTAAGCTCTTTGACATACACGCCCCATCTCTCTATGTGTTCCAATCACGGTGGTCTGACCACTGCCTCCTATTCTGGTCCCATTCATAACTGTGGTTTCTGGAGGGGAAACCCATCACAGTCAGTCACGATTGGTTTTGTGGCAATTCTGTCCCTCTGTTCTCAACTCGACCGATTAATTGATTCCCATTTGAGTGGCCAAGCTAGTTACTGAGAATCTTCAACAGACAGGCCGACAGACAAGCAGATAGGCAGATAGACAGATGGACAGATCCTTGGGAAGAGTTTACCCAGTTGATTTCAAAGACAGTCCAATGAGCCACAACACAATAAATCCAATGAGCTTTTAGTGAAAGCCAGTGGGTGAATGGGCAACACAGAGGAATCAGTGGGTCGCGAGAGCACAGCAGAATACACTCAGCTTATTGGGCATCAAACCACCAGCAGGGAAGGAGGATCAATCCTTAACACACCCAGTACCTCCAAGTGAGAATGTTTTGGGGGAATTCCCAATGTTTGCAGTCCTCAGGCTGAGGTGTTCCTAGCTACTGTTTAGTTCATAATTGGTCAACGTGTTTGTGAGAGTGAGGGCATGGAGGGGATGTGGTTGTAGTAGGCCATAAGCTGGCCCAGGTGTTTCTTGGTGTGCGACTTGTCCCCTGTGCCTCTGTTTACCTTGTAACTAAAAGCATTGTGAGATACCTAATTCCTTTCTGACCTGGCAGCTAAAAGCAGTGTGAGATAACTCAGTTATTTACGACCTCTTAAGATCCTTTTGAACCTTGCATGTCCTTGCGCTTATCCTTGATTATAGTGCTCTTATTATACAAATGTTTAGAAAGCGTGACTAGCTAAGTAACATTTGCATAGATTAGAGGTTAGGCATGTTTTTTAAAGCAAGTTCTCTGATGTTTGTTTTGTAACCATTCCCTTGTAAGAAGAGTGTAAAAACCAAGCTCTGAACATATTTTAGTCCATCAGACTGTTGTCCTCCCAATCCCATGCTTTGTATATGGCTCTATCTTTTTTTCTTTCACCCGCACGCCTTATTTCAGACGCAGCTTGATGGGGGATAAGCTGGACTAATCACCCGCATTTTTGGCGCCCAACATGGGAGCTTTGAAAACTGAGGACCCCGTGACAGACAGGCCGTGAAAGTTTACAGTGAAAATTAAGGGCAAGTGGTGAAACGTTGGGAGTAACAAATAATGGGACACACTTGTAGTAAATGTATGTATGTAAATATGCTTCAAAATATGTTAAGAGCGAGAGGAGCAAAAGGAACCTACTAAAGATTAGAAGAGTTTTTAGATTTTGTGGTTAATGTATGTCACCTTCTGCTGCTGACTTGAAACGTTCAGGGAAGCACGTGCAGGGCCCTGATCTGCTTCAGCTTAGACCACATTATGGTGTAATACTGAGAGCCTCGTGCATTGGAGCAAACATTGTGGGAAACAGTGAGGGAAGATGGACCCCTCGGGTTGGAGGGCACTCCGAATGGGACTGATGCCGCAGTCCAGCTGCAGCAATGTCCACGGATGCCTCAAGGTGGGTCACGGCGTCGGCGAGTGAGAGACAGAAACCACACGACTCAAAGGTTGCGGGTGACACTTCCAATTTTATTCATGCAAAGCTTCAAATTATAGATGCTTTTCCTTTGCTTAAATCTTACGGCTTGAGGTCATACATCAGGAAATTCTCAAGACCATGACAAGTTACATAATCACATTTCTTTACTCTCCATCAGATGCACATCAGGATTCCTGGTTAAAAATTAGCACATCTTGAAAGGAAAACTGTCCCAAACACAAGTGTGAAAAACACAAACCTTCTAACCATAAGAGAGCACACTTTATCACACTAGGGCATATTGTTCGAACTATGAAATCAATAAAGCATTCATGCATTTCATTATCAAACACCAAAATGACTTGACAGACTTTGGCTGTCCTTTCTGTTCCTTCTTAAATTGTTCCTCTGGGCTTTCATTTATTGTTTTCTTTTCCACTAAGTTCCCATAAATCAAACTCCCAATGGTTTTTCTGAACCAAGACACGAGTTGCCTCAAAATAGGTAGCTTTGCATCAGTGGACGTCAAGTTGCCTCACAATAGGTAGCATTACTTCAGTGGACTCCAACCACCACGGGGGCTTCAGCTCCTTGCAATGAAGATCAGGGCGTCTTGCAAGCAAGTGTAGGGCCCGTGGGCAACTGACATCTCGTGAGCAATTCCAATCATTTCTCACTTGGGGAGGGTCCTTGGGAACTTTCGTCAGCCTGGGTGTCCTGCTGACTAGCTGGACTTGTCGTCTCATTCCGCTGTTGCTTCTCAGTTTGTAGTATCAGCACGTCCATCCGAACATAGGTTTTGACTGTGTTTTGGTAAACCACCTCAGCCAGTGTGTCCCTGGGTCAGGCCCTGCCGGTGCATGATGCAACTATCCTTTTCGGGCACGTATGTGCGCGCAAGCACACACCCAGCGCCACACACAGGCACGCACACTCACACGGTCACGTTGTGCGCTTCGTAAAGGCGCAGTCCCCCGGGTTTTTAAATATTACTTCGAAACATAAACAGTTTTAATTTAAAAATAAAAGGGATACATTTTTAAATAAAAGGGATATCTTTGAGAAATGAAACCAGAAACCAGAACTATGCAGAAGGAGGAGGAGGTGAATGCTCTATTGCGCTTGCCAGACAGTTGCAAACACGTGCCTCATCCCTATTGACTGTGCTCATTCCTGTCGCCAATCACATCTTGTATATCGAATCAGGTGCTCGAAGGGAAAGCTATGTAAGAGCGGCGGCTGGCACTCTCCTCCGAAGAGCTCAAGTTCCGCTGGCCTGTCGGAGCCCACAGCCCTCTCTTCTCCCCCAGAACTGCTCCTCCATCCGCAGCATGGCGTCGAAAGGCCCTCCTGCCCGTTCTCAGCGTACCCAAGACCGAAGAAAGAGGACTGTCTGGACCGCTTCTCAATCTGACATCTTAGAAGCCTCATTTGCTCGAGACCCGTATCCAGGCTTCACGGCCAGAGAAGAACTTGCCAGAGCCTTCGACGTGGCCGAGGACAGAATCTTCCTGTGGTTCAAAAATCGCAGAAGTCGACAGCTCAGGAGGAGCCGACTGAGCTCCGTGCCGCCTCGCACCACTTCTGCAGCCAAAGCGCCGAAGGCAGACAGACGCAAGAGGACTGTCATCAGCAAAGATCAAAGAGCCCACCTGGTGCAAGCATTCCAGAAGCAGCCATTCCCTGGCGTGAAAGACAGGCAAGAGCTGGCACGCCACACAGGCCTTCCGGAAGCGCGGATTGACACGTGGTTCCAGAACAGAAGGGCCCGACACCCACCGCACACCAGGGTGCAGCTGGATCACCGCGGGCTCCAGCGATGCAGCTCCAGCCCGGTCTTCCCATGTCCGCTTCTGCAGCCACTGGAGCAAAGCACACCCCTAGATGCCCAGGGACCGCCCTCCCTGGGCTTCGGGGGCGGCGGCCGAGGTGATGGAGACAGCAACCCGTTAGCTTGCGTCATGGGAGGCCAAGCCTCTGTGGGCCCGGTGCCCCATCAGGGGCAAATGCCACAGGAGTTCACCCAGGCGGCAAGGCCTCCGGAGACAAGGACACACTACTTGGACCTTTCCAGCTGCGGAAACCAAGGTCCCAAAGAACACGACATTCTTTCGGACGCCGCGCAGTGGAAAGACACTTCGTTGTGGGAGCATCCAAACCTGTTCTGGCAGAGCCCGGCTCCTGCACACACACCAGCCCCAGTGGGATGGGGGCCTGGCCTGGCCCTGAGCGTGAGTGCCCAGCGGCAGCTGACTGGGGAGACACACCTGCACAACCAGCAGGCCACACTGCTGCAGGAAAACTCTCCACTGCTTGCCCAAGCCTCTTCACAAGGCACCAGCTTCTTGGACCAACTCCTCGACGACCTGGAAATTCAGCAATATGCCCAGCCATTGGTGAATCAGCAGGAAGCAGGCCTGCAATGGGAGCCACCACTGCAATTCCCCATCAGCGAGGAGCTCTATCAGGAGTACCTAAGAGACTTGTAAAACGCCCCGAAGGCCCGGAAGACTCACTAAAACCCTCTGAAAAGCACCAATCATACCTTATACGCTTAAAAAAAATTAAAGAAAACACGAAACGTATTTAAAACCACCTTAATGCCCCACAACCAGGAAAATAATAAACACACTGAAATCAGTAAGAAACAACAGCAACACAATGATACCCTAAAAAAGGCACCTGAAGGAGTAGATATCTATGTATATTTATATATTATATAAGTGATTCTATGTAAACGATTAATGTATAATACGTTTATAATTTATACATCATAGATCATTTATACATAGAGTACATACAAAATCTGAAACCCCCCCCCAAAACCATTCATAAACCGTGGAATACATTTGCAAAGACCCAAAGGGACCAAAGAAGCCCTTTAGGACCCCTTGGAGATCATTTTTAATTTCCTCCCCCCAAGAGAGTAAAACCCTACATAGACTTGGTCAGGTGTCCACTGAGCTTCTTCATGTCCCCGGCCCCACCAATTGAGGTCATCGAGCTGAAAGCTGATTAACAGGCTAAAGGCCATCCCTTCACTCTCAAGAGCCTCAAGTTCAGAGAACATCATGTATCTCTTGCTGCACACGTGTGACAGGAAAGCCCACCCCTAGAGTCCAGATGACAACCTAAGCTTGGTCTCTGAGCTGGCTTGACCTTAGTTGTCTTTGAATTCTTGTACAGGGCTTAATCTATGTGCCTGATGGAAAGGGTGTGGAGACTATTTAGGGTGGGGCAGGAAGCAGGTCTGAATGCTTTTGATAGCTGACCACACTCAGGCATGTAGTCATCAAGCAGTTGCCCTGGGAGTTCATGTAGTAGCTTAGCAACCTTGTGCTGTGAAGTGCCTTCAGACTGGCATTGTTATGGTGTGTGGAGGTGGTGGTGTGGTGGTGTGGTGGTGGTGGAGGAGGAGACACGGTGGGGAGCGACATTGACTTCGTAGACGGTGACTGGGATACACCTCCAAACCAGGAAAGTGAAGGTACCCTCCAGGGAAGCCCCACCCTCTCAGACTACTTAACAGATGGACATTGACAGTTGGTTCACACACATGGTCCTGTAGGTTGTGTTTCACACACTCTGGGGACTGTGAAAACCCCAGATCTATGCTTGAGTCTCCGTGTGAATGAATGGATTCCATTTGAGCTTCCATTCGGAGCACTGCGTGGACGGTGGAAGACCAACATGCACTTTTCAGTGGATTTGCCTCTGTGGCTCTGACGACTGGATAAGGGGGTAGATTGGCAAAGGTCTAAGCCTTTGCCCAGCTAGATGGCAGTCACTCTCTCTCTGGTTCTCTCTCTTCTCTCCCACACACCCACACCCACATCCACACACACAAACAGAGGGTCATGCATTATCTCCTGACTGCTTGGGTCAGTCCAAATTTCCTGGAGACACCTTGGAAGCTCTTCTGCGCATGAATCCCATCTCTCTATGTGTTCCATTTACAGTGGTCAGATCCGTGCCCGTTTCTCTGATCCCACCCGCAACTGTGATCTCTTAGTGGAAACCTGCCTCCGCCAGTCACGATCAGTTTGGTGGCAATTCTCTGACTTTGCTGTCTCTCCGCCGATCCATTGATTTCCATTTGACTGGCCTAGCTAGTGACTGAGAATTCTTCAACATGCATGCAGACAGACACCTCCTTCGGAAGAGTTGTACGTGGTTGGTTTCACAGACAGTCCAAAGAGCCACACCGCAATCAATCAAGTGAGATTTTAGTGAAAGCCATTGGGTGAATGTGTGAACTGGAAGAGTCAGTGGGTCACAAGAGCACAGTAGAACACACTCAGCTTATTAGGCGTCAAACGGCTAGCAGGAAAGGATCATCTATCCTTGACATGAGCAGTTCCTCCAAGTGGGAACATTCTGGGGGAATTCCCACTGTGTGCAGTCCTCAGGATGAAGTGTTCCAAGCCAATGATTATTTCAAAACAGGTCGGGGTGTGGGTAGGGGGGGTGGTTGTGCACGCGGCAGGGGATGTGCTGCACATTTATCTGGTTTAAAACTCCGTTTGTGCTAAAGTGAGGATTTTTGGATGCCATGGGCAAAAAGTTTCTAGGCAAAAACTTTGCCAAATAACAGTAAAAGGTAAGGAAGAGCCCTGGAGACTGATCTAGGGCAAGTCATTGGTGATTTGTTTTGAAATAATGTAATCCTCACAGGTTACCCTCATCAATGTAAGTGTGTGTGTGTGTGTGTGTGTGTTTGTGTGTGTGTATGTGTGTGTGTGTGCGTCCGTGTGTGTGTGTGTGTGTTTTTGGACATCCCACCCAATTCTGCTTCCGTGCAGCAACACTCCACGGAGAGAAAACCGCTGGACCAGGGAGCAGTTAAGTAATCCCGAGTGTGGGTCCGGATTACTGCTTCTGACAGTTAACATTTACCCTGAGGCACCCTCGGGATTACCCCCAGGGAGTTTAACAATGTAACACAATCACAAACACAATGGCTATGTATTTCAATAAAGAAAAGGGAATGAAAAACAACTGCTGATAAATTTCAGCAAGGTGGCAGGGCAAGCAAGGTCCCAGGAAGTCACTCCTCACACAAAAGACCCTTGAGCCCAGGGAAGTGAGCACAATAAAGACAGGACTTTTGGAAGGTTCCTACGGATAAGAGCATGGCCAAGTCCAAAAAAAGCCATCTGTTTTTTAATCCTTTTATTGGAGGCTCACACAACCCTTAACAAATTCCATACACGCATCTATTCTTCCATCCATCCATCCATCCATCCATCCATCCATCCATCCATTCACCAACCCATTTTATCAAGCACATATGTATATGTGTTGCCATCATCATTCTCAAAACTTTTGCGTTCTGCTTGAGCCCTTGGTATCAGGTCCTCATTTCCCCCCTCCTTCGCCACTGCCCCTTTCTCATGAACCCTTGATAATTTAAAATTATTAGTACTTTTACATGTCTTACTCTATCTGATGTCTCACATTCCCCTCTTTTCTGTAGTCTATCTCCCCAGGAATGGAGTTATATGTAGAACCTTGTAAACAAGTTCCCATTTCCATCCCACCCTCCTTCCAATCTCCCGGTATCACCACTGGTCCTGAAGGGACCATCTCTCCTGGGTTCCCGGAAAGCCATCTGAAAGGAGATTCATCCAAGAATGGTGATTTCATCTATGTTTAAAAATTGACACACATTTGGCTCTGGAGTACTTTTAAAACTGATTATAAGGAATAGGAGTTTATGAGTTCGGCTCTTCCATATCAAAAGGTTGGCAAAGAGACACAAAAAAGAAAGTTGTGATTTCATGTTTTGTGTGTCAAGTCAAGTATTGGCACGATTAGAAAATCATCATCATCATCACCACCACCACCATCATCATCGGTCACAGGTACAGGAAAGAAGAAAATATTCTAGAATCAAAACGGGTGAAAATAAATGGCTGTATGAATGGTATGACATCAGGCTGAATTGCAAGTTTAAAAGTTTCAAAAAAGCAACACAAAACAAAAAAAAAAGAACCCATCTGATCTTTCCCCCCACCCTCAACAAACAAACAAACCAAAAGTTTGTATAAAAATTGCATTGCATTGCAATGTGGGAGGGTGGATGTTAGGTAGAATAGGGAGAACCCAGTGGCATAGTCCTCAGTGGCTTTCATGTGTGCTGTGCCTGCCATGATTGGAAATCAGTCATCAATCCTCGTACACACACACACACACACACACACACACACACACACACGGTGGTCATGCCTCCTCTCCTGACTGCTTGGATCAGTCAGAGGTTCCTGGAGCCACCTTGTAAGCCCTTCTGCGTATGCACCCTCAGGGGATGTGGCACGTATATATTTGGTCTAAAACTCCTCCTCTGCTAAAGTGAGTGTTTTTGATGCCATAGACAAAAAAATTCCTTGAAAAATTTTCAAAATGTCAGTAAAAGGTCATGCAGGGCACTGGAGATTTATCTAAGGAGAAGTCTGAGGTTTTATGCTTTGATACAATGTAATCCCCACAAGTTACACTGTATAAGTGTTTGTGGGCGTGTGCGCGCGCCTGTTTGTGTGTGTGCGTGTCCTTTAGATTTGCAGTTTTTAATTTCCTGCCCAGTTCCGCCCCTGTGTGGCGACACTGCAGGCAGAGAACACCACTGGACTAGAGAGCAGTTAAGATGCTTCTAGGCAGTGCAACTCCAATTTTGCCTCGGGATTACAGATTTTGTCAGTTAACATTTACCCCAAGCTACATCGGGATTACCGCCAGCGAGCTTAATCAAATAACTCAATCAGGAACATGATGGCAATGTGTTTCAGAAAAGAAATGAAAAGAAAAGAAAAAGGAAAAATTGCTGATTAGATTCTGCAAGGTGACTGCGCAGGCAGGTCTGAGGAAGTCAGTCCTCACACAAAAGTCCGTTGGCCCTGGGGAGTGAGCAGAAAAGGACAAGACACCTGGAAGACCTCCGGTAGATAAGAGCACATCCAAGTCAAAAGGAAAGCCGTCTAAAATTTTAAAAAATCACTTTATTGGAGGCTGACACAACTCTTATCAAAATCCATTCATCTATCCATCCATCCACTATGCCAAGCACATTTGTACATGTGTTGCCATCACCATTCTCAAAACATTTGCTTTCTGCTTGATCCCTTAGTATCAGGTCCTCACTTTCCCCTCACTCCCTCCACAGCTCTCCTAATGAACCCTTGAAAATTTAAAATTATTAATATTTGGTCATATTTTACATTGTCCGATGTCACCCTTCACCAAGTTTTCTGTAGTCCATCCCCCCAGGGAGGAGGTTATATGTAGATCCTTGTAGATAGGCTCCCCCTTTCCATTCCTCCGTCCCTCTACCCTCTGGGCATCAGCACTGGTCCTGAAGGGATCATCTCTCCTGGATTCCCGGAAACCATCTGCAAGGAGATTCATCTGAGAATGGTGATTTCCTCTGTCCAGAAAAATAGACTACGACTGACTCTCAAGTACTTTAAAAACTGTTTTTAGGGAGTGGGGAGTTATGAGATCGGCTCTTCTGTCTGAAGACATTGCCAAAGAGACAGAGCGTTGTGATTGCACAATTTTTTGTGTGTCATGTCCAGCATTGCCACGATTAGAAATTCATCATCATCATCATCAACCTCAGCTCCAGGGAAGAAGAAACTATTCTAGAATCAAAAAGGATGAAAATAAATGGCGGTATGAAGGATATGACAAGCAGCTAAAGTGAAAGTTTAAATGGTCAAAAAAGCAAAACAAAACAAAAGTTAAAAAGACAAAAACTTGATTTTCTCCGCCATCCTCAACAAACAAAAAATTCAAAAAGTTTGTGTAAGAATTGGATTGCTTTGTGGGGTGGATAGGTGATGGCTGGGTGTTAGGTAGGGTAGGGAGAATCCAGGTGACAAAGTCCGCAGTGGCTTCCCTGGGTGGTGTGCCTGCCTTAAGTGGAAATCGATCATCACTCCTCAAGGAAAATCTATCACACGCACCCAAACACACACAGGGTGGCCATGCGTGTTCTCATGACACCTTGGGTGGGTCAGTGGTTCCTGTAGCCACCTTGTAACCACTTCTCCATATGCACCCCGCCTCACTTTTTGTTCTGATCACAGTGGTCACACCCATTAGCGCTTGTCTGCTCCTACCAGCACCTGCGGTCACTCCAGTGGAAACCTGCTGCTGCCAGTCACTATCAGTTGATGGCAATTCCACCCCATTGCTCTCTCTCCACTGATCAATTGATTCCCATGTGAGTGGCCTAACTATTGACAGAGAATTCTTCAACAAACAGGCAGACAAACAGGCAGGCACAGGCAGACTGACACACGGACAACAGATCCTTGGGAAGAGCTGTACCCACTGAAAGAGCCACACCACCATCAATCAAAAGAGCTTTTAGTGAAATCCAGTGGGTGAATGGGTGAACTGTAAGAGTCAGTGGGTTCTGAGAGCACAGCAGAACACACTCAGCTTATTAGATTGCAAACCACCAGTATGGATGCATGACCAATCATGGACCCATGCAATTCCTCGAAGTGGGATCTTTAGGGGGGAATTCCCTGTATCTTCAGACTTCAGGCTGAGGTGTTTCTAGCCACCGATTATTTCAAAACTGGGCCTTGGGTGTGTGAATGTTTGAGCACTGCGGGGGAATTGGCGCACATTTATCTGGGCTAAAACTCCCTCTGTGCTAAAGTGAGACTTTTTTTGAAGCCATGTGCAAAAAGTTTCCAAGGAAAATTGTTTTCCAAATGACAGTAAAGGACAGGCAAGGCACTGGGGACTAATCTAGGGATAAATCTGAGGTGATTTGCTTTGATACAATATAATCCTCCCAGGTTGCACTCTATCACTGTTTGTGTGTGTGCATGTGCTTTTTAGACATGCGATTTTGAATTTCCCACCCAGTTCGGTTCCCATTTGGTGACACTGAAGGCTGAGAACAATGCTGCACCTAGGAGCAAAGAACAGACTTCTCTGCAGTGCAACCCTAAAAGTGTCCCAGGATTATTGCTTCTAACAGTTAACATTTACCGCAAGCGAGCTTCGGGATAACCGCCAGGGAACATAACCATATAACTCAATCATGGAAATGATGGCAATGGGTTTCAAAATGGAAAGGAAAAGGAAAAAAAAAACTCTCATCAGATACAGCAAGGTGGCAGGGCTAGCAAAATCCAAGGAAGTCAGTCCTCACATAAAAAGGTCCTTCAGCCCTGGGAAGTGAGCAGAAAAGGACAGGACACCTGGAAGACCTCCAGAAGATAAGAGAACATCCAAATCTAAAGGAAAGCCTTCTTTAAAAAAAATATATATATATATTATTGGAAGTTCGTACAACTCTTATCAAAATCCTTCAATCCATCAGATGTGTCAAGCACATCTGTACCAGTGTTGCCATCATCATTCTCAAAATATTTGCTTTCTGCTTGAGCCCTTGCTATCAGCTCCTCATTTTCCCACTCCCTCCCCGCTCCCCCTACCTCATGAACCTTTAATATTTAAGAATTATTAGTATTTTGTTATAACTTACACGGTCCAATGTCTGCTTTCACCCTCGCTTTTTCCTCCATCCCCTCAGAAAGGAGATTATATGTAGATACTTGTAAATTGGTTCCTGTTTTCCACCTCTCCTTTCCTCTACCCTTCTGGTATCCTCACTGGTCCTGAAGGAATTATCTCTCTTGCATTCCAGGAAATCCATCTGAAAGGAGTTTCACTTGAGAATAGTGACTTCTTCTGTGTGTAAAAATAGAAACACATCTGGCTCTCCAGTACTTTTGAAACTGTATTTAGGGAGTAGGGAGTTATGAGATCGGCTCTGCCATCTCAAAAGTTTGTGAAAGAGACACAGAAGAGAACGTTTTGATTGCAGAATGTTCTGTTGTGTCTAGTCTAGTATTACCACGATTGGAAAATCATCATCATCATCATCACCACCTTCATCATCAATCACAGTTAAAGGGAAGAAAACAATGTTCTACAATTTAAAAGATGACAATAGGATTGCGGTATTGATGGTACGACATGCGGCTGAAGTGCAACTTTAAACGGTTTAAAAATATACAAACAAGCAAAACACCTGATCTTTTTCCCCATCCCCAACAAACAAACCAACCCCAAAATGTGTGTAAGAATCTGAGTTTTTGTTGGGGAGGCAAGAGATGGGTGGGGGGTCGGTGTTAGGCAGGACAGGGAGAACTCAGGTGGTATAATCCACAGTGGCATGGCTGGGTGGTGTGCCTGTCCTCAATGGAAATCAATATCACTCCTCTAGCAAGGGCTATCACATACACAAACAGACACACACTAAAAGACACACACACACACACACACACACACAGACGGTGTGCATGGGTCAGTCAGATTCCTAGAGCCACAATGTAAGCTCTTTGACATACACGCCCCATCTCTCTATGTGTTCCAATCACGGTGGTCTGACCACTGCCTCCTATTCTGGTCCCATTCATAACTGTGGTTTCTGGAGGGGAAACCCATCACAGTCAGTCACGATTGGTTTTGTGGCAATTCTGCCCCTCTGTTCTCAACTCGACCGATTAATTGATTCCCATTTGAGTGGCCAAGCTAGTTACTGAGAATCTTCAACAGACAGGCCGACAGACAAGCAGATAGGCAGATAGACAGATGGACAGATCCTTGGGAAGAGTTTACCCAGTTGATTTCAAAGACAGTCCAATGAGCCACAACACAATAAATCCAATGAGCTTTTAGTGAAAGCCAGTGGGTGAATGGGCAACACAGAGGAATCAGTGGGTCGCGAGAGCACAGCAGAATACACTCAGCTTATTGGGCATCAAACCACCAGCAGGGAAGGAGGATCAATCCTTAACACACCCAGTACCTCCAAGTGAGAATGTTTTGGGGGAATTCCCAATGTTTGCAGTCCTCAGGCTGAGGTGTTCCTAGCTACTGTTTAGTTCATAATTGGTCAACGTGTTTGTGAGAGTGAGGGCATGGAGGGGATGTGGTTGTAGTAGGCCATAAGCTGGCCCAGGTGTTTCTTGGTGTGCGACTTGTCCCCTGTGCCTCTGTTTACCTTGTAACTAAAAGCATTGTGAGATACCTAATTCCTTTCTGACCTGGCAGCTAAAAGCAGTGTGAGATAACTCAGTTATTTACGACCTCTTAAGATCCTTTTGAACCTTGCATGTCCTTGCGCTTATCCTTGATTATAGTGCTCTTATTATACAAATGTTTAGAAAGCATGACTAGCTAAGTAACATTTGCATAGATTAGAGGTTAGGCATGTTTTTTAAAGCAAGTTCTCTGATGTTTGTTTTGTAACCATTCCCTTGTAAGAAGAGTGTAAAAACCAAGCTCTGAACATATTTTAGTCCATCAGACTGTTGTCCTCCCAATCCCATGCTTTGTATATGGCTCTATCTTTTTTTCTTTCACCCGCACGCCTTATTTCAGACGCAGCTTGATGGGGGATAAGCTGGACTAATCACCCGCATTTTTGGCGCCCAACATGGGAGCTTTGAAAACTGAGGACCCCGTGACAGACAGGCCGTGAAAGTTTACAGTGAAAATTAAGGGCAAGTGGTGAAACGTTGGGAGTAACAAATAATGGGACACACTTGTAGTAAATGTATGTATGTAAATATGCTTCAAAATATGTTAAGAGCGAGAGGAGCAAAAGGAACCTACTAAAGATTAGAAGAGTTTTTAGATTTTGTGGTTAATGTATGTCACCTTCTGCTGCTGACTTGAAACGTTCAGGGAAGCACGTGCAGGGCCCTGATCTGCTTCAGCTTAGACCACATTATGGTGTAATACTGAGAGCCTCGTGCATTGGAGCAAACATTGTGGGAAACAGTGAGGGAAGATGGACCCCTCGGGTTGGAGGGCACTCCGAATGGGACTGCTGCCGCAGTCCAGCTGCAGCAATGTCCACGGATGCCTCAAGGTGGGTCACGGCGTCGGCGAGTGAGAGACAGAAACCACACGACTCAAAGGTTGCGGGTGACACTTCCAATTTTATTCATGCAAAGCTTCAAATTATAGATGCTTTTCCTTTGCTTAAATCTTACGGCTTGAGGTCATACATCAGGAAATTCTCAAGACCATGACAAGTTACATAATCACATTTCTTTACTCTCCATCAGATGCACATCAGGATTCCTGGTTAAAAATTAGCACATCTTGAAAGGAAAACTGTCCCAAACACAAGTGTGAAAAACACAAACCTTCTAACCATAAGAGAGCACACTTTATCACACTAGGGCATATTGTTCGAACTATGAAATCAATAAAGCATTCATGCATTTCATTATCAAACACCAAAATGACTTGACAGACTTTGGCTGTCCTTTCTGTTCCTTCTTAAATTGTTCCTCTGGGCTTTCATTTATTGTTTTCTTTTCCACTAAGTTCCCATAAATCAAACTCCCAATGGTCTTTCTGAACCAAGACACGAGTTGCCTCAAAATAGGTAGCTTTGCATCAGTGGACGTCAAGTTGCCTCACAATAGGTAGCATTACTTCAGTGGACTCCAACCACCACGGGGGCTTCAGCTCCTTGCAATGAAGATCAGGGCGTCTTGCAAGCAAGTGTAGGGCCCGTGGGCAACTGACATCTCGTGAGCAATTCCAATCATTTCTCACTTGGGGAGGGTCCTTGGGAACTTTCGTCAGCCTGGGTGTCCTGCTGACTAGCTGGACTTGTCGTCTCATTCCGCTGTTGCTTCTCAGTTTGTAGTATCAGCACGTCCATCCGAACATAGGTTTTGGCTGTGTTTTGGTAAACCACCTCAGCCAGTGTGTCCCTGGGTCAGGCCCTGCCGGTGCATGATGCAACTATCCTTTTCGGGCACGTATGTGCGCGCAAGCACACACCCAGCGCCACACACAGGCACGCACACTCACACGGTCACGTTGTGCGCTTCGTAAAGGCGCAGTCCCCCGGGTTTTTAAATATTACTTCGAAACATAAACAGTTTTAATTTAAAAATAAAAGGGATACATTTTTAAATAAAAGGGATATCTTTGAGAAATGAAACCAGAAACCAGAACTATGCAGAAGGAGGAGGAGGTGAATGCTCTATGGCGCTCGCCAGACAGTTGCAAACACGTGCCTCATCCCTATTGGCTGTGCTCATTCCTGTCGCCAATCACATCTTGTATATCGAATCAGGTGCTCGAAGGGAATGCTATGTAAGAGCGGCGAATGGCACTCTCCTCCGAAGAGCTCAAGTTCCGCAGGCCTGTCGGAGCCCACAGCCCTCTCTTCTCCCCCAGAACTGCTCCTCCATCCGCAGCATGGCGTCGAAAGGCCCTCCCGCCCGTTCTCAGCGTACCCAAGACCGAAGAAAGAGGACTGTCTGGACCGCTTCTCAATCTGACATCTTAGAAGCCTCATTTGCTCGAGACCCGTATCCAGGCTTCACGGCCAGAGAAGAACTTGCCAGAGCCTTCGACGTGGCCGAGGACAGAATCTTCCTGTGGTTCAAAAATCGCAGAAGTCGACAGCTCAGGAGGAGCCGACTGAGCTCCGTGTCGCCTCGCACCACTTCTGCAGCCAAAGCGCCGAAGGCAGACAGACGCAAGAGGACTGTCATCAGCAAAGATCAAAGAGCCCACCTGGTGCAAGCATTCCAGAAGCAGCCATTCCCTGGCGTGAAAGACAGGCAAGAGCTGGCACGCCACACAGGCCTTCCGGAAGCGCGGATTGACACGTGGTTCCAGAACAGAAGGGCCCGACACCCACCGCACACCAGGGTGCAGCTGGATCACCGCGGGCTCCAGCGATGCAGCTCCAGCCCGGTCTTCCCATGTCCGCTTCTGCAGCCACTGGAGCAAAGTACACCCCTAGATGCCCAGGGACCGCCCTCCCTGGGCTTCGAGGGCGGCGGCCGAGGTGATGGAGACAGCAATCCGTTAGCTTGCGTCATGGGAGGCCAAGCCTCTGTGGGCCCGGTGCCCCATCAGGGGCAAATGCCACAGGAGTTCACCCAGGCGGCAAGGCCTCCGGAGACAAGGACACACTACTTGGACCTTTCCAGCTGCGGAAACCAAGGTCCCAAACAACACGACATTCTTTCGGACGCCGCGCAGTGGAAAGACACTTCGTTGTGGGAGCATCCAAACCTGTTCTGGCAGAGCCCGGCTCCTGCACACACACCAGCCCCAGTGGGATGGGGGCCTGGCCTGGCCCTGAGCGTGAGTGCCCAGCGGCAGCTGACTGGGGAGACACACCTGCACAACCAGCAGGCCGCACTGCTGCAGGAAAACTCTCCACTGCTTGCCCAAGCCTCTCCACAAGGCACCAGCTTCTTGGACCAACTCCTCGACGACCTGGAAATTCAGCAGAATGCCCAGCCATTGGTGAATCAGCAGGAAGCAGGCCTGCAATGGGAGCCACCACTGCAATTCCCCATCAGCGAGGAGCTCTATCAGGAGTACCTAAGAGACTTGTAAAACGCCCCGAAGGCCCGGAAGACTCACTAAAACCCTCTGAAAAGCACCAATCATACCTCATACGCTTAAAAAAAATTAAAGAAAACACGAAACGTATTTAAAACCACCTTTAATGCCCCACAACCAGGAAAATAATAAACACACTGAAATCAGTAAGAAACAACAGCAACACAATGATACCCTAAAAAAGGCACCTGAAGGAGTAGATATCTATGTATATTTATATATTATATAAATGATTCTATGTAAACGATTAATGTATAATATGTTTATAATTTATACATCATAGATCATTTATACATAGAGTACATACAAAATCTGAAACCCCCCCAAAACCATTCATAAACCGTGGAATACATTTGCAAAGACCCAAAGGGACCAAAGAAGCCCTTTAGGACCCCTTGGCGATCATTTGTAATTTCCTCCCCCCAAGAGAGTAAAACCCTACATAGACTTGGTCAGGTGTCCACTGAGCTTCTTCATGTCCCCGGCCCCACCAATTGAGGTCATCGAGCTGCAAGCTGATTAACAGGCTAAAGGCCATCCCTTCACTCTCAAGAGCCTCAAGTTCAGAGAACATCATGTATCTCTTGCTGCACACGTGTGACAGGAAAGCCCACCCCTAGAGTCCAGATGACAACCTAAGCTTGGTCTCTGAGCTGGCTTGACCTTAGTTGTCTTTGAATTCTTGTACAGGGCTTAATCTATGTGCCTGATGGAAAGGGTGTGGAGCCTACTTAGGGTGGGGCAGGAAGCAGGTCTGAATGCTTTTGATAGCTGACCACACTCAGGCATGTAGTCATCAAGCAGTTGCCCTGGGAGTTCATGTAGTAGCGTAGCAACCTTGTGCTGTGAAGTGCCTTCAGACTGGCATTGTTATGGTGTGTGGAGGTGGTGGTGTGGTGGTGTGGTGGTGGTGGAGGAGGAGACACGGTGGGGAGCGACATTGACTTCGTAGACGGTGACTGGGATAAACCTCCAAACCAGGAAAGTGAAGGTACCCTCCAGGGAAGCCCCAACCTCTCAGACTACTTAACAGATGGACATTGACAGTTTGTTCACACACATGGTCCTGTAGGTTGTGTTTCACACACTCTGGGGACTGTGAAAACCCCAGATCTATGCTTGAGTCTCCGTGTGAATGAATGGATTCCATTTGAGCTTCCATTTGGAGCACTGCGTGGACGGTGGATGACCAACATGCACTTTTCAGTGGATTTGACTCTGTGGCTCTGACGACTGGATAAGGGGGTAGATTGGCAAAGGTCTAAGCCTTTGCCCAGCTAGATGGCAGTCACTCTCTCTCTGGTTCTCTCTCTTCTCTCCCACACACCCACACCCACATCCACACACACAAACAGAGGGTCATGCATTATCTCCTGACTGCTTGGGTCAGTCCGAATTTCCTGGAGACACCTTGGAAGCTCTTCTCCGCATGAATCCCATCTCTCTATGTGTTCCATTTACAGTGGTCAGACCCGTGCCCGTTTCTCTGATCCCACCTGCAACTGTGATCTCTTGAGTGGAAACCTGCCTCCGCCAGTCACGATCAGTTTGGTGGCAATTCTCTGACTTTGCTGTCTCTCCGCCGATCCATTGATTTCCATTTGACTGGCCTAGCTAGTGACTGAGAATTCTTCAACATGCATGCAGACAGACACCTCCTTCTGAAGTGTTGTACGTGGTTGGTTTCACAGACAGTCCAAAGAGCCACACCGCAATCAATCAAGTGAGATTTTAGTGAAAGCCATTGGGTGAATGGGTGAACTGGAAGAGTCAGTGGGTCACAAGAGCACAGTAGAACACACTCAGGTTATTAGGCGTCAAACGGCTAGCAGGAAAGGATCATCAATCATTGACATGAGCAGTTCCTCCAAGTGGGAACATTCTGGGGGAATTCCCACTGTGTGCAGTCCGCAGGATGAAGTGTTCCAAGCCAATGATTATTTCAAAACAGGTCGGGGTGTGTGTAGGGGGGGTGGTTGTGCACGCGGCAGGGGATGTGCTGCACATTTATCTGGTTTAAAACTCCGTTTGTGCTAAAGTGAGGATTTTTGGATGCCATGGGCAAAAAGTTTCTAGGCAAAAACTTTGCCAAATAACAGTAAAAGGTAAGGAAGAGCCCTGCAGACTGATCTAGGGCAAGTCATTGGTGATTTGTTTTGAAATAATATAATCCTCACAGGTTACCCTCATCAATGTAAGTGTGTGTGTGTGTGTGTATGTGTGTGTGTGTGCGTCCGTGTGTGTGTGTGTGTTTTTGGACATCCCACCCAATTCTGCTTCCCTGCAGCAACACTGCACGGAGAGAAAACCGCTGGACCAGGGAGCAGTTAAGTAATCCCGAGTGTGGGTCCGGATTACTGCTTCTGACAGTTAACATTTACCCTGAGGCACCCTTGGGATTACTCCCAGGGAGTTTAACAATGTAACACAATCACAAACACAATGGCTATGTATTTCAATAAAGAAAAGGGAATGAAAAACAACTGCTGATAAATTTCAGCAAGGTGGCAGGGCAAGCAAGGTACCAGGAAGTCACTCCTCACACAAAAGACCCTTGAGCCCAGGGAAGTGAGCACAATAAAGACAGGACTTTTGGAAGGTGCCTACGGATAAGAGCATGGCCAAGTCCAAAAAAGCCATCTGTTTTTTAATCCTTTTATTGGAGGCTCACACAACCCTTAACAAATTCCATACACGCATCTATTCTTCCATCCATCCATCCATCCATCCATCCATCCATCCATCCATTCACCAACCCATTGTATCAAGCACATATGTATATGTGTTGCCATCATCATTCTCAAAACTTTTGCGTTCTGCTTGAGCCCTTGGTATCAGGTCCTCATTTCCCCCCTCCTTCCCCACTGCCCCTTTCTCATGAACCCTTGATAATTTACAATTATTAGTACTTTTACATGTCTTACTCTATCTGATGTCTCACTTTCCCCTCTTTTCTGTAGTCTATCTCCCCAGGGATGGAGTTATACGTAGAACCTTGTAAATAAGTTCCCATTTCCATCCCACCCTCCTTCCACTCTCCCGGTATCACCACTGGTCCTGAAGGGACCATCTCTCCTGGATTCCCGGAAAGCCATCTGAAAGGAGATTCATCCAAGAATGGTGATTTCATCTATGTTTAAAAATTGACACACATTTGGCTCTGGAGTATTTTTAAAACTGATTATAGGGAATAGGAGTTTATGAGTTCGGCTCTTCCATATCAAAAGGTTGGCAAAGAGACACAGAAAAGAAAGTTGTGATTTCATGTTTTGTGTGTCAAGTCAAGTATAGGCACGATTAGAAAATCATCATCATCATCACCACCACCACCACCACCATCATCATCAGTCACAGGTACAGGAAAGAAGAAAATATTCTAGAATCAAAACGGGTGAAAATAAATGGCTGTATGAATGGTATGACATCAGGCTGAAGTGCAAGTTTAAACGTTTCAAAAAAGCAACACAAAACAAACAAAAAAAGAACCCATCTGATCTTTCCCCCCACCCACAACAAACAAACAAACCAAAAGTTTGTATAAAAATTGCATTGCATTGCAATGTGGGAGGGTGTATGTTAGGTAGAATAGGGAGAACCCAGTGGCATAGTCCTCAGTGGCTTTCGTGTGTGCTGTGCCTGCCATGATTGGAAATCAATCATCACTCCTCATATACACACACACACACACACACACACACACACACACACACGGTGGTCATGCCTCCTCTCCTTACTGCTTGGAGCAGTCAGAGGTTCCTGGAGCCACCTTGTAAGCCCTTCTGCGTATGCACCCTCAGGGGATGTGGCACATATATATTTGGTCTAAAACTCCTCCTCTGCTAAAGTGAGTGTTTTTGATGCCATAGACAAAAAAATTCCTTGAAAAATTTTCAAAATGTCAGTAAAAGGGCATGCAGGGCACTGGAGATTTATTTAGGGAGAAGTCTGAGGTTTTATGCTTTGATACAATGTAATCCCCACAAGTTACACTGTATAAGTGTTTGTGGGCGTGTGCGTGCGCCTGTTTGTGTGTGTGCGTGTCCTTTAGATTTGCAGTTTTTAATTTCCTGCCCAGTTCCGCCCCTGTGTGGCGACACTGCAGGCAGAGAACACCACTTGGCTAGAGAGCAGTTAAGATGCTTCTAGGCAGTGCAACTCCAAGTTTGCCTCGGGATTACAGATTTTGTCAGTTAACATTTACCCTGAGCTACATCGGGATTACCGCCAGCGAGCTTAATCAAATAACTCAATCAGGAACATGATGGCAATGTGTTTCAGAAAAGAAATGAAAAGAAAAGAAAAAGGAAAAATTGCTGATTAGATTCTGCAAGGTGACTGCGCAGGCAGGTCTGAGGAAGTCAGTCCTCACACAAAAGTCCGTTGGCCTTGGGGAGTGAGCAGAAAAGGACAAGACACCTGGAAGACCTCCGGTAGATAAGAGCACATCCAAGTCGAAAGGAAAGCCGTCTAATATTTTAAAAAATCATTTTATTGGAGGCTCACACAACTCTTATCAAAATCCATTCATCTATCCATCCATCCACTATGCCAAGCACATTTGTACATGTGTTGCCATCGCCATTCTCAAAACATTTGCTTTCTGCTTGATCCCTTAGTATCAGGTCCTCACTTTCCCCTCACTCCCTCCACAGCTCTCCTAATGAACCCTTGAAAATTTAAAATTATTAATATTTGGTCATATTTTACATTGTCCGATGTCACCCTTCACCAAGTTTTCTGTAGTCCATCCCCCCAGGGAGGAGGTTATATGTAGATCCTTGTAGATAGGCTCCCCCTTTCCATTCCTCCGTCCCTCTACCCTCTGGGCATCAGCACTGGTCCTGAAGGGATCATCTCTCCTGGATTCCCGGAAACCATCTGCAAGGAGATTCATCTGAGAATGGTGATTTCCTCTGTCCAGAAAAATAGACTACGACTGACTCTCAAGTACTTTAAAAACTGTTTTTAGGGAGTGGGGAGTTATGAGATCGGCTCTTCTGTCTGAAGACATTGCCAAAGAGACAGAGCGTTGTGATTGCACAGTTTTTTGTGTGTCATGTCTAGCATTGCCACGATTAGAAATTCATCATCATCATCATCATCAACCTCAGCTCCAGGGAAGAAGAAACTATTCTAGAATCAAAAAGGATGAAAATAAATGGCGGTATGAAGGATATGACAAGCAGCTAAAGTGAAAGTTTAAATGGTCAAAAAAGCAAAACAAAACAAAATTAAAAAGACAAAAACTTGATTTTCTCCGCCACCCTCAAGAAACAAAAAATTCAAAAAGTTTGTGTAAGAATTGGATTGCTTTGTGGGGTGGATAGGTGATGGCTGGGTGTTAGGTAGGGTAGGGAGAATCCAGGTGACAAAGTCCGCAGTGGCTTCCCTGGGTGGTGTGCCTGCCTTCAATGGAAATCGATCATCACTCCTCAAGGAAAATCTATCACACGCACACAAACACACACAGGGTGGTCATGCGTGTTCTCATGACTCCTTGGGTGGGTCAGTGGTTCCTGTAGCCACCTTGTAACCACTTCTCCATATGCACCCCGCCTCACTTTTTGTTCTGATCACAGTGGTCACACCCATTAGCGCTTGTCTGCTCCTACCAGCACCTGCAGTCACTCCAGTGGAAACCTGCTGCTGCCAGTCGCTATCAGTTGATGGCGATTATGCCCCATTGCTCTCTCTCCACTGATCGATTGATTCCCATGTGAGTGGCCTAACTATTGACTGAGAATTCTTCAACAAACAGGCAGACAAACAGACAGGCACAGGCAGACTGACACACGGACAACAGATCCTTGGGAAGAGCTGTACCCGCTGAAAGAGCCACACCACAATCAATCAAAAGAGCTTTTAGTGAAATCCAGTGGGTGAATGGGTGAACTGTAAGAGTCAGTGGGTTCTGAGAGCACAGCAGAACACACTCAGCTTATTAGATTGCAAACCACCAGTATGGATGCATGACCAATCATGGACCCATGCAATTCCTCGAAGTGGGATCTTTAGGGGGGAATTCCCAGTGTCTTCAGACTTCAGTCTGAGGTGTTTCTAGCCACCGATTATTTCAAAACTGGGCCTTGGGTGTGTGAATGTTTGAGCACTGCGGGGGAATTGGCGCACATTTATCTGGGCTAAAACTCCCTCTGTGCTAAAGTGAGACTTTTTTTGAAGCCATGTGCAAAAAGTTTCCAAGGAAAATTGTTTTCCAAATGACAGTAAAGGACAGGCAAGGCACTGGGGACTAATCTAGGGATAAATCTGAGGTGATTTGCTTTGATACAATATAATCCTCCCAGGTTGCACTCTATCACTGTTTGTGTGTGTGCATGTGCTTTTTAGACATGCGATTTTGAATTTCCCACCCAGTTCGGCTCCCATTTGATGACACTGAAGGCTGAGAACAATGCTGGACCTAGGAGCAAAGAACAGACTTCTCTGCAGTGCAACCCTAAAAGTGTCCCAGGATTATTGCTTCTAACAGTTAACATTTATCGCAAACGAGCTTCGGGATAACCGCCAGGGAACATAACCATATAACTCAATCATGGAAATGATGGCAATGGGTTTCAAAATGGAAAGGAAAAGGAAAAAAAAACTCTCATCAGATACAGCAAGGTGGCAGGGCTAGCAAAATCCAAGGAAGTCAGTCCTCACATAAAATGTTCCTTCAGCCCTGGGAAGTGAGCAGAAAAGGACAGGACACCTGGAAGACCTCCAGAAGATAAGAGAACATCCAAGTCTAAAGGAAAGCCTTCTTTAAAAAATATATATATATATTATTGGAAGTTCATACAACTCTTATCAAAATCCTTCAATCCATCAGATGTGTCAAGCACATCTGTACCAGTGTTGCCATCATCATTCTCAAAATATTTGCTCTGCTTGAGCCCTTGCTATCAGCTCCTCATTTTCCCACTCCCTCCCCGCTCCCCCTACCTCATGAACCTTTAATATTTAAGAATTATTAGTATTTTGTTATAACTTACACTGTCCAATGTCTGCTTTCACCCTCGCTTTTTCCTCCATCCCCCAGAAAGGAGATTATATGTAGATACTTGTAAATTGGTTCCTGTTTTCCACCTCACCTTTCCTCTACCCTTCTGGTATCCTCACTGGTCCTGATGGAATTATCTCTTTTGCATTCCAGGAAATCCATCTGAAAGGAGATTCACTTGAGAATGGTGATTTCTTCTGTGTGTAAAAATAGAAACACATCTGGCTCTCCAGTACTTTTGAAACAGTATTTAGGGAGTAGGGAGTTATGAGATCGGCTCTGCCATCTCAAAAGTTTGTGAAAGAGACACAGAAGAGAACGTTTTGATTGCAGAATGTTCTGTTGTGTCTAGTCTAGTATTACCACGATTGGAAAATCATCATCATCATCATCACCACCTTCATCATCAATCACAGTTAAAGGGAAGAAAACAATGTTCTACAATTTAAAAGGATGTCAATAGGATTGCGGTATTGATGGTACGACATGCGGCTGAAGTGCAACTTTAAACGGTTTAAAAATATACAAACAAGCAAAACACCTGATCTTTTTCCCCATCCCCAACAAACAAACCAACCCCAAAATGTGTGTAAGAATCTGAGTTTTTGTTGGGGAGGCAAGAGATGGGTGGGGGGTCGGTGTTAGGCAGGACAGGGAGAACTCAGGTGGTATAATCCACAGTGGCATGGCTGGGTGGTGTGCCTGTCCTCAATAGAAATCAATATCACTCTTCTAGCAAGGGCTATCACACACACAAACAGACACACACAAACAGACACACACACACACAAACACGGTGTGCATGGGTCAGTCAGATTCCTAGAGCCACATTGTAAGCTCTTTGGCATACACGCCCCATCTCTCTATGTGTTCCAATCACGGTGGTCTGACCCCTGCCTCCTATTCTTGTCCCATTCATAACTGTGGTTTCTGGAGGGGATACCCATCACAGTCAGTCACGATTGGTTTTGTGGCAATTCTGTCCCTCTGTTCTCAACTCGACCGATTAATTGATTCCCATTTGAGTGGCCAAGCTAGTGACTGAGAATCTTCAACAGACAGGCCGACAGACAAGCAGATAGGCAGATAGACAGATGGACAGATACTTGGGAAGAGTTTACCCAGTTGATTTCAAAGACAGTCCAATGAGCCACAAGACAATAAATCCAATGAGCTTTTAGTGAAAGCCAGTGGGTGAATGGGCAACACAGAGGAATCAGTGGGTCGCGAGAGCACAGCAGAATACACTCAGCTTATTGGGCATCAAACCACCAGCAGGGAAGAAGGATCAATCCTTAACACACCCAGTACCTCCAAGTGAGAATGTTTTGGGGGAATTCCCAATGTTTGCAGTCCTCAGGCTGAGGTGTTCCTAGCTACTGTTTAGTTCATAATTGGTCAACGTGTTTGTGAGAGTGAGGGCATGGAGGGGATGTGGTTGTAGTAGGCCATAAGCTGGCCCAGGTGTTTCTTGGTGTGTGACTAGTCCCCTGTGCCTCTGTTTACCTTGTAACTAAAAGCATTGTGAGATACCTAATTCCTTTCTGACCTGGCAGCTAAAAGCAGTGTGAGATAACTCAGTTATTTACGACCTCTTAAGATCCTTTTGAACCTTGCATGTCCTTGCGCTTATCCTTGAATATAGTGCTCTTATTATACAAATGTTTAGAAAGCGTGACTAGCTAAGTAACATTTGCATAGATTAGAGGTTAGGCATGTTTTTTAAAGCAAGTTCTCTGATGTTTGTTTTGTAACCATTCCCTTGTAAGAAGAGTGTAAAAACCAAGCTCTGAACATATTTTAGTCCATCAGACTGTTGTCCTCCCAATCCCATGCTTTGTATATGGCTCTATCTTTTTTTCTTTCACCCGCACGCCTCATTTCTGACGCAGCTTGATGGGGGATAAGCTGGACTAATCACCCGCATTTTTGGCGCCCAACATGGGAGCTTTGAAAACTGAGGACCCCGTGACAGACAGGCCGTGAAAGTTTACAGTGAAAATTAAGGGCAAGTGGTGAAACGTTGGGAGTAACAAATAATGGGACACACTTGTAGTAAATGTATGTATGTAAATATGCTTCAAAATATGTTAAGAGCGAGAGGAGCAAAAGGAACCTACTAAAGATTAGAAGAGTTTTTAGATTTTGTGGTTAATGTATGTCACCTTCTGCTGCTGACTTGAAACGTTCAGGGAAGCACGTGCAGGGCCCTGATCTGCTTCAGCTTAGACCAAATTATGGTGTAATACTGAGAGCCTCGTGCATTGGAGCAAACATTGTGGGAAACAGTGAGGGAAGATGGACCCCTCGGGTTGGAGGGCACTCAGAATGGGACTGATGCCGCAATCCAGCTGCAGCAATGTCCACGGATGCCTCAAGGTGGGTCACGGCGTCGGCGAGTGAGAGACAGAAACCACACGACTTAAAGGTTGCGGGTGACACTTCCAATTTTATTCATGCAAAGCTTCAAATTATAGATGCTTTTCCTTTGCTTAAATCTTACGGCTTGAGTTCATACAGGAGGAAATTCTCAAGACCATGACAAGTTACATAATCACATTTCTTTACTCTCCATCAGATGCACATCAGGATTCCTGGTTAAAAATTAGCACATCTTGAAAGGAAAACTGTCCCAAACACAAGTGTGAAAAACACAAACCTTCTAACCATAAGAGAGCACACTTTATCACACTAGGGCATATTGTTCGAACTATGAAATCAATAAAGCATCCATGCATTTCATTATCAAACACCAAAATGACTTGACAGACTTTGGCTGTCCTTTCTGTTCCTTCTTAAATTGTTCCTCTGGGCTTTCATTTATTGTTTTCTTTTCCACTAAGTTCCCATAAATCAAACTCCCAATGGTCTTTCTGAACCAAGACACGAGTTGCCTCAAAATAGGTAGCTTTGCATCAGTGGACGTCAAGTTGCCTCACAATAGGTAGCATTATTTCAGTGGACTCCAACCACCACGGGGGCTTCAGCTCCTTGCAATGAAGATCAGGGCGTCTTGCAAGCAAGTGTAGGGCCCGTGGGCAACTGACATCTCGTGAGCAATTCCAATCATTTCTCACTTGGGGAGGGTCCTTGGGAACTTTCGTCAGCCTGGGTGTCCGGCTTACTAGCTGGACTTGTCGTCTCATTCCGCTGTTGCTTCTCAGTTTGTAGTATCAGCACGTCCATCCGAACATAGGTTTTGGCTGTGTTTTGGTAAACCACCTCAGCCAGTGTGTCCCTGGGTCAGGCCCTGCCGGTGCATGATGCAACTATCCTTTTCGGGCACGTATGTGCGCGCAAGCACACACCCAGCGCCACACAGAGGCACGCACACTCACACGGTCACTTTGTGCGCTTCGTAAAGGCGCAGTCCCCCGGGTTTTTAAATATTACTTCGAAACATAAACAGTTTTAATTTAAAAATAAAAGGGATACATTTTTAAATAAAAGGGATATCTTTGAGAAATGAAAACAGAAACCAGAACTATGCAGAAGGAGGAGGAGGTGAATGCTCTATGGCGCTCGCCAGACAGTTGCAAACACGTGCCTCATCCCTATTGGCTGTGCTCATTCCTGTCGTCAATCACATCTTGTATATCGAATCAGGTGCTCGAAGGGAAAGCTATGTAAGAGCGGCGGCTGGCACTCTCCTCCCAAGTTCCGCTGGCCTGTCGGAGCCCACAGCCCTCTCTTCTCCCCCAGAACTGCTCCTCCATCTGCAGCATGGCGTCGAAAGGCCCTCCTGCCCGTTCTCAGCGTACCCAAGACCGAAGAAAGAGGACTGTCTGGACCGCTTCTCAATCTGACATCTTAGAAGCCTCATTTGCTCGAGACCCGTATCCAGGCTTCACGGCCAGAGAAGAACTTGCCAGAGCCTTCGACGTGGCCGAGGACAGAATCTTCCTTTGGTTCAAAAATCGCAGAAGTCGACAGCTCAGGAGGAGCCGACTGAGCTCCGTGCCGCCTCGCACCACTTCTGCAGCCAAAGCGCCGAAGGCAGACAGACGCAAGAGGACTGTCATCAGCAAAGATCAAAGAGCCCACCTGGTGCAAGCATACCAGAAGCAGCCATTCCCTGGCGTGAAAGACAGGCAAGAGCTGGCACGCCACACAGGCCTTCCGGAAGCGCAGATTGACACGTGGTTCCAGAACAGAAGGGCCCGACACCCACCGCACAACAGGGTGCAGCTGGATCACCGCGGGCTACAGCAATGCAGATCCAGCCCGGTCTTCCCATGTCTGCTTCTGCAGCCACTGGAGCAAAGCACACCCCTAGATGCCCAGAGACCGCCCTCCCTGGGCTTCGGGGGCGGCGGCCGAGGTGATGGAGACAGCAATCCGTTAGCTTGCGTCATGGGAGGCCAAGCCTCTGTGGGCCCGGTGCCCCATCAGGGGCAAATGCCACAGGAGTTCACCCAGGCGGCAAGGCTTCCGGAGACAAGGACACACTACTTGGACCTTTCCAGCTGCGGAAACCAAGGTCCCAAACAACACGACATTCTTTCGGACGCCGCGCAGTGGAAAGACACTTCGTTGTGGGAGCATCCAAACCTGTTCTGGCAGAGCCCGGCTCCTGCACACACACCAGCCCCAGTGGGATGGGGGCCTGGCCTGGCCCTGAGCGTGAGTGCCCAGCGGCAGCTGACTGGGGAGACACACCTGCACAACCAGCAGGCCACACTGCTGCAGGAAAACTCTCCACTGCTTGCCCAAGCCTCTCCACAAGGCACCAGCTTCTTGGACCAACTCCTCGACGACCTGGAAATTCAGCAGAATGCCCAGCCATTGGTGAATCAGCAGGAAGCAGGCCTGCAATGGGAGCCACCACTGCAATTCCCCATCAGCGAGGAGCTCTATCAGGAGTACCTAAGAGACTTGTAAAACGCCCCGAAGGCCCGGAAGACTCACTAAAACCCTCTGAAAAGCACCAATCATACCTTATACGCTTAAAAAAAATTAAAGAAAACACGAAACGTATTTAAAACCACCTTTAATGCCCCACAACCAGGAAAATAATAAACACACTGAAATCAGTAAGAAACAACAGCAACACAATGATACCCTAAAAAAGGCACCTGAAGGAGTAGATATCTATGTATATTTATATATTATATAAGTGATTCTATGTAAACGATTAATGTATAATACGTTTATAATTTATACATCATAGATCATTTATACATAGAGTACATACAAAATCTGAAACCCCCCCAAAACCATTCATAAACCGTGGAATACATTTGCAAAGACCCAAAGGGACCAAAGAAGCCCTTTAGGACCCCTTGGCGATCATTTGTAATTTCCTCCCCCCAAGAGAGTAAAACCCTACATAGACTTGGTCAGGTGTCCACTGAGCTTCTTCATGTCCCCGGCCCCACCAATTGAGGTCATCGAGCTGCAAGCTGATTAACAGGCTAAAGGCCATCCCTTCACTCTCAAGAGCCTCAAGTTCAGAGAACATCATGTATCTCTTGCTGCACACGTGTGACAGGAAAGCCCACCCCTAGAGTCCAGATGACAACCTAAGCTTGGTCTCTGAGCTGGCTTGACCTTAGTTGTCTTTGAATTCTTGTACAGGGCTTAATCTATGTGCCTGATGGAAAGGGTGTGGAGCCTACTTAGGGTGGGGCAGGAAGCAGGTCTGAATGCTTTTGATAGCTGACCACACTCAGGCATGTAGTCATCAAGCAGTTGCCCTGGGAGTTCATGTAGTAGCTTAGCAACCTTGTGCTGTGAAGTGCCTTCAGACTGGCATTGTTATGGTGTGTGGAGGTGGTGGTGTGGTGGTGTGGTGGTGGTGGAGGAGGGGACACGGTGGGGAGCGACATTGACTTCGTAGACGGTGACTGGGATAAACCTCCAAACCAGGAAAGTGAAGGTACCCTCCAGGGAAACCTCACCCTCTAAGACTATTTAACAGATGAACATTGACAGTTGGTTCACACACATGGTCTTGTAGGTTGTGTTTCACACACTCTGGGGACTGTGAAAACCCCAGATCTATGCTTGAGTCTCCGTGTGAATGAATGGATTCCATTTGAGCTTCCATTCGGAGCACTGCGTGGACGGTGGAAGACCAACATGCACTTCTCAGTGGATTTGCCTCTGTGGCTCTGACGACTGGATAAGGGGGTAGATTGGCAAAGGTCTAAGCCTTTGCCCAGCTAGATGGCAGTCACTCTCTCTCTGGTTCTCTCTCTTCTCTCCCACACACCCACACCCACATCCACACACACAAACAGAGGGTCATGCATTATCTCCTGACTGCTTGGGTCAGTCCGAATTTCCTGGAGACACCTTGGAAGCTCTTCTGCGCATGAATCCCATCTCTCTATGTGTTCCATTTACAGTGGTCAGACCCGTGCCCGTTTCTCTGATCCCACCCACAACTGTGATCTCTTGAGTGGAAACCTGCCTCCGCCAGTCACGATCAGTTTGGTGGCAATTCTCTGACTTTGCTGTCTCTCCGCCGATCCATTGATTTTCATTTGACTGGCCTAGCTAGTGAGTGAGAATTCTCCAACATGCATGCAGACAGACACCTCCTTCTGAAGAGTTGTACGTGGTTGGTTTCACAGACAGTCCAAAGAGCCACACCGCAATCAATCAAGTGAGATTTTAGTGAAAGCCATTGGGTGAATGGGTTAACTGGAAGAGTCAGTGGGTCACAGGAGCACAGTAGAACACACTCAGCTTATTAGGCGTCAAATGGCTAGCAGGAAAGTATCATCAATCCTTGACATGAGCAGTTCCTCCAAGTGGGAACATTCTGGGGGAATTCCCACTGTGTGCAGTCCGCAGGATGAAGTGTTCCAAGCCAATGTTTATTTCAAAACAGGTCGGGGTGTGTGTAGGGGGGGTGGTTGTGCACGCGGCAGGGGATGTGCTGCTTATTTATCTGGTTTAAAACTCCGTTTGTGCTAATGTGAGGATTTTTGGATGCCATGGGCAAAAAGTTTCCAGGCAAAAACTTTGCCAAATAACAGTAAAAGGTAAGGAAGAGCCCTGGAGACTGATCTAGGGCAAGTCATTGGTGATTTGTTTTGAAATAATGTAATCCTCACAGGTTACCCTCATCAATGTAAGTGTGTGTGTGTGTGTGTGTGTGTATGTATGTGTGTGTGTGTGCGTCCGTGTGTGTGTGTCTGTGTTTGGACATCCCACCCAATTCTGCTTCCGTGCAGCAACACTGCATGGAGAGAAAACTGCTGGACCAGGGAGCAGTTAAGTAATCCCGAGTGTGGGTCCGGATTACTGCTTCTGACAGTTAACATTTACCCTGAGGCACCCTCGGGATTACCCCCAGGGAGTTTAACAATGTAACACAATCACAAACACAATGGCTATGTATTTCAATAAAGAAAAGGTAATGCAAAACAACTGCTGATAAATTTCAGCAAGGTGGCAGGGCAAGCAAGGTCCCAGGAAGTCACTCCTCACACAAAAGACCCTTGAGCCCAGGGAAGTGAGCACAATAAAGACAGGACTTTTGGAAGGTGCCTACGGATAAGAGCATGGCCAAGTCCAAAAAAAGCCATCTGTTTTTTAATCCTTTTATTGGAGGCTCACACAACCCTTAACAAATTCCATACATGCATCTATTCTTCCATCCATCCATCCATCCTTCCATCCATCCATCCATCCATCCATCCATCCATCCATTCACCAACCCATTGTATCAAGCACATATGTATATGTGTTGCCATCATCATTCTCAAAACTTTTGCGTTCTGCTTGAGCCCTTGGTATCAGGTCCTCATTTCCCCCCTCTTTCCCCACTGCCCCTTCCTCATGAAACCTTGATAATTTACAATTATTAGTACTTTTACATGTCTTACTCTATCTGATGTCTCACTTTCCCCTCTTTTCTGTAGTCTATCTCCCCAGGGATGGAGTTATACGTAGAACCTTGTAAATAAGTTCCCATTTCCATCCGACCCTCCTTCCACTCTCCCGGTATCACCACTGGTCCTGAAGGGACCATCTCTCCTGGATTCCCGGAAAGCCATCTGAAAGGAGATTCATCCAAGAATGGTGATTTCATCTATGTTTAAAAATTGACACACATTTGGCTCTGGAGTACTTTTAAAACTGATTATAGGGAATAGGAGTTTATGAGTTCGGCTCTTCCATATCAAAAGGTTGGCAAAGAGACACAGAAAAGAAAGTTGTGATTTCATGATTTGTGTGTCAAGTCAAGTATTGGCACGATTAGAAAATCATCATCATCATCACCACCACCACCACCACCATCATCATCGGTCACAGGTACAGGAAAGAAGAAAATATTCTAGAATCAAAACGGGTGAAAATAAATGGCTGTATGAATGGTATGACATCAGGCTGAAGTGCAAGTTTAAACGTTTCAAAAAAGCAACACAAAACAAAAAAAAAGAACCCATCTGATCTTTCCCCCCACCCACAACAAACAAACAAACTAAAAGTTTGTATAAAAATTGCATTGCATTGCAATGTGGGAGGGTGGATGTTAGGTAGAATAGGGAGAACCCAGTGGCATAGTCCTCAGTGGCTTTCGTGTGTGCTGTGCCTGCCATGATTGGAAATCAATCATCACTCCTCGTACACACACACACACACACACACATACACACGGTGGTCATGCCTCATCTCCTGACTGCTTGGATCAGTCAGAGGTTCCTGGAGCCACCTTGTAAGCCCTTCTGCGTATGCACCCTCAGGGGATGTGACACGTATATATTTGGTCTAAAACTCCTCCTCTGCTAAAGTGAGTGTTTTTGATGCCATAGACAAAAAAAATCCTTGAAAATTTTTCAAAATGTCAGTAAAAGGGCATGCAGGGCACTGGAGATTTATCTAGGGAGAAGTCTGAGGTTTTATGCTTTGATACAATGTAATCCCCACAAGTTACACTGTATAAGTGTTTGTGGGCGTGTGCGTGCGCCTGTTTGTGTGTGTGCGTGTCCTTTAGATGTGCAGTTTTTAATTTCCTGCCCAGTTCCGCCCCTGTGTGGCGACACTGCAGGCAAAGAACACCACTGGACTAGAGAGCAGTTAAGATGCTTCTAGGCAGTGCAACTCCAAGTTTGCCTCGGGATTACAGATTTTGTCAGTTAACATTTACCCCGAGCTACATCAGGATTACCGCCAGCGAGCTTAATCAAATAACTCAATCAGGAACATGATGGCAATGTGTTTCAGAAAAGAAATGAAAAGAAAAGAAAAAGGAAAAATTGCTGATTAGATTCTGCAAGGTGACTGCGCAGGCAGGTCTGAGGAAGTCAGTCCTCACACAAAAGTCCGTTGGCCTTGGGGAGTGAGCAGAAAAGGACAAGACACCTGGAAGACCTCCGGTAGATAAGAGCACATCCAAGTCGAAAGGAAAGCCTTCTAAAATTAAAAAAAAATCATTTTATTGGAGGCTCACACAACTCTTACAAAATCCATTCATCTATCCATCCATCCACTATGCCAAGCACATTTGTACATGTGTTGCCATCACCATTCTCAAAACATTTGCTTTCTGCTTGATCCCTTAGTATCAGGTGCTCACTTTCCCCTCACTCCCTCCACAGCTCTCCTAATGAACCCTTGAAAATTTAAAATTATTAATATTTGGTCATATTTTACATTGTCCGATGTCACCCTTCACCAAGTTTTCTGTAGTCCATCCCCCCAGGGAGGAGGTTATATGTAGATCCTTGTAGATAGGCTCCCCCTTTCCATTCCTCCGTCCCTCTACCCTCTGGGCATCAGCACTGGTCCTGAAGGGATCATCTCTCCTGGATTCCTGGAAACCATCTGCAAGGAGATTCATCTGAGAATGGTGATTTCCTCAGTCCAGAAAAATAGACTACGACTGACTCTCAAGTACTTTAAAAACTGTTTTTAGGGAGTGGGGAGTTATGAGATTGGCTCTTCTGTCTGAAGACATTGCCAAAGAGACAGAGCATTGTGGTTGCACATTTTTTTTGTGTGTCATGTCTAGCATTGCCATGATTAGAAATTCATCATCATCGTCATCAACGTCAGCTCCAGGGAAGAAGAAACTATTCTAGAATCAAAAAGGATGAAAATAAATGGCGGTATGAAGGATATGACAAGCAGCTAAAATGAAAGTTTAAATGGTCAAAACAGCAAAACAAAACAAAAGTAAAAAGACAAAAACTTGATTTTCTCCGCCATCCTCAACAAACAAAAAATTCAAAAAGTTTGTGTAAGAATTGGATTGCTTTGTGGGGTGGATAGGTGATGGCTGGGTGTTAGGTAGGGTAGGGAGAATCCAGGTGACAAAGTCCGCAGTGGCTTCCCTGGGTGGTGTGCCTGCCTTAAGTGGAAATCGATCATCACTCCTCAAGGAAAATCTATCACACGCACCCAAACACACACAGGGTGGTCATGCGTGTTCTCATGACTCCTTGGGTGGGTCAGTGGTTCCTGTAGCCACCTTGTAACCACGTCTCCATATGCAACCCGCCTCACTTTTTGTTCTGATCACAGTGGTCACACCCATTAGCGCTTGTCTGCTCCTACCAGCTCCTGCGGTCACTCCAGTGGAAACCTGCTGCTGCCAGTCGCTATCAGTTGATGGCAATTCTGCCCCATTGCTCTCTCTCCACTGATCGATTGATTCCCATGTGAGTGGCCTAACTATTGACAGTGAATTCTTCAACAAACAGGCAGACAAACAGGCAGGCACAGGCAGACTGACACACGGACAACAGATCCTTGGGAAGAGCTGTACCCGCTGAAAGAGCCACACCACAATCAATCAAAAGAGCTTTTAGTGAAATCCAGTGGGTGAATGGGTGAACTGTAAGAGTCAGTGGGTTCTGAGAGCACAGCAGAACACACTCAGCTTATTAGATTGCAAACCACCAGTATGGATGCATGACCAATCATGGACCCATGCAATTCCTCGAAGTCGGATCTTTAGGGGGGAATTCCCAATGTCTTCAGGCTTCAGGCTGAGCTGTTTCTAGCCACCGATTATTTCAAAACTGGGCCTTGGGTGTGTGAATGTTTGAGCACTGCGGGGGAATTGGCACACATTTATCTGGGCTAAAACTCCCTCTGTGCTAATGTGAGACTTTTTTTTAAGCTATGTGCAAAAAGTTTCCAAGGAAAATTGTTTTCCAAATGACAGTAAAGGACAGGCAAGGCACTGGGGACTAATCTAGGGATAAATCTGAGGTGATTTGCTTTGCTACAATATAATCCTCCCAGGTTACACTCTATCACTGTTTGTGTGTGTGCATGTGCTTTTTAGACATGCGATTTTGAATTTCCCACCCAGTTCGGCTCCCATTTGGTGACAATGAAGGCTGAGAACAATGCTGGACCTAGGAGCAAAGAACAGACTTCTCTGAAGTGCAACCCTAAAAGTGTCCCAGGATTATTGCTTCTAACAGTTAACATTTACCAAAACGAGCTTCGGGATAACCGCCAGGGAACATAACCATATAACTCAATCATGGAAATGATGGCAATGGGTTTCAAAATGGAAAGGAAAAGGAAAAAAAACTCTCATCAGATACAGCAAGGTGGCAGGTTTAGCAAAATCCAAGGAAGTCAGTCCTCACATAAAAAGGTCCTTCAGCCCTGGGAAGTGAGCAGAAAAGGACAGGACACCTGGAAGACCTCCAGAAGATAAAAGAACATCCAAGTCTAAAGGAAAGCCTTCTTTAAAAAAAAAATATATATATATTATTGGAAGTTCGTACAACTCTTATCAAAATCCTTCAATCCATCAGATGTGTCAAGCACATCTGTACCAGTGTTGCCATCATCATTCTCAAAATATTTGCTTTCTGCTTGAGCCCTTGCTATCAGCTCCTCATTTTCCCACTCCCTCCCCGCTCCCCCTACCTCATGAACCATTAATATTTAAGAATTATTAGTATTTTGTTATAACTTACACTGCCCAATGTCTGCTTTCACCCTCGCTTTTTCCTCCATCCCCCAGAAAGGAGATTATGTGTAGATACTTGTAAATTGGTTCCTGTTTTCCACCTCACCTTTCCTCTACCCTTCTGGTATCCTCACTGGTCCTGAAGGAATTATCTCTCTTGCATTCCAGGAAATCCATCTGAAAGGAGATTCACTTGAGAATGGTGACTTCTTCTGTGTGTAAAAATAGAAACACATCTGACTCTCCAGTACTTTTGAAACTGTATTTAGGGAGTAGGGAGTTATGAGATCGGCTCTGCCATCTCAAAAGTTTGTGAAAGAGACACAGAAGAGAACGTTTTGATTGCAGAATGTTCTATTGTGTCTAGTCTAGTATTACCACGATTGGAAAATCATCATCATCATCATCACCATCTTCATCATCAATCACAGTTAAAGGGAAGAAAACAATGTTCTACAATTTAAAAGGATGACAATAGGATTGCGGTATTGATGGTACGACATGCGGCTGAAGTGCAACTTTAAACGGTTTAAAAATATACAAACAAGCAAAACACCTGATATTTTTCCCCAGCCCCAACAAACAAACCAACCCCAAAATGTGTGTAAGAATCTGAGTTTTTGTTGGGGAGGCAAGAGATGGGTGGGGGGGTCGGTGTTAGGCAGGACAGGGAGAACTCAGGTGGTATAATCCACAGTGGCATGGCTGGGTGGTGTGCCTGTCCTCAATGGAAATCAATATCACTCCTCTAGCAATGGCTATCACACACACAAACAGACACACACAAACAGGCACACACACACACACACACACACACACGGTGTGCATGGGTCAGTCAGATTCCTAGAGCCACATTGTAAGCTCTTTGGCATACACGCCCCATCTCTCTATGTGTTCCAATCACGGTGGTCTGACCCCTGCCTCCTATTCTTGTCCCATTCATAACTGTGGTTTCTGGAGGGGAAACCCATCGCAGTCAGTCACGATTGGTTTTGTGGCAATTCTGTCCCTCTGTTCTCAACTCGACCGATTAATTGATTCCCATTTGAGTGGCCAAGCTAGTGACTGAGAATCTTCAACAGACAGGCCGACAGACAAGCAGATAGGCAGATAGACAGATGGACAGATCCTTGGGAAGAGTTTACCCAGTTGATTTCAAAGACAGTCCAATGAGCCACAACACAATAAATCCAATGAGCTTTTAGTGAAAGCCAGCGGGTGAATGGGCAACACAGAGGAGTCAGTGGGTCGCGAGAGCACAGCAGAATACACTCAGCTTATTGGGCATCAAACCACCAGCAGGGAAGGAGGATCAATCCTTAACACACCCAGTACCTCCAAGTGAGAATGTTTTGGGGGAATTCCCAATGTTTGCAGTCCTCAGGCTGAGTTGTTCCTAGCTACTGTTTAGTTCATAATTGGTCAACGTGTTTGTGAGAGTGAGGGCATGGAGGGGATGTGGTTATAGTAGGCCATAAGCTGGCCCAGGTGTTTCTTGGTGTGCGACTAGTCCCCTGTGCCTCTGTTTACCTTGTAACTAAAAGCATTGTGAGATACCTAATTCCTTTCTGACCTGGCAGCTAAAAGCAGTGTGAGATAACTCAGTTATTTACGACCTCTTAAGATCCTTTTGAACCTTGCATGTCCTTGCGCTTATCCTTGAATATAGTGCTCTTATTATACAAATGTTTAGAAATCGTGACTCCCTAAGTAACATTTGCATAGATTAGAGGTTAGGCATGTTTTTTAAAGCAAGTTCTCTGATGTTTGTTTTGTAACCATTCCCTTGTAAGAAGAGTGTAAAAACCAAGCTCTGAACATATTTTAGTCCATCAGACTGTTGTCCTCCCAATCCCATGCTTTGTATATGGCTCTATCTTTTTTTCTTTCACCCGCACGCCTCATTTCTGACGCAGCTTGATGGGGGATAAGCTGGACTAATCATCCGCACTTTTGGCGCCCAACATGGGAGCTTTGAAAACTGAGGACCCCGTGACAGACAGGCCGTGAAAGTTTACAGTGAAAATTAAGGGCAAGTGGTGAAACGTTGGGAGTAACAAATAATGGGACACACTTCTAGTAAATGTATGTATGTAGATATGCTTCAAAATATGTTAAGAGTGAGAGGAGCAAAAAGAACCTACTAAAGATTAGAAGAGTTTTTAGATTTTGTGGTTAATGTATGTCACCTTCTGCTGCTGACTTGAAACGTTCAGGGAAGCACGTGCAGGGCCCTGATCTGCTTCAGCTTAGACCACATTATGGTGTAATACTGAGAGCCTCGTGCATTGGAGCAAACATTGTGGGAAACAGTGAGGGAAGATGGACCCCTCGGGTTGGAGGGCACTCAGAATGGGACTGATGCTGCAGTCCAGCTGCAGCAATGTCCACGGATGCCTCAAGGTGGGTCACGGTGTCGGCGAGTGAGAGACAGAAACCACACGACTTAAAGGTTGCGGGTGACACTTCCAATTTTATTCATGCAAAGCTTCAAATTATAGAAGCTTTTCCTTTGCTTAAATCTTACGGCTTGAGGTCATACATCAGGAAATTCTCAAGACCATGACAAGTTACATAATCACATTTCTTTACTCTCCATCAGATGCACATCAGGATTCCTGGTTAAAAATTAGCACATCTTGAAAGGAAAACTGTCCCAAACACAAGTGTGAAAAACACAAACCTTCTAACCATAAGTGAGCACACTTTATCACACTAGGGCATATTGTTCGAACTATGAAATCAATAAAGCATTCATGCATTTCATTATCAAACACCAAAATGACTTGACAGACTTTGGCTGTCCTTTCTGTTCCTTCTTAAATTGTTCCTCTGGGCTTTCATTTATTGTTTTCTTTTCCACTAAGTTCCCATAAATCAAACTCCCAATGGTCTTTCTGAACCAAGACACGAGTTGCCTCAAAATAGGTAGCTTTGCATCAGTGGACGTCAAGTTGCCTCACAATAGGTAGCATTACTTCAGTGGACCCCAACCACCACGGGGGCTTCAGCTCCTTGCAATGAAGATCAGGGCGTCTTGCAAGCAAGTGTAGGGCCCGTGGGCAACTGACATCTCGTGAGCAATTCCAATCATTTCTCACTTGGGGAGGGTCCTTGGGAACTTTCTTCAGCCTGGGTGTCCTGCTGACTAGCTGGACTTGTCGTCTCATTCCGCTGTTGCTTCTCAGTTTGTAGTATCAGCACGTCCATCCGAACATAGGTTTTGGCTGTGTTTTGGTAAACCACCTCAGCCAGTGTGTCCCTGGGTCAGGCCCTGCCGGTGCATGATGCAACTATCCTTTTCGGGCACGTATGTGCGCGCAAGCACGCACACAGGCACGCACACTCACACGGTCACGTTGTGCGCTTCAGAAAGGCGCAGTCCCCCGGGTTTTTAAATATTACTTCGAAACATAAACAGTTTTAATTTAAAAATAAAAGGGATACATTTTTAAATAAAAGGGATATCTTTGAGAAATGAAACCAGAACTATGCAGAAGGAGGAGGAGGTGAATGCTCTATGGCGCACGCCAGACAGTTGCAAACACGTGCCTCATCCCTATTGGCTGTGCTCATTCCTGTCGCCAATCACATCTTGTATATCGAATCAGGTGCTCGAAGGGAAAGCTATGTAAGAGCGGCGGCTGGCACTCTCCTCCGAAGAGCTCAAGTTCCGCTGGCCTGTCGGAGCCCACAGCCCTCTCTTCTCCCCCAGAACTGCTCCTCCATCTGCAGCATGGCGTCGAAAGGCCCTCCTGCCCGTTCTCAGCGTACCCAAGACCGAAGAAAGAGGACTGTCTGGACCGCTTCTCAATCTGACATCTTAGAAGCCTCATTTGCTCGAGACCCGTATCCAGGCTTCACGGCCAGAGAAGAACTTGCCAGAGCCTTCGACGTGGCCGAGGACAGAATCTTCCTGTGGTTCAAAAATCGCAGAAGTCGACAGCTCAGGAGGAGCCGACTGAGCTCCGTGCCGCCTCGCACCACTTCTGCAGCCAAAGCGCCGAAGGCAGACAGACGCAAGAGGACTGTCATCAGCAAAGATCAAAGAGCCCACCTGGTGCAAGCATTCCAGAAGCAGCCATTCCCTGGCGTGAAAGACAGGCAAGAGCTGGCACGCCACACAGGCCTTCCGGAAGCGCGGATTGACACGTGGTTCCAGAACAGAAGGGCCCGACACCCACCGCACACCAGGGTGCGGGTGGATCACCGCGGGCTACAGCGATGCACCTCCAGCCCGGTCTTGCCATGTCCGCTTCTGCAGCCACTGGAGCAAAGCACACCCCTAGATGCCCAGAGACCGCCCTCCCTGGGCTTCGGGGGCGGCGGCCGAGGTGATGGAGACAGCAATCCGTTAGCTTGCGTCATGGGAGGCCAAGCCTCTGTGGGCCCGGTGCCCCATCAGGGGCAAATGCCACAGGAGTTCACCCAGGCGGCAAGGCCTCCGGAGACAAGGACACACTACTTGGACCTTTCCAGCTGCGGAAACCAAGGTCCCAAAGAACACGACATTCTTTTGGACACCGCGCAGTGGAAAGACACTTCGTTGTGGGAGCATCCAAACCTGTTCTGGCAGAGCCCGGCTCCTGCACACACACCAGCCCCAGTGGGATGGGGGCCTGGCCTGGCCCTGAGCGTGAGTGCCCAGCGGCAGCTGACTGGGGAGACACACCTGCACAACCAGCAGGCCACACTGCTGCAGGAAAACTCTCCACTGCTTGCCCAAGCCTCTCCACAAGGCACCAGCTTCTTGGACCAACTCCTCGACGACCTGGAAATTCAGCAGAATGCCCAGCCATTGGTGAATCAGCAGGAAGCAGGCCTGCAATGGGAGCCACCACTGCAATTCCCCATCAGCGAGGAGCTCTATCAGGAGTACCTAAGAGACTTGTAAAACGCCCCGAAGGCCCGGAAGACTCACTAAAACCCTCTGAAAAGCACCAATCATACCTTATACGCTTAAAAAAAATTAAAGAAAACACGAAACGTATTTAAAACCACCTTTAATGCCCCACAACCAGGAAAATAATAAACACACTGAAATCAGTAAGAAACAACAGCAACACAATGATACCCTAAAAAAGGCACCTGAAGGAGTAGATATCTATGTATATTTATATATTATATAAGTGATTCTATGTAAACGATTAATGTATAATACGTTTATAATTTATACATCATAGATCATTTATACATAGAGTACATACAAAATCTGAAACCCCCCCAAAACCATTCATAAACCGTGGAATACATTTGCAAAGACGCAAAAGGGACCAAAGAAGCCCTTTAGGACCCCTTGGCGATCATTTGTAATTTCCTCCCCCCAAGAGAGTAAAACCCTACATAGACTTGGTCAGGTGTCCACTGAGCTTCTTCATGTCCCCGGCCCCACCAATTGAGGTCATCGAGCTGCAAGCTGATTAACAGGCTAAAGGCCATCCCTTCACTCTCAAGAGCCTCAAGTTCAGAGAACATCATGTATCTCTTGCTGCACACGTGTGACAGGAAAGCCCACCCCTAGAGTCCAGATGACAACCTAAGCTTGGTCTCTGAGCTGGCTTGACCTTAGCTGTCTTTGAATTCTTGTACAGGGCTTAATCTATGTGCCTGATGGAAAGGTGTGGAGCCTACTTAGGGTGGGGCAGGAAGCAGGTCTGAATGCTTTTGATAGCTGACCACACTCAGGCATGTAGCCATCAAGCAGTTGCCGTGGGAGTTCATGTAGTAGCGTAGCAACCTTGTGCTGTGAAGTGCCTTAAGCCTGGCTTTGTTATGGTGCGTGGTGGTGGTGTGGTGTTGTTTGTTGGGACACGGTGGGGAGCGACATTGACTTCGTAGACTGTGACTGGGATACACCTCCAAACCAGCAAAGTGAAAGTCCCCTCCAGGTGAGCCCCAGCCTCCCAGACTACTTAACGGATGAACATTGACAGTTGGATCACACACACGGTCTTGAAGGTTGTGCTTCACACACTCTGGTGACTGTGAAAACCCCAGATCTATGCTTGAGTCTCCGTGTGAATGAATGGATTCCATTTGAGCTTCCATTCTGAGCAATGTGTGGACGGTGGAAATCCAACATGCAGTTTTCAGTGGATTTGCCTCTTTGGCTCTGACGACTGGATAAGGGGGTAGAATGGCAAAGGTCTAATGCTTTGCCTAGATAGATGGCAGTCTCTCTCTCTCTCTCTCTCTCTCACACACACACACACACACACACACATACATACACACACACAGAGGGGTCATGCATTATCTCTAGACTGCTTGGGACAGACAGAGTTTTCTGGAGCTACCTTGGAAGCTCTTCTGTGCATGGATCCCATCTCTCTTGGTGTTCCACTCACATTGGTCAGACCGGTGCCCGCTTCTCTGATCTCATCCGCAACTGTCATCTCTTCAGTGGAAACCTGCCTCCGCCAGTCACGATCAGTTTGGTGGCAATTCTCTGACTTTGCTGTCTCTCTGCCGATCCATTGATTTCCATTTGACTGGCCTAGCTAGTGAGTGAGAATTCTCCAACATGCAGGCAGACAGACACCTCCTTCGGAATAGTTGTACGTGGTTGGTTTCACAGACAGTCCAAGAGCCACACCACAATCAATCAAGTGAGATTTTAGTGAAAGCCATTGGGTGAATGGGTGAACTGGAAGAGTCAGTGGGTCATAAGAGCACAGCAGAACACGCTCAGCTTATTAGGCATCAAACGACTAGCAGGAAATGATCATAAATCCTTGACACAAGCAGTTTCTCAACGTGGGAACATACTGGGGAAATTCCCACTGTGTGTCGTCCTCAGAATGAAGTGTTTCAAGCCAATGTTTATTTCAAAACAGGTTGGGGTGTGTGTAGGGGGTGGTGGTTGTGCACGCAGCAGGGGTTGTGGTGCACATTTATCTGGTTTAAAACATCATTTGTGCTAAAGTGAGGCTTTTTTGATGCCATGGGCCAAAAGTTTCCAGCAGAAACTTTGCCAAATGACAGTAAAAGGCAAGGAAGAGCCCTGGAGACTGATCTAGTTCAGGCCAGTGGTGATTTGATTTGAAATAATGTAATCCTCAAATGTTACCCTCTTCAATGTCTGTGTGTGTGTGTGTGTGTGTGTGTTTTGGATGTCCCACCCAATTCTGCTTCCGTACAGCAACAGTGCACGAAGAGAAAACCGCTGGACCAGGGAGCAGTTAAGTAATCCTGAGTGTGGATCCGGATTACTTCTTCTGACAGTTAACATTTACCCTGATGCGTCCTCAAATTACCGCCAGGGAGCTTAACAACATAACACAATCACAAACAAAATGGATGTGGGTTTCAATAAAGAAAAGGGAATGAAAAACAACTGCTGATAAATTTCAGCAAGGTGGCAGGGCAGGCAAGGTCCCAGGAAGTCACGCCTCACACAAAAGTCCCTTGAGCCCAGGGAAGTGAACAGAAAAATGACAGGAGACTTGGAAGATGCCTACGGATAAGAGCATGTACACGTCCAAAGGAAAGCCATCTCTTTTTTAAATCCTTTTATTGGAGGCTCACACAACTCTTATCAAATTCCATCCACGCATCTATTCTTCCATCCATCCATCCATCCATCAACTCATCAATCCATCCATTGTATCAAGCACATATGTATATGTGTTGCCATTATCATTCTCAAAACATTTGCTTTCTGCTTCAGCCCTATCAATCAGATCCTCACTTTCCCCCTTCCTCCCAGCTCCCCCTACCTCATGAACCCTTGATATTTAAAACTTATTAGTATTTTGTTATAACTTACACTGTCCAATGTCTCCTTTCACACTCTTTTTCTTCTCCATCTCCCCAGAAAGGAGATTATATGTAGATATTTTTTAATTGGTTCCCATTTTCCACCTCACCCTTCCTCTACCCTTCTGGTATCCTCACTGGTCCTGAAGGAATTATCTCTCTTGGATTCCAGGAAATCCATTTGAAAGGAGATTCCCTGAGAATGGTGATTTCTTCTGTCTGTAAAAATAGACACACATCTGACTCTTGAGTTCTTTTAAAACTGTATTTAGGGAATAGGGAGTTAGCAGATCGGCTCTTCCGTCTCAAAAGTTTGTCAAGAAACACAGAAGAGAACGTTTTGATTGCAGAATGTTCTGCTGTGTCTAGTCAAGTATTGCCACGATTGGAAAATAATCATCATAATCACCATCACCTTCATCATCAATCACAGTTAAAGGGAAGAAAAAATGTTCTAGAATTTAAGGATGACAATAGCATGGCGGTATTGATGGTATGACATGTGGCTAAAATGCAAATTTAAACGATTTTTAAAAAGTACAAACAAGCAAAACACCTGATCTTTTTCCCCATCCCCAACAAACAAACAAACCCAAAAATGTGTGTAAGAATTTGAGTGTTTGTGCGGGACGCAAGAGATGGCTTGTGGGGGGTCGGTGTTAGGCAGGACACGGAGAACTCATGTGGTATAATCCACAGTGGCATGGCTGGGTGGTGTGCCTGTCCTCAATGGAAATTGATATCACTCCTCAAGCAAGAGCTATCACTCACACACACAAACACACACACACACACACACACACACGCACGCACACACAAAGACGGTGTGCCTGGGTTATCTGCTGACTGTTTGGGTCAGTCAGATTTTTGGTGCCACATTGTAAGCTCTTTGGCATATGTGCCCCAACTCTCTATGTGTTCCAATCACGGTGATCTGACCCCTGCCTGCTACTCTGGTCCCACAGAAAACTGTGATTGTTGGAGGGGAAACCATCACAGCTAATCATGATCGGGTTCCTGGAAATTCTGTCCCTTTGTTCTCAACTCCACCAATTAATTGATTCCCATTTGAGTGGCCTAGCTAGTGACTGAGAATCTTCAACAGACAGGCCGAAACACAGGCAGAGAGGCAGATGGACAGATCCTTGGGAAGAGTTTACCCAGTTGATTTCAAAGACAGTCCAATGAGCCACAACACAATAAATCCAATGAGCTTTTAGTGAAAGCCAGCGGGTGAATGGGCAACACAGAGGAGTCAGTGGGTCGCGAGAGCACAGCAGAATACACTCAGCTTATTGGGCATCAAACCACCAGCAGGGAAGGAGGATCAATCCTTAACACACCCAGTACCTCCAAGTGAGAATGTTTTGGGGGAATTCCCAATGTTTGCAGTCCTCAGGCTGAGTTGTTCCTAGCTACTGTTTAGTTCATAATTGGTCAACGTGTTTGTGAGAGTGAGGGCATGGAGGGGATGTGGTTGTAGTAGGCCATAAGCTGGCCCAGGTGTTTCTTGGTGTGCGACTAGTCCCCTGTGCCTCTGTTTACCTTGTAACTAAAAGCATTGTGAGATACCTAATTCCTTTCTGACCTGGCAGCTAAAAGCAGTGTGAGATAACTCAGTTATTTACGACCTCTTAAGATCCTTTTGAACCTTGCATGTCCTTGCGCTTATCCTTGAATATAGTGCTCTTATTATACAAATGTTTAGAAAGTGTGACTCGCTAAGTAACATTTGCATAGATTAGAGGTTAGGCATGTTTTTTAAAGCAAGTTCTCTGATGTTTGTTTTGTAACCATTCCCTTGTAAGAAGAGTGTAAAAACCAAGCTTTGAACGTACTTCCGTCCATCAGACTGTTGTCCTCCCAATCCCATGCTTTGTATATTGCTATTTCTTGTTTTCTGTCATCCGCACGCCTAATTTCAAACGCTGCTTGATGGGGGATAGCTGGTCTAATCACCCCCATATTTGGCGCCCAACAAGCGGCTTTGAAAACTGAGGTCCCATGACAGACAGGCCGTGAAAGTTTACAGTGAAAATTAAGGGCAAGTGGTGAAACGTTGGGAGTAACAAATAATGGGACAGACTTCTGGTAAATGTACGTATGTAAATATGCTTCAAAATATGTTAAGAGCGAGAGGAGCAAAAGTAATCTACTAAAGATTAGAAAAAGGTTTTTTAGATTTTGTGGTTAAGGTATGTCACCTTCTGCTGCTGACTTGAAACATTCAGGGAAGCACGTGCAGTGTCCTGATCTGCTTCAGCTTAGACCAAATTATGGTGTAATACTGAGAGCCTCGTGCATTGGAGCAAACATTGTGGGAAACAGTGAGGGAAGATGGACCCCTCGGGTTGGAGGGCACTCAGAATGGGACTGATGCCGCAGTCCAGCTGCAGCAAGGTCCACGGTTCCCTCAAGGTGGGTCACGGCGTTGGCGAGTGAGAGAGAGAAACCACACAACTCAAAGGTTGCAGGTGACAGTTCCAATTTTATTCATGCAAAACTTCAACTTGTATATTCTTTTCCTAGCTAAAATCTTACGACTTGAGTTCATACAGGAGGAAATTCTCAAGACCATGACAAGTTACATAATCACATTTCTTTACTATCCATCAGATGCACATCAGGATTCCTGGTTAAAAATTAGTACATCTTGAAACAAAATCTGTCTCAAACACAAGTTTGATAAACATAAACATTCTAACAATAACTGAACACACTTTATCACACTAGGGCATATTGTTCGAACTATGAAATCAATAAAGCATTAATTCATTTCATTATCAAACACCAAAATTACTTGACAGATTTTGGCTCTTCTTTCTGTTCCTTCTTAAGTTGTTCCTCTAGGGCTTTCATTTATTGTTCTATTTTCCACTAAGTTCCCATAAATCAAACTCCCAGGGGTCTTTCTGTACCAAGGCATGAGTTGCCTCAAAATAGGTAGCTTTACTTTAGTGGACTCCAACCACCACGGGGGCTTCAGCGCCTTGCAATGAAGATCAGGTTATCTTGCAAGCAAGGGCAGGGCCGGTGGGCAACCGATATCTGGTGAGCAACTCCAATCATTTCTCACTTGGGGAGGGTCCATAGGAACTTTTGTCAGCGTGGGTGTCCTGCTGAGTAGCTTGACTTGTTGTTTCATCCCACTGTTGCTTCTCATTTTCTAGTATCAGCACGTCTATCTGGACATAGGTTTTGGCTGTGTTTTGGTAAACCACCACAGCCAGTGTGTCCCTGTGTTAGGCTCTGCTGGTGCATAATGCAACTATCCTTTTCGGGCACGCAATTGTGCGGGCACACACCCATCTCACACACTCACACATTGGAAATACCAGTGACATGGCCTCTGGCCTTCCTTTGTGTACCTAGCTGAAAATGGACAGATAATAAACATTTCACAGTTATTCACCAGTCCATGTACCACCCTTAGAGCAGCACTGGTGTAGACCATACATCACTGAGTTCTCCTGCACAAGGAGATGGAGCCCTCGTGGCTGAGTGGTTACACACTGGTTGTAAGCCACCAGCTGCTCCAGGGGAGAAAAGGTGCCTTTCTATTCCAGTAAAGAGCAACCCCAGAAACCCACATGGGCAGTTCTACTTTGTCCTATAGAGTCATTATGAGCTGGAATCAACTCAATGGCAGGAGACTGAGATTTTGGCTGTCATGTTATCCGGTGGTGGAAGATTGGTGGCCAGGGTTCTTGGTTTGGCTGGGGCACAAGTGGGGAGGGTTAAATTACTTTGTGTACATTACACTAGAAGAGTGGCCACTTCCTATTTTTAGAATGTAATTGAAAAAGGACTGCAGTTAATTCCAGTTGATAGTCAACCTGAAAACACTGTGGGACCAAGGGTAGGGTGCCCAAACATATGCTCCTGAGAGGCCCACCCTGGTCTTTGCCCATCCCTTCCCAGTTAGTGACATTCTGGGCAGTTAAGGCAAATGCAAAGACTAGACGACGTGTACGGAAAAATGTTCCAGTGTCAAGGCTTCACTCTGACTAGTTTTAAATACAGAGGCAATGTGAGGTGGGCCCTACTTTACCTGCTGTGATAGTTAAGATTTATTAACTATTCTGGCCAAAAAACACATGTGGGGTTAATTGAAGGGCAGGGAGATAAATGCCTCAGTAAGTCTCGCCTTTCTTGTTCTCTGGTCTCTTGTTCTCTGATGGTCAGACCAGTGTGCCTTAGCAGTTCTTTACCTCAACTGGCAAGGCTCACTTACTGCGAGACATTCCTGAAGAGAAGCCACATGGGCCTACCTGATGCAGCCCTGGGTGCTGGAGAATCCTCCTGGAGACCCCTCCCAGCGCTGATATGCTTACGTGCTCACTGATTCAGCTTTTCTTCTGCAGCCAGCATCACTGCGTGTGTTTGGTAAGATGGAGGAGGACTTTGTATATTGGTGTGGGACATACGGGCTAATGTTGGACTTGTGGGCTTGGGCAGCACTGGGTTGGGATGTTTTCTTGATGTGCACTTACCCTCTATCTATAACTCTCTTTTATACATATGAGTTTCTGTGGATTTATTTCTCTATTGTACCTAGAATGCACAACTACTATAAGAAAAGCCAGGACACAAGTTAGCACCCTTGTCAGTTTGGGAAGGATACTAAATACACAAAAGCAATTTCCTCCCATGGCATCCCTGGGTGGCACAAACAGTTAAGAGCTCAATTCCTAAATAAAATGTACTTCTGAACCCATATGGTGGTGCCTCAGAAAACAGACCTGGTGGCCTGCTTCTGAACGCTCACACAGCCTTGAAGCCCCTACCTAACATGGTTCAGTTTGGCTCTGCACACAGGGTAGATCCGTGACTTGGAATCAACCCCACAGCAACCAGTTTGGATGACAGGTACTAAGTTCCTGAGTTATGACCGGTCCCATTCTGATGATTCTGTCATGAACCAGTCCTGACAGAAGTGAAATACCTCATTATTCTTGCTTTTTATTATCCTATTTACACATCTGACCTTTATTAGCCTGTGGGGGTTGAAAAAATTGCATATAAACTTACAGCTAGAACATCAGGGATATGTGCTATAGAATCCCAATTCTGCCTTGCGGACGTGGTTAGACCAGAGGATGTACAGCGGTGCAGTAGGGATCTGGAAACACAGGGAATCTAGGACGATTGATCCCCTTAGGACCAGTGGTAAGAGTGGCAACACCGGGAGGGAAGGGGGTGTAGAAGGGGAGAACCGATCTCAGGGATCTGCGTGTAACCTCCTTACTGGGGGATGGGCAATGAGAAGGTGGGTGAGGGGAGATGCTGGGCAGTGTAAAATAATAATTTATAAACTATTAAGGGTTCAAGGGGGAGGGAAAAAAGGAAGATGCGCTGATTTCAGGAACCCAGGTGGAAGGCGAATTTTGAGAATAATGAGGGTAGCGAATGTATAGGGGTGCTTTACTCAAATGATGTATGTATTGACTGTGATAAGAGTTGTACGAGCCCCAATAAAATGATTTATTAAAAAAAAGAAAGAAAAGCAGATGGTCATAAAGCAGCTCATCATAACTTGAATACAGCACAAATCAGGGATTGTGTTTTCTGGGTCTTTGAACTGATATGAGCCAGTTCAGTTGTGGGTTGATGAAAAGAATGTGAAATAGACTTTTTATTTTAAAGCTTTGATGATCTGGAAGACTAAATGGAATGGGGGCAGATATGGTTTAAATCCTGGAATTAGAGATTTGGGAACCTTTCAGGAACCTGTTTCATGACACCAATTTACTTCAAACACTGTGGAGAGCGACACACATTCAATGCAGCAAGTGCTTGGCTGCCATCTTTGAGCTGGGCACTATAATTTTCTACTCAGACTATCCAGACATTTACTTGAATGCTGGCCTTACTTTTTTTTTTAAGGGAAATAAGTTTATAATGGCGTAAATTTTTTTAAATTTCCATAGACCACATCATTTAATAAGAAAGAAAATTTTAAAAACTGAACAAAGGAAAAGGTGGCTATAAAGTAGAATCAGCAGGGTTGCTGGGTAAAAGACAGGGACTGCAGGACACAGGGTACTGGGAACTTCAGATTTGGGTGGAGACACTGATTTGGGCCAATGTGACTTAATGCTGGCCACGAGGAAACCAGGGTGAACCACTTTGAGAAGCTCTAGTGTTTTCTCTTTGTCTCCGTTGTCTGATTTACTCTCACCTGGAGCTTTTGATTCTATGTCTCCTCTTCTAAAGGCTAGTTTTTCAGGGGATTTGTCCGGAGCCATGAGGCCCGGCCATTACTTGGAATTCATTAGCCTGAGCTCTGGGTATTCTTCTACCCCAGCCTCCCCTTGATTGGGTAAAAGATTGTCCTCGCCCACGCCTGATTTGCATAAACATGCCACTCCGTGGCATACCTAATTGAAGACTGTAAGCCCTTACTGTCTCACGGGCAGGGTGCGCTCCCCTAAACTCCCTGATTGGCCTGTTGCCAAAGTAGCCTAATTTGCATGTGCAGCGGATGCTTCCCCTCTTGCTGGCTGATATAAGCTGTAACTCTTTGTTCATTAAAACAAGACTTGATCAGGATACTGTCTTGTCTTCATTCTCCATGCCTCTTATACCCCCTCACCCCCCAATTCCCACTCTCTCCTCCAGGATCCACGTTGAAGTTCCCACGGGACAGGACAGGGATTGACAGCTCCTTCTAGACTTGTGAAAAACTCTTAGTCTGCAGGTTTGGAGTCGGGCTGGCTGCAGTTGTGTCTATGGGAGTGAGAGGGACATCCGGATTGAAGGGTCTATTCAGATGGTACATGTATCCTACTGGAGAAGTCAGATAGAACAGTCTGGTCACTGTTGTTGCCATCCCTCCTGGGACAGAATTCAGGGTGTAGGAGAAGAAAGATAGGGATAAAAGTGATGAAAACACAAGCAAATATCTTTAATATATAGATCCCTTCAGACTCTGGTCTAGACATTGATCCTGTGTGGGGTCTTTACATACACTGTATCCTGATTTCAGAAACAGTTCTGAGGAGTCGTTGATTATGCCTGAGTAGGAGGGCTCACTGCCTAGATATCACACTTCCTGGGTCTGCATGATGGCTCTTCCACCTCAAGCGGTGTCTTAGTGTACCTCTGTTTCCTTGTCTGTAAAATGGGGTTGATAGTTCTCTCACCTCATCCAGTTTGTGGTTAGTTATTCAATAAACTAATCACGCTTATAGATTATTAAAGGTTACGGGGCTTGGCTGCTAACCAAAGGCTGGTTATTTGAATGCACCCAGAGGTGCCTTAGAAGAAAGGCCTGGTGTTCTACTTCCAAACTCTCAGCCCTGGGAAACCTAAGGAGCATAATTCTATGACAGACATAGAGTCGCCATGAGTGGGTGTCAGCTAGATTGCCACTTTGTTTTTCCCTACTTGTAACACTCTTCAGGAGCCTGGAGGTGGAATGGGTTTCACATGGGGCTGCTAACCATATGGTCAAAAATTCATAACCATTAGCCCCTCTTGGGAGAAAGAAGAGGTCTGCTATGCCCAGAAAAGAGTTCTAGCCCCCAAAACATGCACAGTGGCAGTTCTTCCCTGTCCCATGGTGTCACTATGAGTCACCCCAACTCGATGGCTGTGAGTGTTTTGGAGATGCACTTCCAGCTGGGTTAGGCAGCAAGTCTACATGCAGCCTTGATTCACCCTTCTCAGATGTCTCGGTCAACATTGAGGCAACTGCTAGGCTTGAACCAATAGGGCCGCTGTTGTCTGCCTGGAGATGTGACCACGTGCCAGGTAGCTAACCCTCACCTCACCCATAGGTCTTTGCTCACTCCTGTAGCATGATTCACTGTTCCCATGTGGATGGAAGCCAATGGAAAGGAATGTGACTCAAGCTTTCTCTTTTCAGCTGTTAGTTCTGTGACCCTATGCAGGCTCTAGTCTACATAGATGGTCCCACCAACTATGTTCCTGCTGTTGCTATCACCTAGGAAAGAATTTTATGAGCATTGCCTATGTGGCCAGTAGGGCTTGCTCCTCAGGAGACAGATTCTAGTCACCCTTCCGTTAATCTCCTTAGGGAATATTTCTCCTCCACCAGTCCTCACCTGGGAGAAGGTTGTGGCTGTCTACTCCCATGGAGTTAGTCTCAGCACCCCACAGGAGCAGTTCTCCTCTATCCTAGAGGTAACTAGGAGTCGACATGGTCACGATGACAGTGACTTTGGTTTTGAGTCCTCACACGGCAGCCATGTGTAAGTGGATAACACGTTGGGCTGCTAACTGTAAGGTGAACAGTTTGAAACCACCAGCTGCTTCTTGGGAGAAAGAGGAGGCTTCCTATTTCCATAAAGATCTGAAATCTTAGAAACCCATAGGGGCAGCTCTACTCTGTCCCATAGGGACACTAACATCAGAACTGAATTGATAGCAGTAATTTTTTAGTTGAGCCCTCACACTGAGGAGCGCTGGGGGCGTAGTGTTTTGTGCCTGCTAACTGCATGGTCAGCAGTTTGAAACCACCAGGACCAAGATGAGTCTTTCCACTCCTGTAAAGATTTACAGCCTCAGGAACCCCAGGGATCAGTTCTACTCTGTCCACTTGATCACTATATATCAGAACAGATTTAATAGCAGTGAATGGCTTTAAAACTCAAGCAGAAACCATAGTGGTGCAGAATTTTAAGCATCTGGATGCTAACTGCAAGTTTGGTGCTAGAAACCCACCAGCCCACTCCCTAGGACAAAGTTGAAGCTGTCTGCTCCCATAAAGATCCACAGCCTTGGAAACCCCGTTGGGGTTTCCTTCTCTGTCCTGCAGGGTCACTATGAATCAGAGTTGACTCTAAGGCAGTAAGTGTGGTTTTGCTTCTGTCACTATTCTCAGTTTCCCAATTAATTCAGACTTATTTGCAACCATGGTTCATGTGTAAGGCTGTCAGGTAAAACTCAGGCTGCCCAGTTAAAACTGAATCCAAAATAAATAATGAAATTTTCTTAGTACACACATTCACCCATAGTTATACCAAATATGACATATAATAAAAGTCTTTCTATTGTTTACCTGAAATTCTAATTTAACTGGGAATTCTATATTTTCATGTAAAGAACCTGGCAGGCAGGACCACAGAGGGCTCTTTTAGTATCATTGAAAAAAACCAGTCCTCATTCTCTAGCAGTATAGGCATCTCCTGATGCCAAAATGAGGAAGCACTTGGGCACAGGTGGTTTGATTGAGAAGTGGGCCTGGAAAACACAGTGCAAGAGCAGCACGGTGAGACCAGGAAGGGAGAGAAACCAATAAGAGGGAGTCACTAGGACTCAATCCCCTAGGGGGCTTCCCAGCAACCAAGGAACTTTTCTTAGCATCAGGCCACAGGAGGAGAGAGGAACTGGGGCTGAGCATTGCCCTTGGGGCATTCAGGCCTCTGCATTTCTGGGTTGCACTAGGTTGCCCCTGTGCTTGACTGAGCCTGCCCATGGCAGAGAAGCAGAGAGCCTCAGGCAATGGAGGTGGAAAGCTGTCAGTGTACTGGAAACTCTCTCCCACAGCTGATGAGTTACAATGCTACATCTGAACAGAGATTAAGGCGGATGTCTAGAGCCTCAGCTTGATTTGCCCAAAATCAACCTCTCAATCTTAGTAGGATGAAGCAACTTCTTTCTACCCTGGCCTGAGCCTCCTCTGCCTTGTGGTATCGCATCCCATAGCGTCTAACCAAATCCACGAAGCACTTTGAGCCCCAGACTACATGTGTCTGTCCTAGCTCTATTTAGATCACACCTAGTTCCAGACCCATTATCTGGCCCCTTCAAATCAGCAGTGGCCAGGGTTTGTGCCTGTGGCTGCTGCTGCTATTACACAGAGTCCTGGTCAGACAGTGGGGTAAGCATTGGGCTGGCAACTGTAAGGTCAGTGGTTCACACTCATCAGTTCATCCACTGGAGAACAATGTGCCTGGCTACTCCTGAAAAAATTCACAGTCGCAGAAATCCCAGGGAGTAGTTATGCTCTGCCCTAAAGGGTGGCTATGAGTCAGAATGGACTCCCTGGCAGTGATGTTGGTTTTGGACTTAGGTGGTTGTTGTTAATGGTCCTGAAGTAGGCTCCATCTCATGGTGACCTTATGTACAAAAGAACAAAACATTGACCATGCCTGTACCATCTTCAGAGCACTGGTGTGCTTGAGTCCTTTGCGAGATCTACTGTGTCCATTGGTTTCATGGATGAGCTCCCCTGGTTTGTTTACCCAATATGCAAAGCATGATGTCTTTTTCTACCATTGGCCCTTAGTGATGACGTGTCCACAGTATGCATGCCACAGTCTTGTCATCTTCGTTTCCTAATAGGGTTCTGGTTGTATTTCTTTGAAGATGGATTGTTCATATTTTTGATAGTCCACTGTAAATTCAATATCTCAAATATACCTGGGCCAACCTCTAATGTTCTATTACCACCCATTATAAAATAGCACCACTTCCTGACAACCGGCTTGCTTGTTATTTATGTACTGGGTTAGCCAACAGGCTAGTTCAAGTCTTCTGGAACATTCCAGGGAGCATACATTCTTTCCTCCCACTTGGCCAACCCCAAAGTAATCCAGTATTACAAAGACTTGATCTGCAAAACTGACTTGAATTTAATGGAATATACAAACACACAGCCACCACCACCACCATCCTTTGTACCTAGAGCCAATACTGAACTACTCAGCTGTCAGCAGTTATTGGGAATCATGACTGAGAGACCCAAACTGCATGTGAACATCACGTCTCTTCTTGCCACTCTGAGGCAGCAAGGACCCTTAAATACCCTTTAGAACATCCTCCCCCTTCAGAGTAAATAAATGCAGGTCTCTGACGAGGGAGCCAAAACTGGAGGCTGCCAAGCAATGGGTGGGTTTTTCCCTTGCCACAGCAACCTCTTCACTCATCGGAGGCTGGCTCAAGATTTAGAGAAAGGAAGGGTGATAACTCATGAGATTAAAACAGGCCTGCTTCTCAGACATGTATTCTATATGAAAATGTAGTTTATGGGTATCAGGTTCACAAATCTAAAGTCCAAGCAATTCTACCTATGACCATCAGTCATGGAAGTTACACTCACAGAGCATGAAAATGTACATTACCACTATTAACCCATAACCAGCCACGGAGCATCTTCTACCGAGGAACCAGGTTTCCCTGACAACAACTATCTGCCCTGTTTTTACAGGCTGGTACCCAAACTAGTGGCATTGAGTCTCAAACAAGAGGATTTATCATGAGATGCTCTCAAGGCCCATCTCTGCTGTTTTGTAGGAGGGTATTAGATTAGGAGTCAGAAAAAAAAGGTTCGATTGCCACCTTGGCTGTTTATAACCCAATGTGAAACTCGGCCATTTCCCCTCTTTGTCTCAGTTTTATCCCCTACCTAGAAGTACCTAAGAGGCTGTGAACCTCCTTTGCAACAGTTGCTATTAGAACCGTCTTTGTCCAGAATAGCAGAGTGGTGAGTGAAGATCTCAGACATCAGATTACTCTTCTAAATCTAACTCTTCTATTGACTCACTCTGTAACCTTGGGCTAGTCATTTGACCTCTCCGTGCCCTGACCTCCTCTTCTGTCAAATAACAATAGTACTTGCTTCATACTAGCATTTGGTAAATTGGAGGAGTTAATAATTGTGCAGGACTTACCCTCATCGCAGCCACCGGGCCCAAAAGTGACACTGTTGCTGTGCTGCAGGTCAAAATGCCACAGCAGGCGCAGGGTGGCAGGACCCATGCAGGGCTGTGTAGCAGGCGCGGAGCGCATGGGGCAGGCAAGGGATCCAGAGCTTGCACAGGGAGCCCTGGTCTGGCAAGCCCTGCTGCACCATTGAGCGCAGGAAGTCTGCGCACAGCAGGCCCGCTGCATTGTGGGCAGTGCAAGTGTAGAGCCCAGAGTCCAAGGGCCGCGCATTGTACAGTACAAGCTGCCGGATGCTGGTGACCACCATGTTGCCTTACATCTGGTCCGGGCGCAGGATCAGGTTCTCAGGCTGCTCACTCTGCTGCTCCCAGGTGATGGGGGGCAGGGGGCTCCCGCTGACTTCAAAGTGCAGGCTGGCCATGCCAAGAACAGCCACAGCCTGCTGTGATGGGTTGCTGAAAAGCACTGCAGCTTGGCTCTGGCACATCAGGTGACTTCCCTTGTTTGGTGCATGCTATGGTCTCAGGCGGCTCCTGCGTGGTCCCTGGGTCGAGTGCACTGTAGGATCTGGAGGCCTGGGGCTGCTGGGGGGCCAGCCCAGAACTACCTTGAAGGGCACGATGCACAGGCCGCACAAACACGCCTCTGCTTCTAGGTGGCAGAGGTTTCACTAAGTGAGGCCTTCTGAGAGGCAGGTGAAGCTGGACTCCTTTCTGCATCGCTTGAGGCAGAGGCACATGGGCTGCCAGACCCAGATGCAGCAGTCGGAGCCCTGCTGCGTGAACATTAAGCCCTCACAAGAGGCAGTGGCTGGTGCTTTGTGGTCCCTGGGACCGAAGTGCGCCACCACGCAGCTCCGCAGGCCCCACACTTTGGGGCAGCCTCGCTCTGGGCCTGCGCAGTCCTGGGAAATAGAGGGAGTGGCTCAAGGTGGGCCCACTGGTGCTGCTGTGCTCCTGCCAGGACCGGTCCAAGCATCTAGCCTCCCAACCCAAGCCTAGGATTCTAGTAGTACATACGCCCCCCTCCCCCACTCAGCCTCATTATTCTATTTCCAAGCCTGTCTGCTATCTGGAAAGCCGATGAGTCATGCTCCTCTTGTTGGGTGACCACAGTTATTGCACCCCTCCCTAGGACCACCTCCACTCCCACACCCAGGCAGCTTTCATTCTTCCAGGCCCAGAGCCTTCACCCCACTGCTCCCAGGGATACCTCTCTCACTTCCTAGGGCCACGTTCAGAGGCCAGAGTGCAGCACTAAGAGGTCTCCGTGTTCAGGTGGGAAGGGGTGAGATCCCAGAGTAAGGGGATCCTGGGGCAGAGCCTACATGGTACCTGCGGAAGGCCTATCCCCTGATGATCCTCTGTTGCTCTCCTCCCTAAAATTTTTTTTAATGTGTAGGACTTAAAACAAAGCCCGACAAATGGTAAGTGTTAAATTCTACTTCCTTACATAAAATTCATTTACTCAACATTTATTGAGTGCTTATTATGGATCAAATACTCGCCCAGGCAGTGAGAATACAATAATTATGGAAACGTGGTCACCCTTTAGGGAGTTCACAATGGAATGTGGGAAGCAGGCTAATGAGCCATTCATCCAAATAAATATTGAATCACGGAAATGCATAAAACATGAAGGCAAAGGGAACATGGACAGTGGAGCCAGAAGACAGACTTCCGAAGGCTTCACAGAAGACGTGGCATTTGTGCTGGTTCTCCAAGCAGGGACTGGATTGGCACTCCCCACAGGCACAATGCCTCATCAGAGCCATGGGAGTGTGGAAGCACACGAAATGTGGGGATTCAGGTTCTACATGTGACTGTCATGTCAGATGGGACACAGGAATAATAGATCCAAAAACATTGCTCAGAACCGATTTTGAAAGGCTTTGAATTCCAAGTTAATAAGTTTTAATTTTACCCTATAAAATCTTGCCTTAGACCAAGGTCCCTGGAAGCCAACTATGAGCATGATTCTTATGGAAATGATTTATTAGGTGTTACCAGGAAAAGCTAGAATGGGAGGGAGAAAAAGGTATAAGGCAAACAAAATACGTCAAAGTGTGCTACCAAGTTCTATGAGAGACAATTTAGCTCAATCCTTCAGGGTCACTCTGGAGACAGGATAAAAGACGCCTCAAGCATGGTCTCCATGGAAGTAAGAGAATTAGAGACTTGTAGCTACTCACCCCTCAGTCACTGTTTCTGGGCTCCCCTGGGTACTCTATGGCACAGGAGTTGTTCAAGCAGCCTGGTGTCATCAGAGGGTCTGAGAAGAGCATCTGCAGAGTTATGAAGAGTCATTGACATTTTAAAACCAAAGAATGATACAGCCTTATCTCCATGTCAGAAATCTAACTGGTAATGGCACACAAAAGTGGAGATGCATCTAAGGATGAGAAAATCACTCAGACAGCCATGGTCATGGTCCAGGCAAGAGCTACTGCGGGTCCAAACAAAAGGTTCCAGGTGAGGATGAACTAGAAAGGAGGAAGGGAATTGGAGAAGCATTTATGGTTAGGATCTGATAATCATTTGAATTTGAGGACGAGGTAGCTAACTTGTGTAGCCATAAAGGACTAAGGGACACAAAGTACATTAGCCAAGAAAGATGGGAGAATGATGCTGACCATGATGGATACCTGGAGGACACTCAGCTAGAAACACCCAATAGACTGGGGGAAATGTGGGCCTGGACATCAGGAGAGAGGCTATGGCTAGAGCCATACATTTGGAAGGCATTGACAGATGCCAGTTGTTGTTCTTGTTAGGTGCAGTTGAGTCACTTCTGACACATTGTGACCCTATGTACAACAGAACAAAACCCAACCCAGTCCTGCACAATGCTCACAATTGTTCTTATGTCTAAGCCCATTATTGCAGCCGCTGTCTCAATCCATGTTGACAGCCTTCCTCTTTTTCACTGCCCCTCTATTTTACCAAACGTGATGTCCTCCAGGGACTTGCCTCTCCTGACAATATGTCCAAAGTTCATGATCGAACTCTTGCCATGCTTGCCTCTAAAGAGCATTTTGAGTATACTTTACCCAAGATAGATCTGTTTGTTCTTCTGGCAGCCTATGGTACTTTCAAAATTTTTTCCATAATTCAAATATATCACTTATTCTTCCATCTTCCTTATCTAATGTCCAACTTTCACATGCATATGAGATGATTGAAAATGCCATGACTTGGGCCAGGAGAACCTTTGCTCTCAATGTAACATCTTTATTTTCAAAACCTTAAAGAGACTTTGTGCAGCAAATATATCCAACCTAATGCTTCATTTCATATCTTGATTGCAGCTTCCATGAGTATTATTTGTGGAGCCAAGAAAAATGAAAACCTTGAAAAATTAAATATTTTCCCCATTTATCATGATGTTACCTATTGGTCCCATTGTGAGTATTTTGGTTTGCTTTATATTGAGTTATAATCCACACTGAAGGTTGCCATCCTTGATCTTCATCAGTTGTTATTTTGAGGTCATGTCAGCTCTGACCCAAAGCGACCCAATGCACAACAGAACAAAACACTGCACTGTCCTGTGCTGCCTTCACAATTGTTCCTATGCCTGAGTTCATGGTTGTAGCTACAGTGTCAATCCATCTCAGGGGAGCCTTCCTCTTTTTCACTGCCCTTCCACTTTACCAAACATGTCCTCTTCCAGGGACTGGCCTCTCCTGACTATATGTCCAAAGTGAAGCCTTGCCATCCTTTCCCTCTAAGTAAGTGCCTCAAAGTAAGGCACCTTGACCTTACTTTTTCCAAGATAGATCGTTTTGTCTTTTTAGCAGTCCATTTAACGTTCTATATTCCTCCCCAGCACCACACTCAAATGCTTCTATTCTTCTAAGGTCTTTCTTATTCCATGTCCAACGTTCCCATGTATAGGATACAATGGAGAAGACTGGGACTTTGAGGACTAAGGTGTGCCTGACCCAAGTCACGGTCTGCTCTTCAATCTAAAGCAGTCTTGAGCAGCAGCTTTACCTAAAGCAATACTTCTTTTGGTCTCTCAACTGCTGCTTCCGTGAACATTGATTGTGCATCCAAGTAAGACACAGACCTTGATGACTAAAATATTTTCTCCATGTATCATGGTGTTACCTATTGGTCCAGTGGTGAGGATTTGGGTCTTCTTTACATTGATTTGTAACCGATACTGAAGGCTGTAATCCTCGCTCTTCATCAGCAAGTGCTTCAAGTCCTCCTCCCTTTCACCAAGCAAAGTTTTTGAATATCTGTATATCTCAGGTTGTTAATAAGCCTTCCCTTGAATCCTGATACCACATTCTTCTTCATGTAATCTAGCTTCTCTGATGATTTGCTCAGCATACAGATTGAAAAAGTATGGTGAGAGGATTCAACCCTAACACCTTTCCTGACTCTAAGCCATTCAATGTGTCCTTACTCTGTTAACAGATCTACCTCTTGATCCATGTACAAATTTGTAACATTTTATTGTGTTCTGGAAGTCCATTCTCCTTAAAGTTATCCAAAGTTTATTATGGGTCACACAATTGAATGCCTTTGCATAGTAAATGAATCACAAGTAAACATCTTCCTGGTATTCTCTGCTTTGAGCCAAGATCCATCTGACATCACTAATAATATCCCTTGTTCCACATCCTCTTGTGAATCCAGCCTGAACTCCTGGCAGTTCCCTGTCAATATACTGCTGCAACCATTGTTGGATGATTTTAGCAAAATTTTCCTTGTGTGCAATATCAAAGATATTGTTCTATAGTTGGAGCATTTTGTTGGATCACCTTGCTTTGGAATGGGGACAAATATTGATCTCTTCCAGCCAGTTGGCTGAGTAACTCTCTTCCAAATTCCCTAGGATTGATGAGTGAGTGCTTCCAGTGCTTTTTCAGCTTGCTGAAATATTTCTATGGATATTCCATCAATTCCTGGAGCCTTGTGCTTGGCTAATGCTTTCAGTGAAGTCTGAAATTCTTGTGTCAGCACCATTGGTTCTTGTTCATATGCTACTTCCTAAAATGGTGAAATGTTGACTAGTGCTTTTTTTGTACAGTGACTCTGTGTAGTCTTTCCATCTTCTCTTGATGTTTCTTTTATCATTCATTATTTTGTTTATAGAATCTTTCAAGATTGCAACTTGAGACTTGAATTTTTTTTCTTGACCTCATGCAGAGCTTCTTCATCAGTAGGAACCAGAAAAAAGAGAACACCAAAGAGTGTCAGCTCTTCAGATGAGGAAGTGTTATGGATTGAACTGTATTCTTCCCCTCATAAAAAATATGTTGAAGAACCAGTCCACTTAAAACTCATTGTCATCAAGTTGATGCCACCTCATAAAGACCCTATAAGATAGGGTAGAACTGCCCCGGTGGGTTTCCAAGACTGTAATTCTTTGCAAGATTAAAAAAGCCCCGTTTTTCTCCCAAAGTGCATCTGGTGGTGTCAAACTAATGACCTCGAGGATTGCAGCTCAGCTAAGCATTGTGAACATGACCTCAAATGGAAGTGGGATTTTTGCATGTGTAATTAGTTATACAAGGAGGTCATTAGACTGAACCCAAATCCTGTATGACTGATGCCCTCATGGGAAGAGAAGATCCACAGACCGATTCAAATGGAAAACTGTCAAGTGAAGAGAGAGGCAAAGATTGGAGTTGTGCTGTCATCAGCTAAGATTTCCCTGAGGCTACAAAAAGAAACCAAAAATTCCCTAGAGCCTTGGTAGTAAGCGTGGCCCTGCCAACACCTTTACTTCAGACTTCTAGCCTCCAGAACTATGAGAGAACTAAGTGTCTCTTGTGAACTGGTGGCAATTTGTTACCAAAGCCTCTGGACACTCGTGGTGCCAGGAACAAGGTGAGTGAGTACTAAGGAGCATACAGCACTAGAAAAGACATGCAGCAAGGCAAAAGGAGCAGCAAACAGGAAAGCATGGTCCCTTGGCATTTAATGATACACAGAGGTCAATGGAGGCCAAAGGATGAGCAGGTGTCATTAGGCTAGACTATATTCCCAAAGCATTGCCCCCCCATAGAAACAATTATGAAGGGGGAAACCATATTGTAAGAGGTTAAAAAGGAAGGGGAAGAAGAATAGAGGTGGCAAGTGAAAGTGTTATCTGTGGACCTGCAGCATCATCTGGGAAGTTGTTAAGCACAAACAGAGCATTTTAGGGCCTCACTCCAGAACGACTGAATTTAGAAGTCTGAAGGTAAAGTCTAGAAATCTGTCTTAAGAAATCCTCTAGGTGATTCTGATGCCTGCTCAAGTTTGAGGCCCACTGATGTCTAAAACCTTCAAGAAGTTTGTGAGCACAAAGCAATATGACAGAAGCCGGTACTCATAACCTGTCAGTTTGTCATACTGAAGTGGCTTGTGTATTGGTGGGATTCTGGAAGCTGTATTATTGGTATTTCAAATAGCAGCAGGGTCACCCAAGGTGAACATTTTCAACAGAACATCCAGACTAAGAGCAGGCTACATAGAAGAAATAGGCTGTCCACTTTTGAGGACTTATCCACTGAAAACGTTATGAACAGCAAAGAACAGACAACCAAAATTTATCAGATGACATAGATAAGACTGACATCCACCCACAAATGGCTGAGATGAGTGCCCACTGGATATGTGACATCCATTTTTTTGGGTGCACAGCCTCAACACATGGGCTAAAATTGTCAACTGTCTCTCTCCATCACAGCATGTTATAATAAATTGGTGACCGATGATTGCTGTGTGTACCCAGCATGAAATAAACCATCAACTAGGTCACACAAAAAAACCAATTGAATCTCTGTGTTTTCACAGGCAGAAAAGCTAAAATGAGTTTGTTGCCACAAATGGTGCATTACAGCCCAAATTCTCATTCCTAATGTCCAACATCACTCTAGTTTGTTATTATTATGTTTGTTGTAAAACCATCCACCCCAACCTAGCGCATAAAATATAAGGGTGGGAGTGGGAGGTGATCCTGGAGACGGATGGCAAGTAGTAACTCATTGGGCTGGAGGGGACCTGTGAGCAGCTCAAGCACCTGGTGAGCCAGGAGTGCCTGGCTTGCCTGCTTCCTGAGCAGGACCAAGAGTCAAGTCAAGGTCTTGTTCCAGAACCACTAGACCAGGTGCTGCAAGTGGCACATCGTGGATATGTGGTTGGTGAAGAGAAGATGGCCCTTGGACACGAAGAAGTTGAGGTGGGTAGCTCAGCCACAGAGGGTGGTGAAGAGTAAATCCGCTTCTGAGACCCCCAACTTGAGCAATGGAAAGATTCTGTGGGTGCGGAAGTGCAAAGGTTTCTCTGGTTAGCCCACATGGCAGCACTGTGGAGGGCATCTTGGGAAGACACAGGGAGCCCAGAACAATGAGGATAGGGAGTTATGGAGGGCAGCCAGGGCTGTGTATGTGCAAGAATAAGGGAATATTGCTCCCTGGGATCCTGGTCATGCACAGGTTTATTCCAATAACACACATGGAAACATGTCTCTGCCATCAGGTGATGGCTACGGGTAAGTTCGCTCCCTAGTACACTTGTCTTAGAGGGATCCCCAGTGGAGTAGTGGCTACGTATTCAGTTTTGATCTGCAAGGTCAACCGTTCAAAACCACCAACCAATCCGCAGGAGAAAGACAGGGCTGTCTATTGCTGTAAAGTTAGTCTCAGAATCTCAAAGGACAGGCAGTTCTAACACTGTCCTATCGGTTTGCTATGAATTGGCATCAATGGCAGTGAGGGTTTTTGTTGTTGTTTCTTTGTTTTGTTTTAATCTTGTTAGGTGTGTGACCCCACCCCCCAAAAAAAAAGCTTCTAATCAAAACTGTGGCTTCTGAAGGGATCTGCTCTGCCAGTGAAATTCAAAACAGAGACAGCAGCTCAGAAGGTGATGGTGACTGTTTTGGTTTGGGGATCTGAAAGGGATCATCTGGATAGATTTCTCAAGGGACACAGTACGATCAAAGAACATGCCAAAGCAAGTGATCCATGTCCTTCAATGATACCAAAACGACCCTGTTGGTCATGGTATGTCGTGTGACTGGAAGTGTATATAAGCAGAGAAGACCTCAGAGAATAATTACATAAGTCTATAGAGCAGGGATCAGGGATATACTGCGGGGCTCTCGGTCCACGCATGTGGCTCTGAAGTAAAATGGAAACCTTTCCAAGGACAGTTATTATTCAGATAATGGTGATTGAATTTGTAAAAAAATATATTTTTATCTCTCTCAAAGAATCTTTCAATTGTTGTGAGGGACAAAGTTGGCTCTTCTGTCTCAAAAGTTTGCCTCCCAGGATGTAGACCAAGAAGGAGGCTATGTCTAGAAACAGTCGCTTCACATTTGGATGTTTTTGTTTAATAAAGTGTCTGTGGTTTTAGAGCAATGCTTTCTGACTTACCCGTACATAGTTTTACAGAATAAGTCATGAAGCAGCTGCTTGGACTGGATGGGCACAGGGAAGCTGGGAAGGGTGAGGACCAGGAAGAATCACTAGATAATCAATAAATTATTTAATACATCTGCGTCAGGAATGTGGCTCCAGAGCTATAACCCCAGTGCATTTCTTCTGGTGTGAAACAAAATTGCAGTCAATTATTATCTTCCTTATCAGTCATTATTTCCTATGGTTCTGGGGATTGGAAGTACGAAGCTAGCAGACTCTTCTGTGGAGTTTCCATCCGGCAATGGCTGATGATGAAGCCACCTCACACAGCTTCCCGACTGGTGTACCTGACAATGGCCACTAGTGTTCGCTGGGACTTTAAGAGGAACTATTGTCAGCATCTGCATGTGGCCTCTTCACCACACTTCCTCACAGCAAGGGGTTTGGACTCTGAGGGTCTTGTGCAGAGAAAGAGCCAGGTGGGAGCTATATTACCTCAGAAGTCGCATCGCACCTCACCAGCCATACTTTATTCCTAGAGAGCCATAAGGCCTGCATGGGTTCAAGGGAGGAAACATAGACTCCAACTTTGGATGCGGAATGACAAGATTCTGGAAGAGCTTGTAGGGAAGAAACAATCCCTTGAAGGCATTTTGTGAGCTACAATCTGCCCCAAGACATAAACCTTAAACGTGCAACTCAGTGATAGCCTTGCCCACTCTGGCTGGTGAGTTGCAGTGACTTTCTTTTGAAGGGAGGGAAGGCAAATTTGGAAGGGATCCCTCAGAAGCCCCCAAGTGGCCTGAAACCTCACCTTGGCAGACACCTACTGAGAGTTCCTTCCTCCTTCAGGGAGTTAAGCTGGGGGAGAGGATGGTTGCTGAACGGACAAAAGGAATTGATTAACACTCTGGAATTACATCACTCCCTCTCTTTGTTCATTTTTCACTGTTGTTCTTGTCCTGTGTTGAATTTATTTTTTCCTTACTTTCCCCTAGGAACTTCCCCTTAGATATGGGGTTGGGGGAGGGGTTGATTGATCTGTGCTGAAATCAGGGAGGTTTATATTAATAGCGGGATCATATTACTCACCCCGATAGTTTCCATAGCAGCCGGGACCAATTGGTGGGAGGAATGGGCAGATAAAGGCCGCATTGAGGGGTTCGGTGCTTGGTGCAGGTGAAGGCTGACGTGTTTAGAATGGAGAGAGGAAAACAGTCTGTTGGGGAAATATTATTGGAGATGGCTTTGAGACTAGTCTTTGCTGGTCTCTTGCTCCTCACTCTCCCCTTGGTAGCAGAATGTGTGTCCCCTTACCCACCATCTGCTCATCCCCACTTGGAGCCGTTCTGGCTATTATTTCCTCATGACAAAGCTGTCAGCTCATCATCCTGCTTTCTTCCATTCACACTTCTTTAGCTCCATGCTGACTTCTAACTGGAGAGAATCAGAAAAGTCAAGCCCCAACCCCACGGGGCCTTTGCTGAAGGAGACAGCCCAGATCTGTGCTGCAATCTGGGTAGGGAATATCTCCTAGTTCACTCTCCCAATTCTCCCTAACAGGTTTTTCCTGCCACTGCTCCTGGCTAGAGGGGATGATGTGCTCGAGTGATGTCACAGAAGTCACAGAAAAAGAACCAAGCGACTCCACAAAGACCATTCATGAGCTGGAATATGCTAGAAGCTCTTGAATGGGAAGCCACCATTCTGGCATTGAACATGCTCCTATGGACCCTCCCAGTTCTAAGGCTTCAGTGCAGTCCCACCTGAGTGAGTTCTCCCCAGGTGAGTTCCTCCTAGAAGTGAAAGAGGGCTTATCCTTCTTTAGCTTTGAAGCTACTCCTTCTACACCTGGTAGATCCAGATATTGAGGATCTTCCCTTCCTGATTCCGGAACTCAACTGTGCTGATTGATAGCTGCATGGCCAAGGACACAGACACAGCTCTGTATTCTCCATTCATTCTCTTTAGGCCCCACTGTTTTCCTTTTGTCTAATTGTGCAACAGAAATCTCTGGGGATTGTTTTTTTTCTAATGTTCTTCCAGTTCCTTAAAGGAGGGTATAGAGAAATGAAAAGTCTCTAACTGGAGTCTCTCCAGCATGCACTGACACCCCAAGGAGGCTGCAATAGGTCTCAACCAAAAGTGGGAGTCTGCTGCCTCACCCCTAGACAGAGAACCCATCATGGGTAGGGGCCAAGCGCTGTTTCTGTCTGGACCTTCAGGGTCTTCTCAGTGCCTGGCTCATAGAGAAAATGAAAAATGCTTGTTCCTTCTTAACCAGCCAGAGATTTACTATTATTCTTAGGTTCGGTCCAGTTGGTTCCCACTCATAACAACCCTATGTAAAACATAACAAAATGCCCCCCGGTACCATCATCACAATTATTCTTATGTTTGAGGCCATTACTGCACCCCCCATGTCCTTCCATCTCATGAGAGCCTTCCTCTTTTCCATTGCCCCTCCACTTTACCAAGCATGATGTCCTTTTTCTGGGCCTGGTCTCTTCTGACAACATGTTGAAAGTACATGGCCAAAGGGTGACAAAATCGGGCCATCCTTACTTCTAAGGAGCATTTGGCCTGTGCTTCATCCAAGACAAGTTTCTTGGTACTTCTGGTAGTCCATGGTACTTTTTTTCCCCTAGCACCAAAATTCAAATGCATCGATTCCTCTTTGGCCTTCCTTATTCAATATCCAAATTTTACATGCATAGGAAGTGTTTGAACATACTATGGCTTGTGTCTGAACCTTAGTTCTCAAAATAACATCCCTGCTTTTCAATACTCTAAAGAGGTCTTGTGAATATATACCGAACACAATGCAATGCATTTTTAAACTCTCGATTGCTGCTTGCATGAGCGTTGATCAGGGATCCAAGGAAGAGGAAATCCTTGACCACCTCACAATTCTACATCTAAGTATATACCTCAAAGAATAACAAACAGAGACTCAAAGAGATAGTAGTATACAAGTTCACTGCAGCACTACACACAATAGCTGAAAGGTGGTGGTTACAAAAATGCCTGGGGCCCGAAGAATGGATAAACCAAACAATATCTAAGTCATACAATGGAATATTATTCATCCTCTAAAAAGGAATGATGTTTTGGAACATGCTACACCATGGAGGACCCTTGAAAACCTGAGTGAAACAAGTCAGACCAAAATGAGAGCTTGATATGAAATATGCAGAATCCATAGGCAAATCCATTGAGACAGCAAGCAGAGTCACGGTTGAAAAGGACTGGGTGACGAAGGCAATGGGGAGTGACTGGTTAAGGAGCACTGGCTGTGTCTCCATTCAGAGTGATCCAAATGTTCTGAAACAAGATGGGGGTGATGGTTGTACATCAATTAGAATGTTCTTCAGGCCACTGGATTGTACAGGGCAAAAGAGCAAATGCTTGGTTTATGTCACTGCCAGAAAAGAGGAGGTTTGGGAGCAAGGTTATGTGTCTTTGTAGTCAGAACTCCAGAGCCTCAGAGCACTCTGCTGATTTTCTTTAGATGCCTTTCCTCCCACATACCCAACAACTCGTTCCTCTATTTTAGCATTGAAAGTCCCTCCACTCAGGCCAACTGTTCTGATCTTATATTCGATTTGCATAAAGCCCCTGCCCTCTCCTGAGGGGTAGCCTCAGCGAAGGCACTGTCAGGCTCAGAATCTTGGTTTCCTGACATGTGAGTGTGCTGGAAAGATTAGATGGGATTATAAATAATAACACTGATCACAAGCAATAATTATATAGCACTTACTATTGGCCAGATGTTGTTCCCCATCTGTGCTTCTAGCAGGCACACAAATGCAATGCCCTTGGGGCTTAACAGAAACTCAGATTCCACTTCAGCAGATCTGAAATGGAATTTCTAACCAGGACAACAGTGAGGACCAGGATTCTAAGAAGGATTGAGGCATTTGAATGACCGTGATGGCAAAGACTGTGTATTGAGCATACTGTGGGTGGCCAAAAGAATGGGAATCAGTCTTGGAGGAAATCGAGCCAGGACATTCTTCAAAGAATGTTCCTAGAAGAGAGGATGGCAACATTTTGTCATGCTGATTTTGGACATGTCATTAGGAAAGACCAATTGCGAGAAGAGGACATCATGTTTGGTAAAGTAGTGGATCTGTGGAAATTCTTCATGACACGGACTGGCACAATAACCGCAACAATGACCTCAAACCTGCCAATGGGCAGGAAGATTGCATAGGATCTGGCAGTAATATGTCCTATCAGACGTAAGGTTACAAGGAGTCAAATTTGATTTGCTAGCGACTAACAAGAAGGTATTTCTAGCATTCAATCTCAACCTCGAACACTCAAGCTAAGAACTATTTTTCACTTCCCTTCTACACACAGCAGCACAAAAGGGTTTCAATGATTTGTCAAAAGTCATGGAGCTACATGGATATAGAGCCAAGACTGGACAATGAAGTGATCTGACAACAGAAACAGTAATCATAAGCAGGGTCTTTGTCTTCCGCAAAGATCATAGGCATAACCATAACAGACTTGGCACAAGCCCTGCCACATGGCAACCTTTCAGCAGATAGTTGCTATCTTAGTGCCATCCAGTTGACACCAAATCAGCGACAGTATCGGACAGGGTAGAACTGTCTGTGGGTTTCTGACACTAAATATTTAGAGCAGTAGAAATCCTCATCTTTCTCCCACAAAAGTGCATATTATTGTTATTAATTCGGTCAGAAGTCACTTTAATGGTGACCAAATCCTTCCTCTTCTTGGATTCAACATTATACCCCATCGCTCCTCTCCCCATACCAAAACAGGCACGAGAGAGTTGATTCTGACTCATGGTGACGCCATGTGTGCATTCCATAGGACTTTCAAGACTACAGGCTTTAAGCAGTTTGCCAGGCCTTTCCTCCAGGGTGTCCCTGGGTGGGTTCCAACTGCCAATGATTTGTTAAATAGTCGAATGTGGAACTGTTTGCCCCCCTTCAGGAACTCCAATATCCTTGCAGCTCTCTATTCACAAAGGACTTCCTTCCAAACAAGGGCTCAGAGTGCTTGTCTTCTCTCTGTCTTCTTTTCATCAAGTTGTTTGGGTCTCCCCAGGAGCTGGGTCCCAGGGACATATTGTACGTAATTATGACCCTGTCATCTACAACATGATCATGATAAATGGAGAAAAGACTGAAGTGCTCCGGGCTATCTTCTTGCTCCGATCCACAATAAATGATCATGTGAGCCCGTCAAGAACTCAAGGGACGTATTGCATTGGGTAAATCTGCTCTATGAGACCTCTTCCTTTTTAAATTTTTTTGTAGCTGGGAAAGAGAAAGGGGAGACGGGTTCTTCTCCCAAGTTGGCATCCCTGCCAGGGCACCCCCCACTCAATTCTGGCGAACTCCACTCCAGAATAGAGTTCCCTGCCACTCCTGTAGAACTGCCCTGTGGAAGGAACAATGGCCTAAAGGTTCAGAATGAGAAGACAAGTTCCAAGAGCCACAGCCTAGCCCCTTACAGCCAGAGTGTGACCGCACAAGGGCCCCCACAAACAGACACTTTCTAGGGATCTTACGTAGTTGGGGCTTAAGAAGAGGGGGATAGGGCTCTAGCAATCTAGGAGCCCATTCCAGGCTGGGGGTACATATCGCAAGCACTTGATGGGGAGGCCTCAGGTACCCAGTGGGCCCAATAGGGTTCTGGGTATGTTGGCTTGGGGGAGGGGAGCCGCCTTGGGAGCTGGACCAACCTAGGGTATCCCAAGTGGGATGGGGTACAGGGGCCTGGGCAGGGTCCCTCCTCCTCTCCATCCCCCATAGCCAGCCAGACTAACACAAGGTCTTGGGCAGGCAGGGGGCCAGGGGCAGGGCCCACATGAGCCAGGGGCAAGCTGGGCAGGGGGTGTTTCCTGGGTAGGCAGAGGGTCTGGGGCAAGGTCTTTGTGGCAGGCCCAGGCACAGGTGGGCAGGGGACTGGAACAGGGATCCTAGGCATGTGCCTGGCCTGGACTGGACCCTGGGTTGGGAGGGTGGGGGCAGAGGGCCTAGAGTGTGCTCCCAGGTGGGTGGGCCGGGCAGGGCAGTAGTACTGGTGGCTGGGCAGGTGCCAGGTTGGATGCAGACTCACATCATGGATCATGGTGGCAAGGCCCGGGTGGGCAGGAGTCTGGGAGGGGTCAGGGAGGCCACACAGGTCACACCTGGTCTGTGAAGTCCTAACCCTTGCCCATCAGGTCATTCTGGCCCATGGAGATGGTGCGGCTCAGAGGCTGGCTCACTCAGCGCTTAGACTGCTCAGCTTCTGAGGCCTTGGCCTCCATAGGAAATGCTGGCTGGCCTCCTGCCTTGTCCTTAATAGTGGCTCCAGCTGCTACCAAGTAGGCCAAGCCTTAAAGGGGCCATGGACTTCCACCTGTGCGCCCCGCCTCCTCACCCTTAATGGGGCCACGTGCTGGCACCAGAGACCTCTTTAAAAAGTGTTCTTCAAAGTATTTCAGAGCAAGGATGTTATATTGAATATTAAGGTGCACCTGACTAAAGCCATCTTGGTCATATTTTCAATGGCCTTCTATGCACGTGAAAGTTAGACATTGAAAAGGAAGATCAAAGAAGAACCAATGCATTTATATTGCAATGCTGGTGAAGAATATTGAAATTACTATGAACTGCCAAAAGAACAAACAAATTTGGGTTAGAAGTACAGCCAGAATATTCCTTAGAAGCAAGGATGGTGAGACTTCCCCTCACTTACCTTGGACAGACTGTTAACGAGAGACCAGTCCCTGGAGGAGGAAGGACATCCTGCTTGGTGAAGAGAGAGGCAGTGAAAATGAGGTAGACCTTCAGTAAATGGATCGACACAGTGGCTGCAACAAGGGGCTCAAACATAACAACAATTGAGAGGATGGTGCAGGACTGGGTGTTGTTTCGTTCTATTGTCCATAGGGTAGCTAGGAGTTGGAACTGACTCAATGGCATCTAACAGCAGAAACAATGTTTCCACCCAGTACTAACAGGACTGGAAGTTTTCCAACCCCTCTCATCTCTCAATCCCAGGAACAGAGATGCCACCTTCTTTGTAGCTGTATTCCCAGTATCTAGAACAGAGCTCAGCAACGAAGTACCTAACAAACCTGAAGTAGCTGTTACTTAGCTCCATGCCTCATAGGCCTCAGTCCCCCAGCCCTAAAACAATGACATCAGTGTTGTTGTTTGTTGCCATCAAGCCGATTTCCACTTACACCTACCTCATACCTGCCTACCTAGAACCCCACCTTATGAAAATAAGCCAGAACAATGATTCCTTCCCACGGTGTCTGCAGACTATGACACACCACTCTGAAGGCACTGTCATGTAAATGTTGAACTGCTAGCTAAAAGGTTGACAGTTCAAACCCACCAGCTGTTTCAAGGGAAAATGATGAGGCTGTATGTTCCAATAATGTTGTACAACCTTGGAAAACTTACTGTGATAGTTTATTGTGCCAGCCTGGCCGATAAACACAAATAGGATTAATTGAAGGGCGGAGGGATAAATGGCTCGGTGAGCCTCGCCTTGCTTGTTCCGTGCCTCAATTTAAAGGGGCACACTACCTGTGGGATGCCTAGCCTGTGGACTGTGTCACTGTAAGTTGAGGTCCCTTTAATCTCACACAATTGGAATGTTCGTCTCTGGAGCTGGGGACCGACAGTTGGTGACAGTTGGTGACCTGCCTTGCTGTTTGCTGCCTTGGTATATATAGCCCAGCTTTCTCTACAGGAAGGGACTGGCAACTGGCGGCTCTCAAGCCTTAAGGGACTGCTAGTGTCTCACTGCTTTTGTAATTTAACTGTTAATTTCTTGTATTATCTATCTGTATATAATTTAACGGTTCATTTCTTGTATTATATATCTATCTTTATAAATATATTTATATATAATTACTAGCAATCTGGTTTGTCTCTCTAGAGAACCCTGTCCAACACATTTACATAGGGTCTCCACAAGTTGGAATTGACTGGACAGCAATGGGTTTGCTGCAACCAGAGAAAGAATGAGAGGGAAGTCTGAAAAAGAAGCACCGCCCTGCCCTCCATCTGGTAGTTTTGTAATTTCTTGCAGCATATGGTTCAAAGGGAACAGGGAATGAAGAAGCGGAGTGCATGGCACAATTGAGGGCTATTTGCTATTCTGACCAAGTGCCTCTGTGAGAAAAGGGCGGGGCGGGGTTAGGCTTGACCTGGGTCTTGATCAATGTCCAAGAAAATATTTGGATTTCCAGAGTGGGGGAGGTTTCCCAAGCCAGGGTAGTAACAGGAGCTGACAGCTCTCACCTCTGACCCTGTGAACTCTGTTCAAAGAATCTTACCCTGGACTGGGTAAGAGGTGGGTGGTTAGGCAGAGAGACAGAGTTGAACTTCCTAGGGTTGTGTCTGGTCTAAAGGGTTTTGTAGACAGGAACTCTGGCTCTTTCCCAGCCTGAGCCTGAGCCCCTGAGCCTCCTCAACTCCACGCTCCCCCTTCCCCGGCCTCCACAGGTACACCTTCCAGAGTTCTTCCTGTACCCATATGTGGGTTTTGGCTCTTCCTCATTTTGGCTCTGCTCAGTGGCAGGGTGATTGAAGGGTGGTTGTAGGATTTGTACAGTTGTCATTAGGGTAAATGCATGATAATTTCCTAAATTTCTCCTCCTGCAGCTTTAGGCTATGTTTCCAAACTCCCTGTCCTCACAGAGACTCTGCAGAGGGGGAAATGGCTCTGATTCCACCTGGAAGTTCCTGGTTGAGCACATGGATGTCCCATCCCAGTGTAGCCATGGCACTGGGGAACGGGGTGCTAGGAGAGGGGCAAATGGGTCCCCCAAGGGAGATGAGTAGTGATCACAAAAATGACATACTTGTGGTCACCTACTAATTGTACATGGTGGTGCTTGCCCCTCTCAAGGTGGAAACATACAAATTCACCTATGCCTCTTCTCTAAAAGCAAGTGTACTTGCTTGTGACATGAGGTTTTAGAAAATTCTTTCATTGGCCACAAAGAAGGGTGGGTGATCCAACCCTTCAGTAGCTAATCAATCAGTGAGTATCTCAAGCTGATTTAGAGTAGTGTCCAGAGATCTAGTGGTGAAAGGGGGTAGGAAGCTGTGGGGGGCTGGCCAGCGAGAGAATACGGAGTAATTTGAGCCAGACAGAGTAATGAATGGGAGGCAGGATGGATATGGAAGGAATCTGGGGAATGAGTTTGGATCTGCCTCTTGATGGATCTCACCATTCTCTCTTTTCAAGTGGACTTGTCCACCTGCTTCCAATGCAGCCTCAAGCTGCCTGCTCTGAGCTTCCAAACCACGCAAGCATCAATACAGACACACGCACACACAGGCGTGCACACACACATGTACAAATACACGCTCAAGAAGCAAAACCTACTTCTGGTGAATCCAGCCAATTCAGATGCATAGCAACCCTAGATGAAAGAGTAGAACTGACCCTATGGGTTTCTGACACTATAAATTTGTCCATTGTCAGACGGCCTCATCTTTCTCCCTCTCAGAGCAGCTAGTAGGTTTGAACTGCTTGCCTTGTGATTAGTAGTGGGATGCTTAACCCACAGCATCACCTAAGCTCCTTAGCAAGAAGGATATTACCACAACCACAGCCACCACCCCTTTTTTCTACTTTTCTGAGAGATAGGGAGGAAAGAGTGCTGTCCAGCATTCAGCTCCATTGAAAGAAAATGGGAGATCCAGGGTGATGAAAGCAGATGGCTGGAACATTCCAGCCTGGCATCCTGGGCCACCAGAAATATTCTCCCTTGTGGGATCTGTGAAGCAGGCACACTCAAAGACCACAGGGCCTTGGTCTTAGCTGTCGGCATTGGGGCTTGGGTTTCTTGGACCTGCTAGTTGTGGAGGGGCCATTTATAGAGAGCCTCTTCACCTAGCATCATGGCTGCTCAGGCATGATACCTCTGAGTCGTGTAATTTATATTTCATACACAATTGAAGCAGCTAATGGTGTCATTATCCAAGGGGGAAACAAGTTTGTTACAGTGTTAATTACATTGCAGGTGTGTTCCCTCTCCTTTGTCCCAAAGTGTTCCAGGGAAAGTTCCCAGGGAGCAGTCGAGTGGGTTTCCAAGAGAGTGGCTTTGGCAGGCTCCACCATGTCAGGGCTGAGGAGCACTGGCAAGGCCAAGAATGCTTTCTCTGACTTCGTTGTGGTTGTGTTGGGGCAGTGGGAGTAGAGGTGGCAGCTAAAGCAACCCAATGGTCGCGCCATCCTTTTCTCACCTGTGCGTGTGGAATCAGGCAGGGCTGGAGTGTGCCTGTTCAATGCTTAAGCTAATTTTGCTTGATAGGGGATGGTGGAGATTATGTGTAGGGGAAAGGAGGCAAAATTCAACCACTCGTAATCAAGACATCAGCAGAGGGGGGAACTAAGCCCGTAGTCTCTGCAGAGGGGGGAACTAAGCCCGTAGTCTCTGAGACTGGTCTGCTGGGATTTGAATTCCAGCTCCCCCTTTGATAACCTTGTCACTCCTGGGCCAGACGGCTTCACTTCTCTGTGCATTCATGTTCTCACCTATAGACGGGAGCTGATGCACTACCAATGGGTCAGTCAATTCCAAATCATAGTGAGCCTGTAGAACAGAGTGGATCCATTCTATAGGCGTTCCCATAGTCTGTGCCTGGTACTGGAGCAAATTGATGCATCATTCTCATGGGAAGCTGCTGAGGGTTTCTCTGAGCTTGTGGTAAATAGTCAAGGGCTTCTCTATTGCCCCACAAAAGCCACCAAAACTCCACTGGTCTTGAGTTTACCCAGATGCATAGCAGCTCAGCAGGATAAACGAATAACTGTCCCTGCAGATGTCCAACCCTGAAAATCTTTATGAGAGCAGACAGCCCCATCTTGATCCCGAAGAACAGCTGGTAGGTTTGAACTACCAACATTCTGGTTAGCAGTTCTAATGCTTCACCCACACCACCACTATTGGGATGGAATGAGTGAATATACATGCAATTCTTAGAACACTAGTACATAACATGCACTTAGTAATTGTGAGATATTGTGGTAGGAGGGGAGTCCAAAAACCAAACCAAACTCACTGCGATCATATCCACTCTGACTCACCATGACCTGAGTTCTACCCTATAGGACAGGGTCCAACTGCTCCTGTGGGTATTTGAGACTGTAACTTTATAGGATTGGAAAACCTCACTTTTTTCCCTAAGAGTAGCTGGTGGTTTTGAATTGTTGACTTTGGGATTAGCAGCCCAATATGTAATCGCCCACACCACTATTAAATGAGAGCAACAAGTTTCTGGCTTTTTCTGTGAGGTGGTCGAATTATATGCCATTCTTATATTTAAAGAAGGTAAATCTACTGAAACAGAACAATTGTCATGACTTTACAAAGAGAGGAGAGATGCCAATTTTAAGGATATATAGAGATGTAAGTCATCCCTGGATAGCACAAATGGTTAAATCCCTTGTCCATTGACAGAAACTTAGGAGGTTCAAGCGCACCCAGAAATACCTTGGAAGAAAAACCTAGCCATCTGTTTCTGAAAGGTTATGTCCATTGAATATCCTATGAATCACCATGAATCACAATCAACTCTGTGTCAAATAGTCATTTTAAATTTCAGGATGGTTCCTGGGAAGAAAGAAAAAAATCTAAGTTTTCCATTGAAGAGGTGGTTTGTGAGAGCACCTGGCCCATTCAAGCACAAAGACTGATGAGGAACTTCTGTGGGATCACTGTAAACAGACCAGGCCATGCTTTCTCCAAATCTAGTTTTGTTGGATGCGGTCAAGTTGGTTTCAACTCATAGCGACTCTATGTACAACTGAAAGAAACACTGCCTGCTCCTGTGCCATCCTCACAATTGTTATATGTGTTAGACAGGGTTCTCTAGAGAGACAAAACCAGACTACTAGTAATTATATATATATTATATATTTATAAATTATATATATATTTATAAAGATGGATATATAACAAGAAAATGAACCATTATATTGTAGATAGATAGATAGATAATACAAGAAATTAACAGTTAAATTCTAAATTATAAAGCAGTGAGACACTAGCAGTCCTTTAAGTCTTGAGAGCTGCCAGTTTCTTTTCTGTAACGAGAGTTGGGCTATTTATACCCAGGCAGCAAACAGCAAGGCAGATCACCAACTGTCACCAACTGTCAGTACCCAGCTCCAGAAATGAGCATTCCAATCGAGCGTTCTTAAAGGGACCTTACCTTACAGTGACACAGTCCAGAGACTAGGTGTCCCACAGGTAGTGTACCCTTTAACTTGAGGCACAGAGCTAGCAAGGTGAGGCTCACGGAGCCATTTATTTCTCCGCCCTTCAATTAAACCTACTTGTGTTTATCGGCCAGGCTGGTAGAATAAACTATCACATTATGTCTTGCCTATTGTTGCAGAAACTGTGTCCATCCATCTTGGTGAGGACCTTCCTCTTTTTGGTGCCCCTTTACCAAGCATGATGGCCTTCTCCATGATGTTGCTTCTAATAACTCCTGATGTCTAAGTATGTGAGACAAAGTCTAGTCAGTGTTTCCTCTAAGGAGCATTCTGGATGCACTTCATTCAAGACAGATCTTGATCCTCAACTGAAATTCTTGCAGAGAGAGTGAAAGCACACCTGATTTACCTAGAGTCTCGTTTCCCAAAGCAGGCCACACCACCCACCTGCTGGGCACTGACAAATCCAGGGATCTACAAAGCAGATAACTACATTTTATCCTGGATGGTGGGCTATAGTACAAAATTCTTTCATTGCCGGGGGCCCTGAGTAATATTTTTTTTTCTGAAAAGAGGGCAGTAGGAAGAATAAGTTGGGTCTAGAGCGGGAGCTAGAAACCTGTTTTTCTGCCAAGGAGCATGTGGTGATTTATAACATCATTCATGGGGGGCATACAGGTAAAATATTTATCGAACTCACCCCTAATGTGATGGCTACAAATGCTTTTCTTTGGTGATATATGTGATGCTGGCAGGTATTGATGATTTGTGGGGTCATATACAACCCTTGGGCCATACGTTGGTCTAGGGTAATGGATCTCAACCGGCGGGTTGTGACTTCTTTGGGGGTCGAATGACACTTTCACAGGGGTTGCCTGATTCTTCACAGTAGCAAAATTACAGTGATGAATTAGCAATGAAATAATTTTATGATCAAGGGTGACCACAAACTGAGGAACTATATGAAAAATCACGGCATTGGGAAGGTTGAGAACCACTGGTCTAGGGAATGGTTGGGATCCCCATGTAGGACACACATGAACTTCATAGACAGGCAGTGTAGGGCTTGGGTTTCATTGGAGAGGAAAGAACTATTGATCATGTTTCAAGGGAAAACAAATCTGAAAGGAAATGCAATTGTGGATGAAAACCAAACAAAAGACAAACTCTTGAATGATTTCTGTATGCTAGAGAGATGAATTGCAATCAAGAAAATTAAATTATATATCTTAGGGGTCCCGCAGACAACAAACCATGCAGAGGTTTAATTAAAGAGAGTTTAATGAAGTCTATTCACGGTGGTGGGGATGGGGTTAAGGAAACCAACAAAAGATAGGGAGGCCCCAAGGGGCTAACAATAGCATAAAGCTGTTGCCACGTGTCCTACGGAATTTTCTCTTCAGCTTTTTGACTTCATCATTTCTTCTAATTATCTTAGCTACTCTATGATGTAGAGCAATTCTGACTCATAGGAATTTTCTACTACTGTCCTCTCCCAATTTCCTTTATTTTTCACCTTCTTCATATGTGTTAAAAATATGTAGTATTTCATCAGAATGTACTATGCTCTAAACCAGTGGTTCTCAACCTTGCTAATACCTTGGCACACTAATGAAGTTCCTGATGTTGTGGTGAACATCCATCCATAAAATTATTTTCATTACTACTTCATAGCTGTAATTTTGCAACTATTAAGAATAAGGCGACCCCTGTGAATGGGTAGTTCGACCCCCAAAAGCGGTCCCGATCCACAGGTTGAGAACTGCTGCTCTAAACTAAGAGGTGTTTCTTTTAAGATATATTTCAGTATATTGTTAGATGCTCAATTCTTGTTTTGGTTGTTGTTAGTTGCCATCGAGTGGGTTTCAACTCTTAACAACTCTTACCAACTCTATACAGAATACAATGCAATGTTGCCCCATCCTGTGCCATCCTCACAGAGGTTCCTTTGCTTGCTCTGATTGCTCCAGCCACTGTACTATTCTGTCCTGTTGCGGATTATCTCTTTTTTGCTGCCCTTTTACTGTACCAACATTTGTGTCTTCCTCTAGGACAGTGGTTTTCAACCTACTTAATGCCACGACCCTTTCATACACTTCCTCATGTAGTTGTGACTACCTAACCATAAAATTATATTCGTTACTACTTCATAACTCTAGTTTTGCTACTGTTATGAATCATGCCACCCCTGTATATGGGTCAGCTCACCCCCGAGGGGGTCAAAACCCACATGTTGAGAACCGCTGCTCTAAATTTAGAGGAGTTTTTCTTAAGATCTATGTCACCACACTGTTAGAAGCTCAAGTCCATTTGTTGGTGGTGGTGGTGGTGCCGTCGAGTAGGTACTTCTCATAGCAACTCTGTGCACAATATAATGAAACACCGCCTTGTCCTGTGCCCTCCTCACAGGGGTTCTTTGCTTGTGCTCATTGTGGCAGCCACTGTGCGAATCCAACTGTGGGTAGCTGCCTCTTTTTTGTGGCCCTTCTACTGTACCAAGATTTGTGTCTTCCTCTAGGGCAGTGGTTGTCAAATGTCCTAATGCCACAACCATTTCATGCCATTCCTATGTAGTGGTGACATACTACCAAGCATAAAATATTTTCATTGCTACATCACAACTATAATTTTGTCTCTGTTATGAATCAGGCCACCCATGTGAAAGGTTCGTTAGTCTCCACAGTTTGAGAATCACTGGTCTAAACTAACAGGAGTTTCTCTTAAGGTCTACTTCAGAATATTCTTAGAAGCACAAGTCCTGTTTTTTTATTGTTTGGTGCCTTTGAGTGTGTGCTGGCTCATAGCAACTCTATGCAAGATATAATGAAACGAGGATCCATCTGGTGCCATCCTCACAGTGGTTATTTTGCTTGTGCTGTGTTACAGCCAATGTGCTAATCCCACTTTCGGGGGGCTGCCTCTCTTTTGTTTCCCCTCTACTGTACCAAGATTTGTGTCTTCCTCTAGGACAGTGGTTCTCAAATTTACGAATGCCATGACCCTTTCACACATCTCCTCATGTAGTGATGAACCCCCCAATCATAAAATTTTCATTGCTACTTCATAACTTTAATTTTGCTACAGTTATGAATTGGGCCTCCACTGTGAAAGGGTTATTCAAACCCCCATGGTGTCGCGAGCCACTGGTTGAGAACCACTTCTCTAAATTGAGGAGTTTCTTTTGGGATCTACTTCATCATATTGTGAGAAGCACAAGTCCTGTAGTTATTGTTGTTAGGTGTTGTCCAGAGGGTTTTGGCTCACAGCAACTCAATGCACAATATAATGAAATTCTGCCCCCACCTGTGCCATCCTCGCAGTGGTTCTTTGCTTGCGCTCATTGTTGCAGCCACTGTGCTAATCCATCATTTTCAGGTCTTCCTCTCATTTGCTGCCCTTCTACTCTATAAATATTTCTGTCTTCCTTTAGGGCAGTGGTTCTCAACCTTCCTAATTCCATGACCCTTTCATACAGTTCCCAATGTAGTGGTGGGCCCCCAGTCATAAAACTTTCTTTGCTGCTATTTCATAGCTATAATTTTGCTACTCTTATGAATCAAGCAACACTTGTGAAAGGTTCACCCACTCACTCCCCAAAAGGGTTCATGATCCACAGGTTGAGGAGTTTTCGCATCTCTATGCACAATAGAATGAAATGCTGCCACATCATGTGCCATCATCACAATTGTTCTTTGATGACACTCATTGTTGCAGCCACTGTGCTATTCCGTCTTGTAGGGTCTGCCTCTCATTTGCTGCCCGTTTGCAGTACTACGCTTTGTGTCTTCCTCTAGGGCAGTGGTTCTCAACCTTCCTAATGTCAAAACGCTTTCATACAGTTCCTCATATAATGATGAATTTTCAATCATAAAAACATTTTCATTACTACTTCTTAACGGTAATTCTGCCACAGTTATGACTCTGGCCACTACTGTGAAAAGGTATTTCAGCATCCTCAAAAGTGTCACGGCCCACAGGTTGAGAACCACTGTTCTAAACTAAGATGAGATTCTCTTAAAATCTACTTGAGCTTATAGTTAGAAGCACATGTACTGTAGTTATTTCTGTTAGGTGCTGTCCAGTGTGTTTCAGTTCATAGCAAATCTGTGAAAAATATAATGAAATGCTGCCCCATCCTGTGCCACCCTCACAGTGGTTCTTTGCTTGCACTCATTGCTGCAGCCACTGATCTATTCCATCTTCTAGGGGCTGCCACTTTTTTGTTGCCCTTCTACAGTACCAAGATTTGTGTCTTCCTCTAGGGCAGGGGTTCTCCATCTTCCTAAAGCAACAACCATTTCATACCGACCCTCATGTAGTAATGATCACCCAAACATTAAATTATTTTCATTGCTACTTCAAAACGGTAATTTTCCTACTGTTAGGAATGAGCCACCCCTGTTAAAGCATCATTCGACACCCCAAAGAGGTTGCAACCAACAGGTTGAGAATTGCTGCTCTAAACTAATAGGAGTTTCACTTAAGGTCTTCTGCAGCATATTATTAGAAGAACAAATTCTTTTGTTGTTGTTGTTAGGTGCTGTCGGGGGCGGGGGAGGTTACTCATCGCAGCTCTATAACCAATATAATGAAAGGCTGCCCTCTCCTCTGCCATCCTCACAGTGGTTCATTTGCTTGCACTCATGGCTGCAGCCACTGTGCTATTCCATCTTATTGGGACTGCCTCCTTTTTGCTGCCCTTCTACTGTACCAAGCTTTCTGTCTTCCTCCAGGGCAGGGGTTCTCTACCTTCCTAATTCCACGGCCCTTTCATACAGTTCCTCATGGAGTGGTGCTCACCCAACAATAAAATTGTGTTCATTTCTACCTCATTAACTGTAATTTTCTACTGTTATCAATTGGCTCGCACTTGTGAATGGATCATTAGTCCCCCCAAAGTGGTCACCGCCCACAGGTGGAGAACTGCTGCTGTAAACTAAGAGGAGTTTTTCTTAAGATATAGTTCAGCACTTTGTTAGGCGCATAAGTCATTTTGTTATGGTTTTTAGATGCTGTCGAGTGGGTTTAGGCTCATAGCAACTCTGCGTGCCATACAATGAAACGCTGCCCCATTCTTTGCCATTTTCACAGTGGTCCTTTGCTTGCGCTCACTGCTGCATCTATTCCATCTTGTAGGGGCTGCCTAACTTTTGATGCCCTTCTGCTGTACCAACATTTGTGTCTTCCTCTGGGACAATGTTTCTCAAACATCCTAATTCCGTGTCCATTTCACACAGTTCCTGGTGTAGTAGTGGACCCCAATCATAAAATTATATTCTTTACTATTTCATAACTGTAATTTTGCTATTGTTATGAATCAGGGCATCACTGTGACAGGGTGTTTCTACACACTCCCCCACCCGAAAGTGTTCACGGCGCAAGGTTGAGAGCCCTGGTGTAAACTGAGAAGCGTTTCTCTTAAGATCGACATCAGCATATTGTTAAACACACAAGTCCTGATGTAATTGTTATTAAGATCCATCGAGTGGGTTTTGGCTCATTGCATCTCTATGCACAATATAATGAAATGCTGCCCAGACCTGTGCCATCCTGACAGTGGTTCTTTGCTAGTCCTCATTGTTGGAGCCACTATTGTAACCATATTTTGGGGTGCTGGCTCTTATTTGTTGCCTTTCTACTCTACCAAGATTTGCATCTTCCTCTAGGGCAATGGTCCTCAACCTTCCTTTTGCCACGACCCTTTCATACTGTACCTCATATAGTGGTGACTGCTAAATCATAAAATTATTTCCATTGCTACTTCATAACTCTAATTTTTCTACTGTAATGAGTGGGCCACCACTATGAAAGGGTCGTTAATCCCCCAAAGGGCTCATCACCCACAAGTTGAGAACCGCTGTGCTAAACTAATAGGAGTTTCTCTTAAGGTCTACTTCCGCATATTGTAAGAAACACAAGTCCTGTTGTTTTGTTGTTAGGTGCTGTCGAGTGGGTTTGACTCATAGCAACTCTATGCTCAATATAATGTAATGCTGACCATCTTGTGCCATCTTCACAGTGTTCCCTTAGCTGTGCTCACTATTACAGCGACTGCTATTCTAATAATTCGGGCTGACTATATTTTGTGGCCCTTCAACTGCATCAAGATTTGTGTCTTCCTGAAGAACTGTGGTTTTCAACATTACTAATGCCATTACCCTTTCATACAGTTGCTCATGTAGTCTTGACCCCCAACCAAAAATTATTTTGTTGCTACTTCACAATGTAACTTTGCTACAGTAATAAATTGGGCCACAGCTATGAAAAGGTTGTTTGGCCCCCTAAAAGGTCATGACCCACAGGTTGAGGACCACTGCTCTAATTAAGAGGAGTTTCTCTTAAAGTCTACTTCAGCATATTGTTAGAAACACATGTATTGTTGTTATTGTTGTTGGGTACTGTTGAGAGGGTTTTGCTCATAGCCACTCTATGCACAATGCAATGAAACGCTGCCCCTCCTCTGCAATACTCACAGTGCTTTATTTGCTGGTGCTCATTATTGCAGCCACTGTGCATATCCATCTTATTCGGGCTGGCTCTCGTTTGCTGCCCTTTTACTGTACCATGAACCCTTCATACAGTTTCTCATGTAGTGGTGACCCACAAATGTAAAATTATTTTCATTGCTCCTTCATAACTGTAATTTTGCTACTGTTATGAATTGGGTCATGCCTATGTGAGGGTCACTTGACCCCACCAAAGAATTTACAACTAACAAGGTGAGAACCGCTGATCTAAACTAAGAGGAGTTTCTCTCAAGGTCTAGTTCAGTATATTGTTAGATGCATGAGTCCCCTTATTGTTGTTCGGGGAATTGAGTGGGTTTTAGCTCATGCACAATATATTGAAACCCTGGCTAGTCTTGCGCCATTCTCACAGTGGTCCTTGCTTGTGTTCACTGTTGCATCCACAGAGCTAATCCATCTTGCTGGGGACTGCCTCTCTTTTGCTGCCCTTCTCCTGCACCACGTTTTGTGTCTTTCTCTGGGGCAGAGGTTATCAACCTTCCTAATGTCAGAGCCCTTTAATACCATTCCTCATGTAGTGGTGACCCCAATCATAAAAGTAATTTCATTGCTACTTTATAAATCTTATTTTGCTCTTGTCATGAATGGGCCACACCTGTGAGTGTTGTTCAACCTCCAAAATGGTTGTGACAGAGTTTGAAAATTGCTGCTCTAAAAGAAGAAGTGTTTCTATTAAGATGTAGTTCAGCACATTTTGAGAAGCACACATCCAGTTATTATTTTTAGGTGCCTTGGAGTGGGTTTTGTTTCACAGCAAACCTGTGCACAATATAATGAAACACTGGTCAGGCCTGTGCCATCCTCACAGTGGTTCTTTGCTTACGATCATTGGTACAGCCATTGTGCAAATCAATCTTGTTGGGGCTTCCTCTCTTTGGCTGCCCGTCTACTGTTCTTGTGTCTTCGCCTAGGACAGTGGTTCTCAACCTATTTTTATGACCCTTCCATATAGTTCCCAATGTGTAGTGGTGGTCCACAAATCATAATTTTTTTCTACTGCTATTTCATAATTATAATTTTGCTACTGTTATGAATCCGTCCACCACTGTGAAAGGGTCGATCGACCAACCGAAGTGATCACGACCCACAACTTGATAACTATTTCTCTAAACTATGAGCAGTTTCTCCTATGGTCTAGTTGAGCATATTGCTAGATGCACGAGTCCTGCTCTTATTGTTGTTAGGGGCTGTCGAGTGGTTTGGCTCATAGCAACTCTATGCACAATATCATGAAACACTGTCCTGTCCTCTGCCATTCTCACAGTTTTCATTTGCTTTCACTCATTGTTGCAGTCACTGTGCTAATCCATTTTTTGGGGACTGACTCTCATTTGCTGACCTTCTACTCTACCAAGGTTTCTTTCTTCCTCTAGAGCAGTGGTTCTCATCCTTCCGAATGCCACGACCTTTTCAGACTGTTCCTCATGTATTTGTGACTCCCCAGTGATAAAATTATTTTCATTGCTTCTTCATAACTTTAATTTTGCTACAGTTTTTTACTTGGCCACCCCTGTGAAAAGGTTGTGTCCCCAAAGGGGTCGTGACCCACAGGTTCAGAACAACTGCTCTAAACTAAGTGGAATTTTCTTAAGCTTTAGTTAGGCACATTGTTAGATGCACAAGGCCTGTTGTTATTATTTTCAGGTGCCCTGGAGTGGTTTTTGGTTCATAGCAACCCTGTGAACAATATGATGAAATGCTGTCCAGGCTTTGGACAGCCTCGCAGTGGAACTTAGCTTGCGCTCATTGTTGCAGCCACTGTGCTAATCAATTTTCTGGGCTTACTCTCTTTTGCTGCCTTTCTACTGTACTTGTGTCTTCCTCTAGAACAGTGGTTCTAAACCTTCCTATTTCCACGATCCTTCCATACACTTCCCAATGTGTAGTGGTGGTCCCCAAATCATAATTTTTTCTATTGCTATTTCATAACTGTAGTTTTCTATTGTTATGAATCCGGCCACCGTTATGAAAGCGTCTTTCGACCAACCTTGGTGGTCAGGACTCAGAGGTTGTGCACCACTGCTCTAAACTAAGAGTACTTTATCTCATGGTCTAGTTCAGCATATTGTTAGATGCACAACTCCTGTTCTTATTGTTGTTAGGGGCTGTCGAGTGGGTTTGGCTCACAGCAACTCTATGCACAATAATATGAAACACTGTCCCATCCTATGCCATCCTCGCAGTTTTCATTTGCCGTCGCTCATTTTTCCAGTCAATGTTCTAATCTACCTTTTAGGGGACTGCCTCTTGTTTGCTGCCCTTCTACTCTACAAAGATTTCTTTCTTCCTTTAGAGCAGTGGTTCTCAACCTTTCGAATGCCACGACCTTTTTAGACTGTACTTCAGGTATTGGTGATCCCCCAGTAATAAAATCATTTTCATTGCTACTTCATTACTTTAATTTTGCTACAGTTTTGAACTGGGCCACGCCTGTGACAAGGTCGTTTGTCCCCCAAAGGGGTTGCAAACCACAGGTTTAGAACTGCTGCTCTAAGTTAAGTGGAGTTTTCTTACGATATAGGTAGCCACAGTGGTCGACGCACAAGTCCTGTTGTTAATTTTAGGTGCCAAGGAGTGGGTTTCGGTTCATCGCAACCCTGTGCACAATATAATGAAACGTTGCTTTGGCTTGTGCCATCGTCACAGTAGTTCTTTGCTTCTGCTCATTGTTGCTGTAACTCTGCTAATCAATCTTGTAGGGGCTTCCTCTCTTGCTGCCCTTCTACTGTACTTGTTTCTTCTTCTAGGACAGTGGTTCTCAACCTTCCTCTTTCCACCACCATTCCATAAACTTCCCAATGTGTAATGGTGGTCCCCAAATCATAAAATATTTTCTATTGCTACTTCATAACTGTGATTTTGTAATTGGTATGAATCTGGACACCGCTGAGAATGGGTCATTCAACCAACAAAGTGGTCATGACTCAGGTTGAGAACTGCTGCTCTAAACGAAGAGTAGTTTATCATGTGGTGTAGTTCAGCACATTGTTAGATGCACGAGTCATGTTCTGATTGTTGTTAGTGGCTGTCGAGTAGGTTTGGCTGAATGCAACTGTATGCACAATATCATGAAACGCTGTCCCATCCTCACACTTTTCTTTTGCTTTTGCTCATTGTTGCACTCACTGTGCTGACCCATCTTTTCGTGGACTCCCTGTCGTTTGCTGACCTTCTATTCTACCAAGATTTCTTTCTTCCATTAGAGCAGTGGTTCTCAACCTCCTGAATGCCATGACGTTTTCAGACGGTTCCTCATGTACTGCCGACCCCGGTCATAAATTTATTTTCATTGCAACTTCATAATAGTAATTGTGTTACAGTTTTGAACTTGGCCACCCTTGTGAAAAGGCCATTTGTCCACCCCAAAATGGTCACGACCCACAGGTTCAGAACTGCTGCTGTAAACTAAGTGAAGTTTTGCTTAAGATAGAATTAGACACATTGTTAGATGCACAAATACTGTTGTTATTATTTTATGTGTCCTGGATTGGGTTTCTGTCCATAGCAACCCTGTGAACAATATAATGAAACGTTGCCCCGGCTTCTGACATCCTTGAAATGGTTCTTTGCGTATGCTCAATGTTGCAGCCACTGTGCTAATAAATCTTGCAGGGGCTTGCTCTTTTTTGCTGCCCTTTTACTGTACTCGTGTCTTACTCTAGAACAGTGGTTCTCAACCTTCCTATTTCCACAACCCTTCCATACCCTTCAAAATGTGCAGTGCTGGTCCCCCAAACATAATTTTTTCTATTGATATTTCAAAATTGTAAATTTGCCACTGTTATGAATCAGGCCATCTCTTTGAAAGGGTTGTTCGAACAAACAAAGTGGTCTAGACACACAGGTTGAGAACTGTTTATCAAAAAAGGTGTAGTTTCTCCTATGATCTAGTCCAGCATTTTGTGGAACGCACAAGACCTGTTCTTATTGTTGTTAGGGGCTGTCAAGTGGGGTTGGCTCAAAGCAACTCTATGCACAATATCATGAAATGCTGTCCTGTCCTCACTATTTTCTTTTGCTTTCACTCATTTTTGCAATCACTGTGCTGATCCATCTTTTTGGGAACTGCCTCTCATTTGCTGACTTTCTACTCTACTGAGATTTCATTCTTCCTCTAGTGCATTGCTTCTCAACCTTCTGAATGCCACGACCTTTTCAGACTGTTCCTCGTGTATTGGTGAACCCCCAGTCATAAAATTATTTTCATTGCTACTTCGTAACTAATTTTGCTATGGTTTTGAATTTGGCCACCCCTGTGAAAAGATCATTTGCCCCCCCCCCAAATGGGCCGCGACACAGAGTTTTATAACGGCTGCTCTAAATTAAGTGCAGTATTTCTTAAGCACATTTTTAGATACACAAGTCCTGTTATAATTTTTAGGTGTCCTGGCATGGGTTTTGGTTCATATAACTCTGTGCACGATATAATGAAACACTGCCTGGGTTTGTGCCATACTCACAGTCGTTTTTGGCTTGTGCTCATTGGTACAGCCACTGTGCAAATCAATCTTGTTTGGGCTTCCTCTCTTTTGCTGCCCTTCTACTGTACTTGTGACTTCCTATAGGACAGTGATTTTCAACCTTCCTATTTCCATGATGCTTCCATAAACTTCCCAATATGTAGTGGCGGTCCCCAAATCATAAATATTTTTCTATTGCTATTTCATAACTGTAAGTTTGCTACTGTTATGAATCCGGTCACCCCTGTGAAAGGGTCAATCGACCACCCGAAGTGGTCATGACACACAGCTTGAGAACCGCTGTTTTAAACTAAGAGTTGTTTCTCCTATGGTCTAGTTCAGCATATTGTGACACACAAGAGTCCTGTTCCTTTTGCTGTTAGGGGCTGTCGAGTAGGGTTGGCTTATAGAAACTCTATGTGCAATATCATGAAACACTGTCCTCTCCTCTGCCATCCTCACAGTTTTCTTTTGCTTTCGCTCATTGTTGAAGTCACTGTGCTAATCCATCTTCTTGGGGACTGCCTCTTGTTTTAGGACCTTCTACTCTACCAAGGTCTCTTTCTTTCTCTAGAGAAGTGGTTCTCAACCTTCCGAATGACATGAACTTTTCAGACTGTTCCTCATGTATTGGTGAGCACCCAGTCATAAATTTTTTTCATTGCTACTTCATATCTGTAATTTTGCTACAGGTATGTACTGGGCAACCCCTGTGAAAAGGTCATTTTTACCTCCAAAATTGTCGCAAGCCACAAGTTCAGAACTACCGCACTAAACTAAGTGTAGTTTTTCTTATGATATATTTAGGCACGTTGTTAGATGCACAAGTCCTGTTATTATTTTTAGGTGACCTGGATTGGGTTTTGGTTCATAACAACCCTGTGCACAATGTAATGAAATGTTTCCCCTGCTTCTGACATCCTAGCAATGGTTCTTTGCTTATGTTCATTGTTACCCCCACTGTGGTAATCAATCTTGTGGGGACTTGCTCTCTTTTGCTGCCCTTTTACTTTACCTGTCTTCCTCTAGGATAGTGGTTCTTAACCTTCCTATTTCCACAACCCTTCCATACACTTCCCAATGAGAAGTGGTGGTCCCCCAAACATAAAAATTTCTCAATTTCTATTTCATAACTGTAATTTTGTTACTGCTATGAATCCGGCCACCCCTGTAAATGGGTTGTTCGAGCAAACAAAGTGATCTAGACTCACAGGTGGCAACCACTGCTCTAAAATAAGAGTAGTTTCTCCTATGGTCTAGTTCAGCATATTGCGAAATGCAAGAGCCGTTCTTATTGTTGTTAGGGGCTGTCGAGTGGGGTTGGCTCTAAGCAACTCTATACAAAATATGATGAAACTTTGTCCCATCCTCTGCCATCCTCACCGTTTTCGTTTGCTTTCTCTCATTGTTGCAGTCACTGTGCTAATCCATAGTCTTGGGTCCTGCCTCTCATTTGCTGATCTTCTACTCTACTGAGATATCAATCTTCCTCTAATGCAGTGCTTCTCAACCTTCTGAATGTCACGACCTTTTCAGACTCTTCCTCATGTATTGGTGAACCCCCAGTCATAAAATTATTTTCATTGCTATTTCATAACTGTAATTTGCTACAGTTCTGTACTGGACCAACACTGAAAATGTCGGTTTTTTACCCAAAAAGTGCCACGAGGCACAGGTTCAGAACTGTTGCTCTAAAGTAAGTGGAGTTTTTCTTAAGATATACTGAGGCACGTTCCTAGATGCACAAGTCTTGTTGATATTATTTTAGGTGACCTGGACTGGGTTTCGGTTCATAGCAATCGTGTGCACAATATAATGAAACGCTGCCCTGACTTGTGCCATCCTCACAGTGGTTCTTTGCTTGTGCTCATTGTTGCAGCCATTGTGCTAATCAATCTGTTGGGGCTTCCTCTCTTTTGCTGCCCATCTACTGTACTTGTGTCTTCCTCTAGAACAGTAGTTCTCAACCTTCCGTTTTCACAACCCTTCCATATACTTCTGAATGTGTAGTGGTCATCACCAAATAATCAATTTTTCTATTGCTATTTCATAACTGCATTTTTGCCACTGTTATGAATTCATACTCCCCTCTGTAAGGTCGTTCGACTAACCAAAGTGGTCATGACTCACAGGTTAAGAACTGCTGCTCTAAACTAAATGGAGTTTTTCTTAAGATATAGTAAGGCACATAGTTAGACGCACAAGTCCTGTTGCTATTGTTTTTTAGGTGACCTGGAGTGGGTTTGAGTGAATAGGACCACTGTGCACAATATAATGAAACGCTGCCCTGGCTTGTGCCATCCTCACAGTGGTTCCTTGCTTGTGCCATAGTTGAAGCCACTGTGCTAATCAATCTTGTATGGGCTTCCTCTGTTTTAATGCCCTTCTACTGTACTTGTGTCTTCCTCTAGGACAGTGGTTCTTAACCTTTCTATTTCTACGACCCTTGCATATACTTCCCAATGGGTAGTGGTGGTTCCCAAATCATAAGTGTTTTTCTATTGCTATTTCATACCTGTAACTTTTCTACTGTTATAAATCCGTCCACCCCTGTGAAAGGGTCATTCGACCAAACCAAATTGGTGAGGACTCACAGGTTGAGAACTGCTGCTCTAAACTAAGAGTAGTTTCCCTATGGTCTAGTTCAGCATATTATTAGATGCAGGAGTCCTGTTCTTATTGTTGTTAGGGGCTGTCGAGTGGGTTTGGCTCATAGGAACTCTATGCACAATATCATGAAATGCTGTCCCGTCCTCTGCCATGCTCACAGTTTTCATTTGCTTTCATTCATTGTTGCAGTCACTGTGCTAATCCACCTTTTCCGGCACTGCCTCCTGTTTGTTAACCTTCTACTCTACCACATTTCTTTCTTCTCCTAGAGCAGCAGTTCTCAACCTTCTGAATGCAATGGTTTTTTCAGAGTGTTCCGCATGTATTGGTGAACCCCAAGTCAGAAAATTATTTTCACTGCTCTATAGAATGTAATTTTGCTACAGTTTTGGACTGAGCCATGCCTGTGAAAAGATCGTTTGTCCCTCCAAATGGTCACACCCCACACGTTCAGAACTGCTGCTCTAAACTAAGTGGAGTTCTTCTTAAGATATACTTAGGCACATTGTTAGATGTACAAGTCCTGTTGTTATTATTTTAGGTACCCTGGAGTGAGTTTCGGTTCATAGGAACCCTGTGCACAATATAATGAAAGTCTGCCCAGGCCTGTGCCATCCTCACAGTGGTTCTTTATTTGCGCTCATTGTTGCAGCCACTGTGCTAATCAATCTTATAGGGTCTTCCTCTCTTTTGCTGCCCTTCTACTGCACTTGTGTCTTCCTCTAGGACAATGGTTTTCAACCTTCCTAATTCCATGACACTTCCATATACTTCGAAATGTATAGTGGTGGTCCCCAAATCATCAATTTTTTCTATTGTTATTTCATAACTGTAAGTGTTCTACTGTTATGAATCCGGCCACCCCTGTGAAAGGGTCATTTGAACAACCAAAGAGGTTACAACTCACAGGTTGAGAAACGCTATTCTAAACTAAGTGTTGTTTCTCCTATGGTCTAGTTCAGCATATTGTGAGACACAAGAGTCCTGTTCTTATTGTTGTTAGGGGCTGTCGAGTGGGTTTGACTCATATCAACTCTATGCGCGATATCATGAAATGCTGTCCCGTCCTCTGTCATGTTCACAGTTTTCATTTGTTTTCGCGCATTGTTGCAGTCACTGTGCTAATCCATCTTCTTGGGGATTGCCTCTCGTTTGCTGACCTTCTAATCTACCAAGCTTTCTTTCTTCCTCTAGAGAAGTGGTTCTCAAACTTCTGAAAGCCACGACTTTTTCCGACTGCTCTCATGTATTGGTGACGTCCTAGTTTAAAATTATTTTCATTGCTACTTCATAACTGTAATTTTGCTACAGTTTTGAACTGGGCCAGCATTGCGAAAAGGTCATTTGCCCCCATAGCAGTCGTGACCCACAGGTTTAGAACTGCTGCTCTAAACTAAGTGGAGTATTTCATAAGGTATATTTAGGAACATTGTTAGATGCACAAGTCCTGTTGTTATCATTTTTAGGTCCCCAGAAGTGGATGTCGGTTTATAGCAGCTCCGTGCACATTATATTGAAAACTGCCCAGGCTTGTTCCATCCTCGCAGTGGTTCTTTGTTTGCACTCATTGTTGCTACCACTGTGTTAATCACTCTTGCAGAGGCTTCCTCTCTTTTGCTGCCCTACTACTGTATTGTGTTTTCCACTAGGACAGTGGTTCTCAACATTCCTATTTCCAGCACCCTTCTATTTACTTTCCAATGTGTAGTGGCGGTCCCCAAATCATAAAATATTTTCTATTGCTATTTCATAGCTGTAATTTTGCTATTGTTATGGATCAGGCCACCCTTGTCAAAGGACCATTTGATCAACCAAATTGGTCATGACTCTCATGTTGAGAACAGCTGCTCTAAACTATGTGTAGTTTCTCCAATGATCTAGTTCAGCATATTGTTAGACATATGAGTACTATTGTTGTTAGAGGCTGTCGACTGGATTTGGACATAGCAACTCTATGCACAATATCATGAAATGCTGTTCCATCCTATGCCATCCTCACAGTTTTCTTCTGCTTTCGTTCATTAATTCATTCACTGTGCTAATCCATCCTTTTGTAGACAGCCTTATGTTTGCTGACCTTCTACTCTACCATGACTTCTTTCTTTCTCTAGAGCAGTAGTTCTCAACCTCCTGAATGCTATGATCTTTTCAGACTATTCCTCCTGTATTGCTGACCCCCCAGTCGTAAAATTATTTTCATTGCAACTTTGTAACAGTAATTGTGCTATAGTTTTGAACTGGGTCACCCCTGTGAAAAGGTCGTTTTACCCCCCAAGGGGTCGTGATCCACAGGTTCAGAACTGCTGCTCTAAACTAAGTAGAGATTTTCTTAAGATATAGTTAGGCACATTGTTAGATGCACAAGTCCTTTTGTTATTATTTTCAGGTGCCTTGGAGTGGGTTTCTGTCCATAGCAACCCTTTACACAATATAAAGAAATGCTGCCCAGGCTTGTGCCATCCTATCAGTGGTTGTTTGCTTGCGCTCATTGTTGCAGCCACTGTGCAAATCAATCTTTTTGGGAATTCCTCTTTTGCTGCCTTTCTACTGCACTAGTTTCTTCCACTAGGACAGTGGTTCTCAACCTTCCGATTTCCAACACCATTCCATATACTTCCTAATGTGTACTGGTCGTCCCCAAATCTTTAAATTTTTTTCTATTGCTACTTCATAACTGTAAATTTGTAATTTTTATGAATCTGGACACCACTGTGAATGGGTCGTTTGGCCAATGAAGTGGTCACGACACCCAGGTTGAGAACCGCTGCTCTAAACTAAGAGTAGTTTACCTATGGTCTAGTTCAGCATATTGTTATACACACCAGTCCTGTTCTTATTGTTGTTAGGGGCTGTTGAGTGGGTTTGGCTGAGAGCAACTCTATGTACAATATCATGAAACGCTGTCCCGTCCTCTGCCATCCTCACAGTTTTCTTTTGCTTTTGCTCACTGTTGCACTCACTGTGCTAATCCATGTTTTGGGGGACTACCTGTCACTTGCTGACCTTATGGTGCACCAAGATTTCTTTCTTCCTCTAGAGCAGTGGTTCTCAACTTCCTGAATTCCACGACCTTTTCAGATTGTTCTTCATGTATTGCTGACCCCCAGTCCTAAAATTATTTTCATTGCAACTTCATAACTCTAATTTTGCTACAGTTTTGAACTCGGCCACCCTTGTGAAAATGTCCTTTGTCCCCACAAAGTGGTCGCGACCCACTGTTTCAGAACTACTACTCTAAACTAAGTGGAATTTTTCTTAAGATATAGTTAGGCACATTGTTAGATGCAGACGTCCTGTTGTTATTATTTTTAGGTGCCCTGGAGTGGGTTTTGGGCCATAGCAACTCTGTGAACAATATAATGAACCGTTGCCCTGGCTTGTGTCATCCTTTCAGTGGTTCCTTGATTGCGCTCATTGTTGCAGCCACTGTGCTAATCAATGTTGTAGGGGCTTGCTCTCTTTTGCTGCCCTTTTACTATACTTATGTCGTCCTCTAGGATACTGGTTCTCAACTTTGCTATTTCCATGACCCTTCCATACACTTCCCAATGTATAGTGGTGGTCCCCGAAACATAAAATTTTTTCTATTGCTATTTCATAACTGTGAGTTTGCTACTGTTATGAATCCGGCCACCCCTGTGAAAGGGTCATTTGAAAAAACAAAGTGGTCTAGATTCACAGGTTGAGAACTGCTGCTCTAAACTAAGATTGGTTTCTCCTATGGTCTAGTTAAGCATATTGTGAGATGCACGAGTCCTGTTCTTATTGTTGTTAGGGGCTGTCGAATGGGTTGGCTCATAGCAACTTTATTCACCATATCATGGAACGCTGTCAAGTCCTCTCCATTCTCACACTTTTCTTTTGCTTTCGCTCATTGTTGCACTCACTGTGCTATTCTATCTTCAGGGACTGCCTCTCATTTGGTGACCTTCTCCTCTACTGAGATTTCTTTCTTCCTCTAGAGCAGTGGTTCTCAATCTTCTGAATGCCATGACCTTTTCAGAGAGTTCCTCATGTATTTTTGACCCCTAAGTAATAAAATTATTTTCACTGTTACTTCCTAAGTGCAATTTTGCTACAGTTTTGAATTGGGCCACTACTGTGAAAGATCGTTTATCCCCCCAAAAGGGTCCGTGACCCACAGATTTAGAACTTCTGCTCTAAACTATGTGGAGTTTTCCTTAAGAGATAGTTAGGCACATTTTTAGATGCACAAGTCCTGTTGTTATTATTTTTAGGTGCCCTGGAGTGGGTTTCAGTCCATAGTAACCCTGTGGGAAATATAATGAAACACTGCTCAGGCTTGTCCCATCCTCGCAGTGGTTGTTTGCTCATGCTCATTGTTGCAGTCACTGTGCAAATCAATCTTGTTGGGGCTTCCTCTCTTTTGCTGCCCTTGTACTTTACTTGTGGTTTCCACTAGGATAGTGGTACCCAACCTTCCTATTTCCACAACCCTTCCCTACATTCCCCAATGTGTAGTGGTGGTCCCCAAAATATAACTTTTTTCCATTACTATTTCCTAACTGTATGTTTGCTACTGTTATGAATCCGGCCACCCTTGTGAAAGGGTCATTCGACCAAACAAAGTTATCTAGACTCACAGGTTGAGAACCGCTACTCTAAACTAAGAGTAGTTTCTCCTATGGTCTAGTTCAGCATATTGTGAGACGCATGTGTCCTGTTCTTATTTTTGTTAGGGTCTGTCAAGTGGGGTTGGCTCATAGAAACTCTATGCACAAGATCATGAAACACTGTCCTGTCCTCTGCCATCCTCAGTTTTCTTTTGCTTTCACTCGTTATTGCAGTCACTGTGTTAATAATCCATCTTCAGG